>NC_073700.1:46885110-47192480 GCF_023634085.1 Falco cherrug | reverse complement strand
CTGCGTGGGACAGTGCTGAGCAGCCCCAGCGGGACATCCATGCCGGGCAGGGCGCCAGCGCCTTCACGCTCCGGCTTCGCCTCCGCTAGCACCGCGTCCTCCTCCAGCCACTCCACCTCCAGCACAGTCCCCTCGGCCATCACCTCCTTCTCCTCCTCCGGCTTGGGCCCGAACACCCAGTCTGCGGGCAGAGACGGAGCCATCAGCACACACCCCCACCACAGCAAAGGGTCTGGGGGACCCCCCTTGCCCCCCACCAAGCCCCATCAGGAGCCCCAAAGCTCAGCGCCGCCCTGGGCACCACTCACCAGCGAAATCGTGCACCAGGTCCTTGATGAGGTGCCCCACGATGGCGTATGCCACCATCAGCACCAGGGCAGCCGCCATCACCAGGTAAAGGACATAGCGAGGCAGGCGGATGCTGTCCAGAGCGGGGGGCTTGTAGTCCACATACAGCACCCCGTCCTCCTCGGGGGGAAACTGCAGCAAGTGCCGTGGCCCCCACGCCCCCCTGGCACCTGGAAGTGGGGTACCCCCTGCCAGGGCCATTGCCAGCTCCTCCCGTACCCCAGCCCCTAAAGCCTCTGCTGCACGGGGGGCCGCAGGGCATCAGCGGCATCGGGGTCCGTGACACTCCTCGGTGCCGGTGGCTCACAGGGACAGCGGGGTCCCCCTGCCCGGTGGCGGTGCCACTCACCTGCCGCCGCCAAAGGACAGAGCATCCGTGGGAAGGAGCTTAGTGCCTGCTAATCCCAGCAGAGCCCCGGTGGGCTCAGCCGGGGGGCCACCAGCAGGCTCCCACGGGGCTCAGAGTCCCCGGAATCTGCCCCTCGAGCAGCACGGCAGGTACGTCCATCCCCTTGGGAGTGGGGAATTGCCTGCAGCTGGAGAACCCCAAAAGGCAGGGATGGGGAGGGACACCCCAAGGCCTCCCCCTCCTCCCCTGGGCTTAGTTAAATCCCTCAGATCCCTCGAGCAGATGGTCTGAAATCCCAGCGCAGCACCCTGCCCCAGAGGATACAGCCACACCAGGAGGGGCTGGGCAGAGGGGCTGGGTGCCACAGCCCCACACGCTCCTGTGGGGCCCCCTTCGCTGCACAGAGCCCAGCCACAGCAAAGCAGCCCACAGCGAGGGGCCGTCACCCCCCTGGAGCTTCATGTTGGCTGTCACATGTGGCACCCCGACACCCAGCATCGCTCCTCCGGCGAGGAGCCAGCCGCAGAGGGGCACTGGGCACCCCCCGAAAGTGATGCCCTCAGCACCAGGAGCGTGCAGGGTTTGCCTCAGACCAGCAGCAGCCTGGAAAAACCCTCAAATCCTTCCCAGGGTGGGTTGGCCAGAGAGGGATGGAGGTGCCTGCGGTGTTCGGTGTGAAGTCAGGGCACAACACTCAGAACCTCCTCCACCCCAGCAGCCAGGTCATCCCTGGCCAGATCCTGGCTGCAAAAGCACCAGTTTAATTCCAGTTTGGGCTTAGAAGGCGTTTGGGGGAGCAGAGGCAAACACTGGATGAGAGATCTGGAAAGAACCCTGTGTGGTCTGAGTCAGTCACCTGTGGAAATGCTGGAGCAGCAGGGAGCAAGTGTGGAGGCAGCCGGGGTGGTGAGTGGGGACAAACACCCACAAGCACCAGGGAAACACGCCGGCAGCATGCCACAGCCTGCACGCTGGTAAAGTCCTGGTGTGGAGCGGGCAGCCGCCTCACACCAGTAACAAGGTAAGTGGGAAATGGCACGTCCCACAGCCCTGCCCCATCACCCACTGGGGGATGGAGCTGGGCACAGAGACACCCCAGAGCTTGGCAGTGCCAGCTGGGCCCTGCCTATTGCCCAGGGGCTACAGAGGATGAGGGAAGAGGGGCAAGGAGCCCCATAACAGCTGCTGACTCCAAAATGGTGTAAAAATATCAGCTCTTTGTCTCCAGTGCCAACGAAGAGACATCCTCCACGTCACATGCAAGCAACCCCATCCACAGCACTTGGGTGCGTGGGTCTGACTCGCAGCAAGCATGTACGGGCAACTGAAATTGGCTACATCTCCAAATAAAATCCCTTCCATGGGGTCCTGGACAGGGCCAGACTGGACTGGGGGCTCCCTGCCCTCCTGTGTCCCCAAGCAGCAGAGCCTCAGGGATGCTGAGCCAGCCACCACAGCAGCCTTAGGGACTAAGGATTGAGCCCGGGAGCTGCTCGCAGGGAGACCTCGGTCAGGGGGAAGAGCCCCATCAGCAGGATGCTGGACCCCACAGCGCAGCAGGACCCCACCAGCCCCTCCTCCGGCACCCCACAGGCAATGTCTGCCCTCCTCTCTGGGCCTGCCAGGGTTGCAGGGAAGGGGTTTTACCCCAAGCCATCAGGGACCCCACCCCATGCTCTCTCCTCCCATTTCAGTTGGACTCACTCTTTTCCAACCTAAATGATTCTGTTCTATGATTCTATTACGGCAGCCCCGGGGCTCCTTCCTGGGGCCCAACTCTGTGGCGCTGGGTGCACCCCACATCTGGGCAAGGGCTAAATCACAGCTCGACTGACACAGGAGCTCCCACTGCCAGCGCTTTATTCCCTGCCGGCCCCCCCATGCCCACGCTGGGCTGCCCGGCGGGGCTGGGTGCTGGGTGCCGGCAGCAGACACCAGCCTCAGCCCTCCCAGGTCTGGGTAAATGCAGGGGAAAGTCCAGGCAGGCTCTGCTTCACCCTGTAAGCCCTAATGGCAGCACCATTCCCTGCAGAAAGGAAAAGCGCAGCCAAATCTTCCCAACTCTGCCATGAAACACCACCCCCCACCCCACCCCCCCATCCCAGGGCAAAGGCTGCTGCAAGCACAGCCCTGGCCTGCCCCAACAGGCGAGGCCAAACCCACAGCAGCTCCTCCACCACAGAGGCAAGGAGGGACCCGGCTCAGCACCAGCACCAAGGGCGATTTCAAGGCACTGCACCACTACAACCTATGGAAGCAAATGCCCAGTGCCAGCCCCGGCCCCGCAGCAAAGCTCTGGCGGGGAAAGTGGAGCTGCTTCACACCTAGACACCACGGCAGCACAAGCCCAGAGCAGCCCCGGGCCCTGCGCAGCCATGACAGGCTCCGACGTGCAAAGTGGAGCCCACCCAGTCCAAGCCCCAAGCCAGGCTGCGAGCAGGCAGTGCTGATCCTGGCAGGGAAAAAGGGGTAGATCCAGGAAACGGGGGGTGGTGGGGAGGGGGCAAGTAGCAGCTCAGCCTGGATTTGGAGGGAGAAGGCAGCTGTAATTGTGCCAGAGAGCAAATCCAGTTCCTCCTCCACCTCTGCCATGGCAAGGCATGGATCTGTGTTGACAGAGGCAGCCATGAAAGTGCCGCGGTGGGGGATGGGATGGAGCACACCCAGCCCACACTCCCCCAGCCAGGGCTCAGGCGGAGGCCTGCAGCTTGCAGAGCCCGTCGGCGTACTGGAACTGGGTGCCATTCTCGTACTCATACATGTCCAGCGCCACCTCGCAGCTCTCCCGCACCACCCGCTCCTCATCGTGGGCGAAGGCACGCAGGGTCTCCAGGCAGGAGGGATGGGCGATGGAGCCCAGGGCTTCAGCACACTCGTGGCGCACCATGGGGCTCTCGGTGCGGCTGCGCAGTGTGGCTGTCAGCTGCGGGACGCAGGCCTCATCTTGCATCTGGCCCAGCACGTAGCCAATTTCATGGCGGAAGAGGGCACTGCCAGAGCGCAGCCCTGCGGGAAGGAGACAAGAGTGAGCCGCCATCGCCCCCAGAGTGCACCCAGATGCCTGGCTGGAGTCCCCCACCCAAAAGGCAGAAGCCATGGGGCAGGCTGGCCTGGGGGCCAGAACCAGCGGCTGCCCCTGCAGACCCATGGGGGCTTTTGGGGAAATGGACAAAACAGCCACGGAAAGGGTTGTTGCCCCCTGCCCCGACACAGCTGGGGCAGCACCAGCACCACATGCCTGCAGCTGTGGCCAGGAGAGTAGGGATGCCCTGTCATGACAGCAGCACCCACCCTCCCAGCAGAGCTGCCAGCACCCTCGCCTGCCCTGGGCAGCCTACACTGCCTACGGGCCCTGCCCCACCGGCACGACGTGCCTGGGACAGACACAACCAGAGCCTCAAGCCTTCCTGTGCTGCGGGACTGAACAGCCACAGCAGGAGCTCGCAGATCCCTGCACGCTTTACCTCATGGTGCGTGGGTGCTCTTGGCTGGTCCAAGAAGGCTGAAGAGCCTCATCCAATTCCCTTAAGATCAGGGGTGGGTCCAAATAGTTCCTGGGCTGTGGTCTGCCCCTTCCCCACTCAGGAGACATTCACTCCATCCTCCAGTGCTATTCCCAAACCCCAGGACAAGGTTGGCAGCCTCTGACTTTCCAGGATGGGAGAGCAGGACCCCAACACCCTGGGGCTAGGTCTCACCAGGAGACACCACGTCAGACTGGTTGGTCCCAAGCCAGCGTTACAGACCGCGCCCTCTCCCACCCAGACCCACAAAGAAAGGGGGCCTGGAGGAGCAAGAGGGCTGTGAAACACCAGAAAGCACCAAGAGCTTTGTGATGTGGCTCTTACAAGCAAGCAGGGGGACAGCAGCTCTAGAAACAAATGTGTGAAGATCCTAAGAGGAGCCGTGCAGCTCTGGCAGCCCTGGATTTGGGAAAGGCTAATCCCAGATTAACCTGTACAGACTTAGTGAGGAGACTGCAGGCAGCCTCGCGCTGGCCCTTACCATCTGCCAGCGCCAGCACAGCAGCCTGGCTCCCCAGGTTTCGTAGGGCAAACATGGCCCGGTAGCGGTCGAACAGCACGCATGATTCATCCAGGAGGGTTTCACGGAGCTTGGCAACGTCCGTTTCCTCAGCAGGGGGAGCAGGATCCACGGAGAGGTATGGGCTGGTGGCCAGCTCCTGCTTGTTCTCCTGCAGCCACTCTAGCCTTCTCACTGCCAGCTGACACGTCTCGGCCACCTGCAGGGACAGGGACACAGCCCTGGCTTTGGAACGGCACCATGCAGAGCTGGGAGGGCGTCCAGGCCTTCCTGATGGCAGCTGAGCGTCACAACACAGCAGGATGCCGCTCACAGTGTTGCTGCCCCCAGCCAGTGGCTGCCCAGGAGAGGCCTGCCTCCCCATCCTGGGCCAGCAGTGCTGCACCCAGGGAAAATGAGCCCCCCAAGAGCCTCACCTCAACCACAGGATCCTCCGAATAGCGTTTCAGGATATCCAGCACATCCGGATTCCCGATAGCACCCAGGGCTTCACCTGAAGGAAGGACGTGTCAGGACATTATCAAAGTGTCTACGTGAGGACCCTGCTGTGTCCTCTGGCAAAGCCTTGCCTTGCCCTGAAGTGGAGACACAGGCCTGACTGACCGATCCCCAGTGAGATGGCCAGGCAAATAAACAGGGCAGGAGCCAGCTTGGCCAGCAGGAAGGGGAAGGCTTGGCCAACCAGTCCAGCCAGGGCTGGCAAGGGGACGCAGCGAGGCAATTACATGTCTCAGGGTTTTCCAAGCCATGACACTATGGATCAGGCCACCACAGGCTGTTGGGTACGGGGGAAGCACCCACAAGTCCCACAGCCACAGGAACTGCCATCGTACCGGCCTCATGCCTGACCATGGGCTCCTGGCTGGTGTCCTCCAGCACCCGGATGAGCACGGGGATGGCCGCTTCGTCCTGCATCTGGCCCAGGCAGTAGGCCAGCTCGTGCTTCAGCAGCGCGGAGCCATCCCCGAAGGCCCGGCTGATCCAGTCCACGGCTGCAGGGCCGCCCAGGTTGCGCAGGGTGAAGAGGGCCCGGAACCGGGCAGGCAGGGGCTGGGCCGCGTCCACCAGCCTCCGGCCGATGGCCTCCACCTCCTGCTCTGTCACCATGGCGCCGGGCAGGGCAAGATCCGCTCGCGTCCAGGCCTCTGCCGGGGCTCCCTCCGGTCACGCTCCTGCGCACGGGAGAAGGGGGTCAGGGGGGCGCTGGGCGCAGCCCCCGGGGCCGCCCTCAACAACCAGCGGGTTCCACAGCCCGGGGCAGGCAGGGCCGCGGCCCGGCAGCTGCCGCGGGGGTGAGGGGCAGCAGGCGAGCCCCGGCCCTGTGCCGGTGGGCCGAGCAGAACCGGGGCTGGGCCTGGTCCCACGGGATGGGCCTGGACCCCCCGAGACCGACAAGGACACACGCCCCTCGCCGCGCTGCGCCGCGCCCGGCCCAGCTTAGCCGCGGGGGAACGGGAGGAACGGGGGCCGGGCCTGTTCCCACACTCACCGCGCGGCGCCATGCTGCTCCCTCACGTGACCGCGCCGGCAGCTCCTACCACCGCACTTCCGGGGAGGGGAGGACGGCACCGCCCCCAGCCCGCCCGCCGCCGGGTGCTGCCTCCCCCCTGCTTCCGCCGAGTGGGAGCGGCCGGGGCAAGGGGCGGGGTTACCAGAGCAGCGCGTGCGCGGCGCCGGCGGCGGTCAGGCCCACCTGCGGGCGGAGGGGCAAGCTGCGCCATGGGACCCCGTGGCCGCCCCGGGCAGTGTGAGCTGCGGCGGCAGGCCGGGGGTGCAGGGGCCCTGCTCAGTCATGGGAGCCCCTTCCCCGGTGAGCTTCGCGGCCCCACGGCCCGGAACATGGGCCCTGCTGGACTGGCTAGGGGTGCTTCGGGGGACACCGGTGGGGTACCCCTGGGGACATCCCCGGGACACCAGTGGGGTACCCTTGGGGACACCCCCGGGACATCCTTGGGGGCACCGGTGGGGTACCACTGGAGACACCCCCAGGGACACCAGCGGGGCATCATTGAGAACAGCCCAGCCAGCCTTGGGGACACCCCAAAGACACCTCTGGGGACACCAGTGAGGTACCCCTGGGGACACTCACAAGACACCTCTGGGGCACCCCTAGGGACAGCCCTGGTGACATGCCCAGGACACCTCTGGGGCACCCCTAGGGACACCCCCAGGACACCGACATGGCAGGTGGGAGCTGGCAGTCCTCTCATCCCAGCAGCCAGGGGCTCTGCCAGCTGCCCCCTGTGCTGCAGCGGGGACCCCCAGCCCCCCGGGAAGGCAGGACACATCCGTGCCACCCCCTACAACTCCCACCTTCCAGCAAAGTGCTGACGGAGCAGCCTTGGTGCCCTGGCACCTGCCACGACTGCGGCAGCGTGCCACCGGGCTGCAGCCCGCGGCAGGATGGCAGGGAATGAACCGCAGCCGCTTGATTTCTCAGACGATACGGGGGGCAGAGCCCTGTGTTCCTGCTCACGCTGCACTGCGCTGGAAGCGCACAGCAGAGGTGCTGGCAGAAAGAGCTGCCTAGTGGGACCGGGAGGGACCTCAGGGGGCTGTGCTGCAGACCCTCATGGCAGATCCCTCTGGAGAGGGGTGAGGCTGGGACAGCTCAGCCTGCTCATGCCAAGGGCAGCACGTGCTGCCCGAGGAGCAGCAGAGCGGGAGTTTGCGGGTGCAGTTTCATTCTGGGCTGGTGCCAGCCCCTGGCAAGTCACTGCTCTGCTGCTTCCTCCCCTTCCCCTCCCAAGTGTGTTTACGCAGCAAGTTTCATACCTTCAAAGGGGTTTTGCCGCCTTATTTCAAGCCTCCAGCTGGTTTCGGCCTGAAAGAGGGGCCTCAGGACAGAGATGCGCTCCCAGGAAAGGGAGACCCTGGCAGCCCTCTCCCTCACCCAGCCCCCAACCCCCGCTTTACTCATGCGGCACACAACACACCACCAGACTGCTCAAATCCTGGAAGAGGGCAAGGGCACAAAATACATTCCACTGCCTGAAACCACCATGGCAAAGCCAGCACGAGCATGATGCAGCCGCCCCCCTCCCCATGCTGGGAACAGCCGGTGCCCCCAACAGCCTTCCTCGCTCCGCCGGCAGCCTTCGGCAGATGCGAGAAGGTGCAGTCCTTTGCCAAACAGCCTGCTTACTACCACTGGGCCAGCATTTGTTGGAGTCCGTGGGATGTCTGCGAGCAAGGATGCGCAGGACTGCTTCTCCCCCCGACCCCATCAGCCCTCCCCGCAGCTCTCGAAGTACTGGCACATCAGCTCACGCACTTGCTCGGCCCGGCCATCCTCCATGGCAGCAGGCGCGGGCTGGCAGGGCTTGGGCAACTCGGTCGGCTCGGTGCCCTCCAGCCACTCCTCATTGAAGGGGTTGTCATGGGCTTCGCAGACGTTGTGCAGGATGCAGCAGGCGAGGACGAGGGTGGGCAGCAGCTCCAGGCTGCAGTCGTCGCACTTCAGGAGGATCTGCCAGCGTGCCTTCAGGCGCAGAAAGGCGTTCTCGATCACGCTGTGTGCCCGCTTCAGGCGGTAGTTGAACTGCAGCTGCCGTTGGGTGAGGTTCTCGTCCTCCTGGTAGGGCTTGAGGATCCAGTCTTGCAAGGGGTAGGTGGCATCACCCAGCAGCACGTACTTCTGCGCCTTCCCCATGAAGTGCTTGGGGGGGTTGGGGCAGAGACGGCCCTCCTTGGCCAGCACCCACAAGCTGGAGCTCTCCAGGACAGCACTGTTCTCCATGCTGCCAGGGAAGGCAGTGGAGACGTCCCAGAACTGGCCCAACCCGTCCACGGTGGCTTGTGTCAGGATGGAGTGCCAGCCCTGGCCATTGCAGTAGTCGGCGCTGAGGCGCAGGGGTGGGTGGATGGGGATGTGAAGGCTGTCCAGGGCACCGATGCAGTGCGGGAAGCCCCAGCGGGTGCGGAAGATGCGCACCATGTTCTCCAGCTCCTTCTCGTTGGGCAGCCGGAGGTAGAGGGGCTTCAGCAGCAAAACGACAGCGTAGCTCACCTCCCGGACACACGTCTGCACCGTGGAGGGCCCCACACCAAAGAGCGGACTGAGAGTCTGGTACTCCACGTTGGTGGCCAAGTGCCACAGGGCCACGGCCACCCTCTTCTCCAGGGGCAGGGTGGGGTGGAAGTGGGCGCTGTGCGGAGCCAGCCCGGGCCGCAGCTGGTTGCAGACGTAGAAGAAGGTCTCCTTGGACATCCGGAACTTCTCCAGCCAGTCCTGGGGCCCAAACTCCTTCAGAACCACCCGCTCCCACCAGTCCGCACTCCTGATGCCGGGCCAGGCGCGGGGGTAGAAGTAGCAGCTGGTTCTCCTCCGGCGAGCGATCAGGAGCTGCAGCATGGCGAGGAGACAAGAGGGGCGTGAGGCGGCCCTACCCGCTCCCCACCCCGCGCTGTGCTGGGACCCCCCCTCTGCAGACCATCCAGCTCCAGCTGCCGGCCCAAGGTGGGGGGGCTGCCTGGTGCCATGCAGCCGGGTCCACCTGGGTCAAATTCTTCCGTTCTTGGGAAACCCCAGTGCAAACCCACCAGGCAACAGTGGTGACCCTGGACAAGGAGCCTTCCGGAGAAGTCCCCTTTCAGGTGGCCGCTTACTCCACAGTTTTGATTTTTATCGAGCATTGCTTGCTTCCCTGTGACTGCCTGACCTGCGGGCTGAGCCCCCACTCGGAACAGGAGCGAGGACCTGCGCTCCCGGCCCCTCCACGGGAATTGTTTTTCTATTATTAAATTCTAAAAAAAAAATCTTTCGGCTGAAAAGAGGCTTTTTTCACTTTACTTTGCAACTGCCCAGCGAAGTGGGTTCCTCGTGTTGCCCTCAGCAGCTTGTCCTCACTGCCACCTCTCCAGGCCCTTCCGATCCCCCATCCTTTGTGTCGCCCACCTTTGATGTCACCCCCTCTTTCACATCCCCACGTCCCCTGCCCTTTGTGTCTGGGTTACACCCCGTGAAATTCCAGCCCCCTTGTCCCTCGTGTGTCCCCCTCGCATCCCACATACCCCCCACGTTCCGCATCCTTTGTGACCTCTGCATGTCCTTTGTGTCCCACATCCTTCCCATCCCCGTGTTCCATGTCCCACGTCCCATGTCCCCCATCTCTGCCACCTTTTGTGTCCCTGCATCCCCCACGTTCCCCACGCCACCCTCCCCGTGCCCATCCCCCTCGATTCTGCTTCCTGCACACTCCCCCCCTCCCCCCCGCATTTCTTGCGGTCCCCCCCCCCCGGTTTCCCCTGCCCATTGTGTCCTTGCGTGTCCCCCCGCCCCGTTCCCTGTGACCGCCCCCCCCGCCCCGACTGCACCTCCTGCACATCACCCCCCCCCCCCCCCCCCCCGCGTCCCGATTTCTCACACCACCACCACCGGTGTCCTCTGCCCTTTGTGTCCCCGCTCCACCACCACCCCCCCCCATTTCTCGCACCCCCACCATCGGTGTCCCCGGTGTCCTCTGCCCTTTGTGTCCCCGCGCCCCCCCCCCATTTCTCGCACCCCCACCATCGGTGTCCCCGGTGTCCTCTGCCCTTTGTGTCCCCGCGCCCCCCCCCCATTTCTCGCACCCCCACCACCGGTGTCCCCGGTGTCCTCTGCCCTTTGTGTCCCCGCGCCCCCCCCTCCCCCCCCATTTCTCGCACCCCCACCACCGGTGTCTCCGCGTCCCCCCCCCGCCCGGTGCCCCCGTGCCCCCCCGCCGCTCACCGTCATGAGGCGCTTCTGCCGCTGGCTGTAGTAGTGCCGGAGCCAGGCGCGCCGCTGCGGCCCGTCCCAGCCCGCCGCCCCGGCCATGGCCCGCCGCCCGCCCGCCCGCCGCTGCGCCAGCGCGCACAGCAGCACCACCAGCCGCTCCTGCATTTTCAAATCGGGAGCCGGGGCCGCCCTGGAAGTGATCGGCCGCGGGGTCACGGCGGGACCGGGCGGCGGCACCGCCTCCCCCCGCGGCCGGGGCCTGCTGCCCGCCGCCGCCCGGCCCGGCCCGCGGGTCAGGGGCGCGGAGCCCACGCGGGCCGGGCCCCCCGGGGCCTCCGGGCCCCGCAGCAGTCGCTGGGGCGGGGCCGCCCGTGCCAGCGCCCCGTTTAAGAGCTGGAAAAAGGGGTTCGGGGGGGGGGACGACGGACGGGGCCCGGGACACCGCGCCCCGGAAGAGCAAAACAGCCCCCCGGGGGCCGCCGGGTTTCCGGGCCGCAGCGCGGGGTGGCGGGGGGGCTGGGAGGCTGCTGGCTCGGGCGGGGCGGCTCAGGGCGGCCCCGGGCGGCCGGTTACCGGCTGCCTCTGGCTGTCGCAAGGAGCGCGGGGGCAGCCCCCGGGGACGCGGTTAACCACGGGACACCGGGCTGCGCCCGTAACGGGGCGGCGTGGCCGCGGCGCAGCCCAAGCGGGCGGTTGGGACAGCAGCAGGGCCCCGCGGCCAGGCCCCGCGGGCCCCGGGCTGGCGGTCAGGCCCCACTCCGCGACCGGGCTGCGGGCCCCGGGGCCGTCCCCAAACTGCCACCTCCCGCCGCAGCCGCCCGGACTCTCTGGGGCAGGCGCCCGCCTGCGGCCTTAGCAGCGGGGAGGCGCCCTTCGCCGCCATGACGTCACGTGCTGGGAGGTGGTGTCAGGCACCGCTGGGCGTGGCGGCGCGAAGGGGGCGTGGCCGTTGCCATGGCGCCGCTTCCTGTATTGATTTGAAGGTGAGGGCGGGGTGCGCTCCCGTCGTGCCGCTCGCGGGGGCGGGGCCAGCGGGCGGGGGCAGCGGCCGCGGGGGTGGCCGCCATATTGGGGAGCGCTGAGGCCGGCAGAGACTGACAGGAGGAGGCGGAGCGGAGCGGGGCCGGGCCGGGGCCGCGCCGGCTGGGCAGGTAGGGCGGGCGGCGGGGCTGAGGGCCCGGTTCGGTGGCGCGGCGCGGGCTGCGGCCGCCCCTTGCCTCTTCTCCCCGGGGTGCGGGCCCGTGCGGCACCGGCAGCCGGGCCAGGCAATGGGGCCGGCCCTGTGGAGGGGCCGGGCGGGGCGGCCCCGGCCCGGCGGCGGGGTCAGGGCAGCCGCTGCCCGGCGCGGCTCGGTGCCCGGCTGGGGGTGCCTGGGGCCTGCCGGGCCCCGAGGGGCAGCGGCCTGCTGGCCTGCGTGGCGGCAGGCGGTTGGCGAGCGGTGCCCTCGGGGGGGCCCTTCCCGGTTTGTTTTACGGTGCTTTGTCAGAGGTGACAGGCGGGACCCGGCCTGTACCGGACGGCTTGGGGCCATCGCGCTTCTGCTGGGCCTCCCCTTCCCGCGGGCCCAGCGGGCTCGGGGCCCCCGGAGCCGCCGTGCCTTGGTGCCCTCCCGCACCGGCCCGCTGCTCTAACGGACACCGTGCGGCTGGAGCCCCGCGGGGGTCGCGCAGCCTCTGCCCCCCCCAAGCGGCGGGGGGCTCTGGCCGCAGCCCCTTTGCGTGGTCACTGTACCCGTGGGGGTCGCGCAGCCCTAGTCTTCCAAGCAGTGGGGGCCTCTGGCCGCAGACCCTTTGCGTGGTCGCCGTGCCCTGATCCACCTGGGAAGGGGCTGTGAGAGCCGGTGGCTGCCCCTTCCCCAGTTGATTCCTTGCTCAAATTGATAACGTGAGCAGTGGCTGCGATTTCTGTGCCGTGGGCTCTGGTGCTGAAGAGAACTACCAAGTGGCGAGGGAAACTTTGATGAAAAAAGTTTCTTTTTTTACGGGCAGCGCAGATCAGTGGTGTGCCGTTGGCCATCCGATGGCTTTGGGGAGTGTGAGGCAGCTCAGTATCGCCGTGTCTTTCCTTACAGTTGTTTTTTTTCAGTGCGTTGTTGACATTTGGCAAATGGAAGTAGTGCACACGTTCAGCAAGTGACGGGCTTGAGGTCTTAAAAGCCTGAGCTGAGCATCCTCCACGCGTGGTGAGAGGGGAGGCGTTCTGCTGGAGGAGTCGGAGTACAGTGAGGTCTGTTGGGTCGTGTTGGAGTCCTCTGTTGAAGCAGTGGTAGGCTTTGTGTGGATGACTGAGAGGTTTTTTGCCTTGATTTCCAGCTCTCTTGAAGGCGTTGTGCTCCTTTTCTCATGAAGTGCTGATTCTTCCTGAGTTAGTGTGTTTCACGATGCTAGCCTAGTATTTTGTGCCAAAGGTTCTTCACGGAGCAACACCCAAGCTGACAACAACATTTCATATTAAAGACTGATTTTTATTTTATTATTAATACAGAAGTGGAATTTTCTGGGGCTGTTGCCTGAAGCTGCTGTGTTTTCTAAATCCTGTGACTTCCTTTTGTGGGATGACTGGGGGCACCCTTACATCTTCAGTAGCTTAAATGTTATGATGAAGCAGACTTTTAAATCACTTGGCCTTTTCAGTAAAGCACCGTGGACGAGGCTGCTGGTGAATTTTTAATCTTGGCTTTCAGTGCACTGACTTCTGATAAGGCTTCAGATAAAGCAAACCTTTTATCTATAGCTGGTGCTCCTAGCTGTTTGTACTCCGTTTTGAGATGTAAGATAATTGGACAGCTGTTGTGAAATTGCTTGGAGGGGGGAATTACAGATCTAATATTATAACATTAAACTACCTGCTCAATTACTCCATTCCCTTTTAATGCAACAGACAGCCTTATCCTGTGATTATTTTTTGTTTGTATTTTATTGAAGGGAAACTGAATTTTATTAAAGGTAGTAGCTTTATGAAAAATTGCCATGCTCAGACACAGCGTACAAACTACTAAAACAAACAAGCCCTTAAGGTTCTGTAAAATGTTACGAAAGGCATACAGTAGCCTTTCTTCTTGTGCTTCCCTCTGCTCCTAAGTATGTATCCTTTGAGTCTAGATGCCCAGCATGGAAAAACTCTGCCCTTGCCTGTATCCCTAAGGTCAAAGTACTTCACTCCATCCATCCCCACTTCCTTCTTACTAACACTTTGTGTATGCAGGATAAACAAATGAGTAGATATCTTCTAGGTGGTCAGCAAAATGAGTGCCATCCTATGCCGGTTGATGAGCAGCTGAAAGCAGAACCTCCATTTCACATGTCTGTCCAGTAACTTGTCCAAAACATGTGCTTATGTGGGGAAAAACTGCCGTCAGGTGACAATGGAAACAGAAGTGCTGTTGCTGCAGCTTGCTGTCTTGCTTCAGAGGCCAGCAGCTACCAGTAGCTCAGCCCTCTGATCCGAGGGGAGATTTGGCAGTGAGGGAGCATGGAGAAGGCAGGCTGGTTTTTGGGTTTGTGTTTGGTTTGGTTTTTTTTGATTGTTCCCTGTGCCTCGTGAGTCAGGAGGGGCAGCAGGATCTAGGTGTATTGGTTTGGCACAGGTTACGTCACGGGCCGAAGTGAAATCTTGAAGCAGGACGTGGCAAGGTTAATGCTTATCCCCCTCTTTGTCACGTAGCAACTTGAGGAAATCGTACCCAACTCCTTCCCTGGCGTAGGTATTATCCTCTAGCACCTGCAGCACAGGGTAGTGTTACGCTCTGCCCCAGTGCAGAGGCGCAGCCAGCAGGAACCAGTTTCATTATATCTGCAGGAGTAGCGGAGCAAATGGAAGTAGCAGAACTTGTTCAGCACTTGGTATTTCTCAAGCGTGATCTGCCAGAGCTGAACCTGATCTCTAACTTCTTCAGAGCTTTAATCGAGCCTTTGTAACAGCCAGAAAGGAAGAGGTGTTCAAATGCTGTTTAACCCAGGTGCCTTTGCTAATTGTTACATCTCTAAAACTGGAGAGTGTTTCTTCTGCTGCCTCTTACTTGGTTTTCTTTCATAGTAGATGAACCTCTTATGAGACTTTCTGTTAATTAGATGCAGAGATTGCCTTTTGAGCCACGGGCAAGAGGTGACACTGAGGTGACCCCTCATTGAGCATGCGTTACGTTTTAACGTTGTGTGTTTCCCAGCCTATGGCTTCCTGCACTGCTGAAGACTTTCTACTTTATTTTGAATTCCCTGGGAGCAGGCGTGGCCCTCATATTTATGGAGCAGCATGGTGAAAAGATGAAATAATCACTACCTGCAGGCAAGAAAAAGGGTTTTAATGGTGATTATTTTCTGAGAAATCCCCTGCTAAGTACATGATTGTCATGTCTGCTTAGATAAACCCTGTGCTCCTAACAGACTACTGTACGCTGCAGTGAGATGTGTATTGAATGAAAATGTCATCTATGAAGGTAAAGTAACAAACCTACAGTTCTCTTAACTGATTAAAAGCTGGCTGAAGCAAGCTTGGAAACCCCTCAGCCTGACTGCTGCATGGGTACAGCAGTGGAGGGGGCTGCGGACTGTCTTGAGTTGAACAGTTGAAAAAATACGTGTCTTTTGAGTACGGCACAGCAGGCTGGACTCTGTCGACTTCTTTTGGTTGTTTTTTTTCCCTTCCAGTTGTGGAGAGAAGGAGGATTTAGGAAAAATACCGATGCTGAAAGCGCTGGTAATATCTGAGCATCATCCACGTAAAAGAGGCAGCACTAGCGATGTTCTTGGTAGACTTCCTGGAGCATTCCCCTCAGATGAGGGCTTGCATCTAAGAGTGTCTGTTTTGTGTATGAAAATCCTGGTGAAAAGTTTTTGGGTTTGTAACGGTGTACTCAGAAGATTTATTATTGGAGGGGGGGAGTATGTTTATCTTCAGTAAAGGCTTTTCCAAAGGCAGAGATTTTGCTGTTTCCTGAAGGTGTTGCAACGCTGGGTTTCCACTGGCCTGTGAAGGTCCATGCCATGTTCAGAGCTCTTTGTCATGAATACTTAATCCTTGGCTCATGCAGGCTTCCTGCAGCACTTTGTCACCTGAGTGTCCTAAATTAGCATCGTTGCCCTGTGGTTTGCTGGTCAGAGTTCCTCTGTCATCTTGTAGGACTGTAGATTGCTTTGGGAAGGTAGACGTAAAGTCTGAAATTAGCTTCAGAAGCTGACCTGGAGGGCTGTGGGAAGTCTTCTAGCTTGTCTGTGCGTGCAGGTGGAGCTGCAGTGAGTTGCAGAAAGGTAAAAATCTGTCACCTCCAATCTGAATTGCAGGTTGGGCCCTCACCTGTGAGGAGGTGGTGATACTTTCTGACAGTGGGGGTGAGAGGAGGCGCAGACGGGTAGCAGTGCATACCATTCATCTCCTAAACTTTGTATGGAATTGCAGCATCTCAAGCTTCTATACTGCTGCAGTATATATATGGACTGGGAGGCTGAGTGCAGACAGGAGACGAAGGCAATGTCGTGCCCTTTGAGCCACGTTGCCTCTCAAATCAAACTTTAATTTGGTTTGCACCTACTGCTGGTCATCTGAAAGTTGGTGGGTTTGGAATAGGGGCGTTCTAGGGTTTGATTTCAGATCCTGCTGCTCGTGACTTAGAGGACTAGGAAAGCGTTTACGCCATTCTTTTCCCCTTGGTAAATTATGGATTTCTTCCCGAGAGGTTGTAAATATTCAGCACCTGAATAATGATATTTTTACCTCAAAACATGTGCCATTAAATACAGGCCCAGAGAGAAAGTAGCATCTCTGGGTTTGGGTAGGCTCTTGCTAACTCTAAATTTTGGGGCCCCAAACAACCTTTTTCAGCCTTCAGATGCTTCAAAATAGAGCATCAACAGAACATTAGTTGTCTTGATAATTCAAATACATCTCGGCCACCTTTGGCCTTGTTCAAATTAGGAAGCATATTCAGTTTTTACATTTAAAAGTTCTCCTGCCTTTGGTATTCTCAGAGTCCCTCACTTTCATCAGTGCTCCTTGTGTTTAACACTTACCCACCCAGTTATCTTCCATTTTTAAGAAGGGCACAAATAATTTCTAGACAAAAAAGTGTCAGGGATTGTCCAGCTCTTGCTTTGCTGAGGTAGGCCACATCTGGAACCGAACAGAGACAACACAGCCTGTGCTTCTTACCCCAACTTCAACACTTGCTGAAGAATCCAAGTAGGTACAGGCTGCCTCGCAAACAAGAGAGAAACAATTTCAACAATTTTGCAAAATAACTGCGTTCATTTCCCTGCCAACCCTGGCATTCTGCCTGCTGGCTTCTTAAAAACAGATCCATACCAAGAAAAAAAAAAACAAAAACCATTTTAAGTATTAGGATACATTAAGGTTGGGTCAATAAAAAGAACAAAACGCACTTGTTCAGCACCGTAACGTTGCCTAGAAGTATTGTTCTGAGAGTAATGTGAACTGTGAGAAAATCCAGCCAATTTGAAGATAGGGCATAAGGTGTGTGAAGAAAATAAACTTCAGTCAGAATACAAATTCTGTTCTTGGAATTAAAAAAAACCAAACAACAACCCTGCACCAAAACCCACCTTCTCCAAGCTTAAAGCACATAATTAGTAACACTGTAGTATCCAAAAAGAGTATGTAACACATGTAGCTCCTCCATCTTTCATTTCTTCAACTAAAAGAGAACTTGCAGTCCACACACTCCCTGTCCTTACGGCAAAGCCTTTCTTAACTAAATTCAGGGGAAATGGGAAACCCACCCACTTTCCACAAATTTAGAGTTAGCCAGAGCCTGCCCAAACTAGAGATGCTGCCTTCTCTCTGGGCCTGTATTTAATGGCGCAAATTTTGAGTAAAAACATTATTATTCAGGTGCTGAATATTTATTGCCATGTTCTGCCTATGCAATCTCTTCTGTCGTTCACTCTGCTTTATTTCTGATTAGAAGGTGCAGTTGGAATCTGTACAGATGGGAACTCAAGTGGAAGAACTCTAAAAGTGAATGTGTTTCTTATCCAGAATTAAAAATGTCACATTGCTGTGTGGATCTAGTTCTCGCACGAGGACTGCGCTGAGCCGTTTTGGGAGCGTGCCTCACATGAGCGGTGTTCCCCAGCTGATCACGCTTCTCGTGTGGGCTCTGCAAGCTGCTCTCTCTTATTCGTGGTGTTAAAAAAAAAAAAAAAAAGGATGGGGTGGGGGGGCGCATTTTGTTGAAATGCTTGGTTTGAGAGGTTGTGTTAACCTCTAAGGTAGTTTTGGTAGATTGTGGGTAGGTAAGGATAGTGGTAAGTAAACTACAAAATGAGGAAGAGTGTTTGACATGGGATGTGCTGGGTTGTTTTTTTTAACCTTCGTTAATAACATCACAGGCCTTTCGGATTTTTTTTACTCACAGTAACGCCATCTCTGACTATTTGTTTGGTGGAAGCTGATTACTGTTAAATTTGGTAGCTTTCTCCAGTTTTGCCTCTGAAAGAACATATGGGAAAACATACTAAATTAAAAAGAAAAAAGCTTGGGGAGGAGGTAGCAGAGGTAAGCAGGTGTGCTGGGAAAAGCTTGGCACTATCTGTTTCCGAGATGCTCCTGTAAAAGTGTTGGCATGCTTAACGGCAAGGAGAAAAAGGCCTCTGCATTTCACATTTGTAAGAAATCCAAGTTTCAGTACTGACAAACGGCTTAGGTAAAAGGAAGGTAGCTCTGTTAGCTAACAGCTGACTAGCCCGGAGTTTCTCTCACTTTCAAGGTGATTTCGTAGAATATTTGAACGCTTAATTGCATCTCTCTGGATTACAGGTGCTGCTGTAGCCCTCTTAGCTTGGTAACTTGCCTCCAAATTTTAATGGTAGCTTTTCTGTTCCTGCAGGTAAAACTTTTTCACAGCAAACCCAAGCTGCTGGCGCAGGAAGCCGAAGGCAGTTCGTGGCAGGTCCTGAGCGTGGCAGTGTCGCTTGTCCCTGGAGAGTTTCTCCCAGCCCTGTCTGGGTGCAATTGCCTCCCAGATTTTGCCACAAGTTTATATCTCCAGGCAGCTCCATTTGTGTAGCCGGGACTCCGGCCAGATAGCGTAAATGTTTATACAATAACAGCAAAGGAAAATGCCGCTATGTTCTGCACAGCTCCCAGATGCCTGTATAGTGAGGATTTTGTGTGTGGTATGTGTGCGAGATTCCGTGTTTCCCTTTGGAGATGTTTATCTTGGGTTGAAAGAGCAACTTGACGTGTCTCTTCTGGCGTTGGCATTTTTGCGTCAACACGAGCTGTGGACAAAGCATGAGGTGTGTGTGAGCTGGGGAGGCTGGGCACAGCGATGCTGATCTGTGCCCTTCAGAGTTCAGACGAGGGCTGTGACTGCATATCCTCACAGAAGTGTTAGCTAATTTATTTTGATTTTTTTTTTAATTGATGCATGTTGTAATTTAGCCAGCCAAGTCTAGGCTATGAAGCAGCCCTGTCTTTATGCTTGAAAGATGCTTACAGACTATTTAGCCATAAGCAAGCTAGCTTTATGCAAGCCAAGAGGAATATTTGGACATATATTTTGGGACTTTATGGGCATCAGGCATTGAATGTTCACCCAGGGGGCTACCTAGTCCGTAGCTACCTGTGTTCCTGCAGCGTGTGGCACTAAAAGTCTGAAATACTTTGAACGTGGCTCAAAGTATCCCGGCTAGCTTCAGCTCGGTGGTGTGTGCTGCTGCCGTGCCTCTGGCCTGAAGCATGGATCTGGCTGTGGTGGGCTAGGGGGTTCGGGGGCTGGTTTTACGCTGCCCGAGTACTGAAGGTTTACTAAACTGTGCTGCTGCAGTTCGTGCGAACAGGCGGGTTTCGCGTATCGCCGTCTCTGCTCCAGTTACTGGGGTTGCCTGCTGAGGTCCTGTCAAACACAAAATGCTGGTTGCCTGCTCGTGTGAATCGGCAACGGAGGGCGGTGATACAGAAAAAGGCTTTCATTAGCAGCCCTGTGCTGTATCCCACAAGTTTGATACCGACGCTTTGGATAGGAAAAGTAGTCTCAAGTTCAAAGAACAGTCTCAGGAGATACTAAAGAGCTGCTTCTGTATGAAGGGGTGTCATATTTTGGTGTTTTTCTTCCCCTGGCTGTTGCAGCAGACTGATTACTGATTGGACTTCATGAATATAAATCCCTGAGCCTGCTGAACTCCCCAGCCCCTCTGCTTTCCACCATGGACCAGGATTATGAGAGACGTCTCCTACGCCAAATCAACATACAGAATGAAAACACAATGCCTTGCGTAAGTACAAATGGGCTATGCTAAATGGTCTTAGCCTGACTGTTAAGTTGTTTGCTTTGCCTGTGACTGTTTTCACAAGCTTTTGAAAGATACCGGACCTCTTTGAAGCAAATCTTAGTCTTTGCTGCGAGCAGGTGTGAGTTCCCGAGCTGTTCTAGGAATAACCAAATCGCTTGACTTCAACAAAGCCTTTGAATATCATAAACTCAGTTCGGGTTGCAAAAAGTCGTTAAGATATTTTTGTGTAGCTCAGTAATGCCTTTTTACTAAATAATGTCAGTAAGTACATGTGGAATGTACAAAGTTGGGGGCTAACAAACAAACAAACCAACCAGCTGTGGGGCTTGACGAGATAGAGGAGGTCCAGCAGAGGCCACCAAGATGGCTGGGGGGCTGGAGCAGGAAGGTGCTGAGATCCGCGTTGCTCAGACTGGAGACGATGAGGCTCAGGAGGGGATGAAGTAGTTGCTTTCAACTACCTGGCGGGTGGCTATGGAGAAAATGGAGTCAGACTCTCTTCAGACGTACACAGTGGAAGGATTAGAGGCAATGGATGCAAGCTGCAACAGGGTGAATTCCAGTTAGCTATTAGGAAAAAATGTTCACTGTGAGGGCGTCCAAAAACTGCAACAGGGAGCTTATGGGGTCATTGTCCTTGGAGATGCTGAAAACTCAACTGGATGAGGCTGTGACCGTCAGTGTAACTTTGAAATTAGCCATATTCTCAGCTGGCGTCCTTTCCATCATAAATTACTCTAGGAAAAAAAAAAATGTGACTGCAGCTAAGGAATCTGCTCCTCACCCTGCAAGTAGCCTGCCCCACTCCAGCCTTCCACATGTTTACCTTGATGGTGTCGGCTTGAGAAGGAGCTGTGAGAAAGAGGCTGTTTAATTGCTTCTTTTGACAGAAGTTCCCATGACACTTGGACTCTGACGTGCTTACTAGGTTCTGTGAAGGGGATAAACTAATGCTTGGCTCTTCTACTTGGGCATATTCAGCTTTTACAAGACCTCACTGATGTTTTTCAGACCGCTGCTGTGATCAGCACTTGTTCTTGTGGGTTTTTTTCTTTAATGCAGGTAGCAGAGATGAGAAGAACCCTGACGCCTTCCAATTCTCCAATGTCTTCTCCTAGTAAGCATGGAGACAGATTCATTCCCTCAAGAGCCGGGGCCAACTGGAGCATCAACTTCCACAGAATAAATGTAAGTTTTTGCTCCCTTTTCAAGCAGCTCAGTCTTGCAACGGAGGAAATCGTGGTGCATTTTGGTTTGGCTGGCATAATTCCTCTGCTTATCTTCTGCACCATGGTCTGCTGCTGCCCCAAAAGAGTTCCTTCGAGTGCATGTCTTTAAATAGGCTGTCACTATGGTCTAGGAGACTTGTTTATTATTTTATCGTATATCATGAGGTTTATGTATGGTGATAACATTTTTCTTCCTTTCAGGAAAATGAAAAATCACCAAGTCAAAACAGAAAAGCAAAGGATGCTACATCAGACAATGGCAAAGGTGAGACCGCCTTTCTACTGCTTGTGCCGCGTCTGTAGGTTTCATCTCGAACTGTTGGCGAGTTTGGAAATCAAGGGAACTCTGGCATTTCTGTGCTTGTGCAAAAACTCAAGCAGGTGTTTTAGGAAGTGCCCCCATCATGAGAGTGAATACCAGGTTACTTCAGTAGGTTTCTGACAAATGTCTGGGAAGCAAGAGGCTGTTTGTATCCCTTGATTTCATATGCCTTGGAAGCACTTTCCTGGTGGAGTGGAAGGAGGGGAAGCTTGCTGCTAATCCTGATTCCAAACTGGGGCCCCAGGCTTGTTAAGAGGCCCTGTGACTGTACAAGTCAGACAGATGTGATCCTGCCACTCCCTGCAGAGCCGTTTGCTGCTTCAGAGTTCTCTACTTAAGTGCTCGTTTGGGTTCACAGATGGCCTTGCGTACTCTGCTTTGCTGAAGAACGAACTCTTAGGAGCAGGGATTGAGAAAGTACAAGACCCACAGACGGAAGACCGGAGGCTGCAGCCGTCCACCCCGGAGAAGAAGTCCCTCTTCACTGTAAGTTGGTTACTTTGCATTAAAACCAATGAAGGTTGCCCACGTGCGTCACAGGAACAAAGCACACAGTTCTGCCAAGCTGCTAGTGCAAGCAAGTTAGCGTTGCGGCTTGACCAAGATAAGCTGTTGATAACAAAGTTTGGTGGCCTGGAAAGAAAACTTAAGTATCTGCAGCAAGCTACATGCTTCCTATTTTTGTACTGGCAGGGAAGCTGAGCTGGACCCAGCTCTTTTTGGACTGTGTGGTACATGACCAAATCAAGTTTTTTGGCTTTGAGTGGAGACGGGGGAGGGTTTTGTTTGGTTCTGGAACACCTGGCAAAGGAAGGAACTGAAAAGTCTGGGAAATCTGGCTGTGGGTGTAGGAGATGGCTAGGCATCGGGCACCAGTGTGTTGCAAGTGATCCTCTAGGTTTTTTGCTGGGGTTCTTACTAGGTTGTGTTTTCTTTATGCAGTATTCACTCAGCACAAAACGCTCTAGTCCAGATGATGGCAATGAGGTCTCACCATATTCCCTGTCTCCTGTCAGCAACAAAAGGTAACACTGATTCCCCACAGACTGCAAGAAGGGAAGGGTTGGGACAGAGGAATCAGTGAGGTTCTCTAAGGCTTAAGGCACCCAGAATCACTGTGTGAATTGCTTTTGGAAATCTGGGGAGACAATAAGTAGGGACAGTCAAGTTCTAAGAATTTCTGTGGGTGCCCAACCTGCCTAGATGCTTCAGTAGGCCAACTTTCAGCAGTCAGTTTACATTTTTACTCCTTAGCTCCTTTACAGAAGAACAACCTAATTGCTTCCAGTCTTACCTGCTGGAAAGAATTTTGCAGCCTCTTTGCGCATTTCTATAGAAATGCAGTATGCTTTAAAGAGTGCCTACTGCTCTGATGTGTAAGATCCTATAGTTTTGTATCTTTTTCTGTCAACAGTCAGAAGCTGCTAAGATCACCTCGAAAACCAACCCGGAAAATCTCCAAGATTCCTTTCAAAGTGCTAGATGCCCCAGAGCTGCAGGACGACTTCTACCTGAACCTGGTGGACTGGTCCTCTCTTAACGTCCTCAGCGTTGGCCTTGGGACTTGTGTTTATCTGTGGAGTGCTTGTACTAGCCAGGTAAACGATCATCAGTGCCTGGAGAGTGAAGTACCTGTTGCTGTAGGTCTTTTCCAATCTTTCAGAGCTCTGGAATGTGCTGTGTGAGGGGCTCAGCACTTCTAATGCTCTGTCCCAAACTAGGTACTAGTTTGTGAGACAGCTAATAGTGTAGTATGACAATTAACAAGTGTTTCTCATTCTATTCTGTTGTGTTTTCAAGGTGACCCGACTGTGTGACCTCTCTGTGGAAGGAGATTCAGTAACATCTGTGGGCTGGTCAGAACGGGTCTGTATCACATTGTCAGCAATGACAGCTGAAGCGCTTGTAATTTAGATGCTATCATTGTAGCCATATAGCTCTTACTTGCAGGTTTTAGATGTATTTCCCCAAGTTTCCCGTATGCATCGCAAATCAAATGTGTTTTTCTCTCTGCAGTATTTTTTTTTTCTGTTAAATGAGAGGGGATAGAGAGCAACTTCTTGTATCGTGAGGTTCTTGAGGTATTTGCTAAGAGATGTGGGAGAGAGAAAGAGCCAGTTCACTCCTCCAGCTCTTGACAATAAAATGTTACAATAAATGCATTCCAGCCAGACTGCTTGGCCCTCTCAGTTAGGGAAAAGATGTAAGATGGAACAACTCTGCATGTTTTCCATCTTGTGGGATTTATCTCAAGTCTTTTCCTCAGCTTCTAGCTTTTGTTTGACGTTTGTCTGTACGTACTGGCTTTACTGATCGTGGGTTTCTGTTTGTCTAGGGGAACTTGGTAGCCGTGGGCACTCACAAGGGTTTTGTACAGATCTGGGATGCAGCAGCAGGAAAAAAGCTCTCCATGCTAGAGGGACACACAGCCAGAGTGGGTAAGGAGATGGGAGGCAGAGGTTTCACGTTTTGTTTCTACCTAATTTAACTTCTTCCTTGCAAGCAAGGGATCAGCTTGAAATAGCAATGCTGGTACTTTGAGTTCTGCTATCTATCCCCTGCTACGTCTCAAGCAGTCTTCAGAATATTATGCTCTAGTAATTGTGATGTTCTGATCTTGGGTGTGGTGATGTTTGAGTGTTTGAGCAGGTGTTTCCTCCACGTCTGAGGCATTTTAGGTTTGGTTACAACATCCTTTTTTGCTGCCACTGGCTTCCGGCATCAGCCCTGCAGGCAGGCTGCTTTACACTGAGATTTCCAGTTCCCTTATTCTGCGGGGACTATTTTTATTTGCTCAGAGGCGTTGTGAATCTGAATGCTGGAGTGTGAGATTTGGGAAGTCAAGGCACCTTCCAAATTCTATTTCTGTGCTTTACTGCACTGTGAAACGGGATTCAGTAGGTTTGTGCAGGTTAATCTTTGTAGGCTATTCTAGGACTTCACGCTGGATGTAAGGGAGGTCTGTAAGCACTGATTTTTTTTTTTTTATTTATTTTATTTTTTTAAAGCCTTGGCAACTGTGGTGGCTGTGTTCTGCCTACCTGTTTCTGCAGGACTCCCACAGCATACTCTTCTGCCCGCATTACAGGTGCCTTGGCATGGAACGCGGACCAGCTGTCCTCTGGGAGTCGAGACAGGATGATCCTTCAGAGGGACATCCGCACCCCACCCCTGCAGTCTGAGCGGCGGCTCCAGGGCCACAGGCAGGAGGTCTGTGGGCTCAAATGGTCTACAGACCACCAGCTCCTGGCCTCTGGAGGAAATGATAATAAGGTATAGTACTTCCAGGGAGTCATGTGAGGCTGGGTGTCTTGAGATCTTCACCAAGAAACGTCAGAACCCCCTTTCTTTAAGGATATTTGGCCCCTCTGAAAAGGGGCTTTTGTTTCAGTTGTTGGACTGTGTCCAAACATAAATCACACTAAGCTTCTACTTGGTCTCCTCTCTCTAATAAAATTAAAAAGGCGAATTTAATTTTGCCTCTGTATTTGGCTAATTAGATCTATAGCTTGACTCAGGGGGTTGAGTTCAACAAAGCTGTGCTTCCTGGCTTTTGTTTAGGTAGCATATCGTCAGGTTTGTTGCAATAATGTTTATGCATGCAGAAGGAAACTGAGTTTAGAGCCATGTAAGTTCTAATACCTATAACTCAGGCTTGTAATTCACTGAGCACCATATGGAAGAAGCATCTGTTCTGGAGAAGCACTGTTCTGAGCCCTTCGGAGTGGGTTGCTAGGTAGTGAATTTGCCCAGTGTCTGTGTGACAGCATGGTTGTACCGTGTTCCTCCTGCTCAGAATAACTTTTAATGAACTTGAGCATATTTCTAAACGTGTTCTGGAATAATGCAGCCATAAAGAGAAAACGAAGGGTTTGAGTTCACATTTGGTGACGCTGCCTTTGGCTTCAGAAGCTTACCCTGAGGACTGTTAGCTTCCTTGTGGCCCAGGGGTAGAATGGCTCCGCAGTTGAGACTGGTGGCAGGGTGGGACTGGCTTCAGGGCTGCGAGCGCAGAGTGGAGATGCGTGTGCTTGGGCAGAGCTGTGGGAAATCATCTTGTTGCTCAACTGCCCTCATCAGTCCCAGTGCAACATTGTGGTTTGTGGGTGTTGTGGGCACATGACTGCAGCGCAAGTTCGATCACGTCTCTCCTCTCTGCCAGCTCCTTGTTTGGAATCACTCCAGCCTGAGTCCTGTCCAACAATACACAGAGCATCTTGCGGCAGTAAAAGCTATCGCCTGGTCTCCGCACCAGCATGGACTCCTTGCCTCTGGCGGTGGGACAGCCGACCGCTGTATACGCTTCTGGAACACGCTCACCGGGCAGCCTTTGCAGTGCATCGACACTGGGTCGCAAGTGTGCAACCTGGCCTGGTCAAAGCACGCCAACGAGCTAGTAAGTTCCTCACTGTGCAGTCCTGCTGCTGCGCTGTCTTGTGTTAGGAAGCATGATGCATATTTCCCTCTTCCCTTTCAGGTGAGTACCCATGGATACTCGCAGAACCAGATCCTCGTCTGGAAATACCCCTCATTAACTCAAGTAGCAAAGCTAACGGGGCACTCGTACAGAGTCTTATATCTGGTAAGTGATGACCATGTCTCTGGAAACTTCTGTGGCTGTGCGTGTGCTGAGACCCAAAGCCACACTGCTAGTGGCACTGTAAGCTGCCTGTAGTCTGGGCGAAGACGTGAACACTGCCTTACAAGCAAAGAAAACCGCTCTGGTTTTCTTGCCTGCAAGGGATACTTAGATTTGCTGCTATGGAAATGCAAGATTTTATTAATGAATAGCAAAGCCTGCCAGAACTCTTCAGAGGAAACACAAGCATCTCTTCTTGTTCCCTTAAGACTTGTACGCTTTTTCACTGGTAACTACCAGCAGGGGAAGAAGTTGATGCTTTCAGATCTCCTCATTTGTCATTAAATGCTTGGTGCAGTTAATCCATGTTGATCTCGTACCTGCTTTGTTACTGTTATGTAGGGCTTTCAGTGGATTCATGACAGATGATAAATATGCTGATACTGTTTTGTGAGGTAGATTCCAATGTAAGTGACTAACAGAGCTGGCAAATGCCAGCCATATCGCGCTTCCTGCCTTAACACATATTTATGATCTGGGGAGGAAGAGACTCAATTACAAATGGCTTGGATTTCTTAACACAAGAATCCTTTTTGCGATAATTCCACCCATGTATTCCATAGCTGCATAAGTAAGATACTAGTGGTCGAATTGGCACCTGCTGAGACTGAATAAGGCACGTGAAGGCAGAGGTAGTTGTTTGGTTTCTCACTGTCAGCCAAGTAGGAAGGAGAGTTAAATCTTTCATGCATTCCAACGAAGATTTGTTTTCAACCTCAAAAATGTAGCAGATGCTAAAGGTTGCGCTCTCTCGGCCTTAGGCAATGTCCCCTGATGGGGAGGCCATAGTTACAGGAGCTGGAGATGAAACCTTGCGCTTCTGGAACGTCTTCAGTAAAACACGCTCGACAAAGGTAAGGACGCGTCGTGTGGATGGCTGCAGCTGTGTCCTGCAGGAGGCTCAGCCGTTGGGGGTGAATGCCATCCGAATTTGCTCTGTTCTCCTGCCTTGCCTCTGGTCTTTTCACCATACCCTGCAGATCGAGGGCTAGATGCAGTGAACTTTGAGGTATAAAGGGATTCATAGTTGTCAGATAAAAGGTTGCTTCTGTGTGCCCAGGGCAGTGTGAAAAAACATCCTTCTCCTGGCTGCTGAAGATAGCAGCGTGTCAGGGAGGTCACCCTGAGCCCACCATCTTCCCTGCCAGCGTGCTGCTATGAACTTGACCCAATCCTCAGATTATCCCCTGGCTCTGTACAAAACCACGTAAAATGGTGTTTTGGATGGAAATGGGGTCGTGGATGCTGCCAGTGACAACTTGCTATCGCTGAAAGTGGGTTGTGCCCCAAGAGCTCTTCTGGGTGCCTGGCAGAGGCAGTGGGGAATGGCAGACAGATTTGAAAGCATGAGCTGGGGGGAGCTGGTGTCACTCACTGCTGGCTGTCCCCCTGGTTTCTGACAGCTCCAGGGTGCAGTTCCCTGCAAAGCTGTGGGAATGGCACGCTTGCCTGCCATGCTCCTTGTTATCAGTTGGAAGAAGCTCATGGGAATATCTATGGCATTGGACTTTGAATGGTGAGCTCACCTGATGAGCTAGAGGTGCCTCACCAGATTAGCAGTTGTGCTTTCTTTTTTGATAAAACAAAAACCAAAAGCACATGGGGTGATGCTGCCGCACAGCTGTGGAAAACTTAGCATCTGCTTTATCTCTTCTGCTTTGTCAGGAGTCTGTATCCGTTCTGAACCTCTTCACCAGGATACGATAAACCCCATATACTGCGACCCAGGAGACTACAGCCTGAACAGACCAGGATAAAACCACTACCTTTGGTGTGCATGGAACCCCAAACGATCAGCCGGAAGGGGAGGGGAGTGCCAGTGGGACTGGAGGATGGACCCAATAGATGCTAATTAAATAACGCGCTTGTGAACCACGCTGGGCAGTGTTTGGGATGGGGGTTGGGGAGGGGAGGGAACTGCCAAAGGTTTACAGATCCGTCCTTTGTAAAGGGAAACGGCTACCAGAGGAAATGTGAAACTAGCGTCCCCCAACCCTCATGTTGTAAACTGGAGAGAAAAAAAACCCAAAAACATGTGTGACATGGACCATTGAGACCGTACCAAGGCCATCCCAGCTGCTGTGTTGTCCCCACTGGGGAAGAGATGGGAGTATCCATGCCTCTGTGGGAGTGGGTTTAATGTGCTGCTCTGGGTCCTTCTGTCCCCAGATGGAGGTCTCTGGAGGTAGGAGCCAGCCAGCCTGGTTCAATACAACTGGTGCAAGGGGACTAGACTCCAGGCTGGGCATTAGCCTCTCTGCTTATCTAAGGGCATTGTTTATAGCCTGGCATCCCCATTACGTGAAGAAACTGGAGAACTGATGATTTTCCTTCCTTTTTTTTGCCCCCACCCCCCCCTCAAATAGGTACTGTAGTACTGGATACAATCATTCCCATAAAACAGCTTGATTTTTGGCATGCTCGACAGCTGCCTTCAAACAAATACATTTTGGGGCTCTAAATTTTGGAGGAGTATTGAAGAGGCTCCACCTCAGAGGGAGCACATTCAGAAAGTTTTAAATTGCTAATGCATGTTCTGGGCTGATCCTTTTAGTTAACAGAGAGGAGAAACAATGGCTTTAAAAAAAAAAAAAAAAAAAAGAAAGAAAACAAACAACAACAAAAAAAAAACCAAAACACCCAAAACAACGAACAACCACCATGCATGTGGAGCTTCCCACAGTGTGCTGTTTGTGGCAGGCTGGTTGCTCTGGAGTCTTCCTGAGGACAAAAGCAGCTGAGATGTGTTTGAGAAACAAAACAACTCCTGTGGATCTGTCTGTTGGAGAGAGCATGGCCTCTTCTGGCTGGAAGGGGGGTGGAAATGCCACGTCTGGGTGAGAAGGGGGGTTCTTTTTCTAAAGCAAAGAAGTATTGCTTTTTTTTTATCTCCAAGTCAAAGCCAGGGACCCGTTGTTGGGTTGTGGGGGGTTTTTTGTTGTTTTTTATTTTTAAGTTGTATGGGAAGAGAGTGCCTGCTTGTGTGCTTGGAGCCTGCGTGATGAGTGCTGTGGGATGCGACGCAAAGCAGTGGTGTGTGTGTGTGGTGCTTTTAATTTAAAGAGAAGTTGTTACGCTTGCAGCAGCCTGTTCCTGTCTTATTTGTACATGTGCCAATACTCTCCCTGCTGTGCACCTGGCTCCTGCCTGCCTCATGCCCTCTCTCGCACACTGGGATGTGAGTGCTGTTCCCTGTTCTCATTTGGATTTTCCTGGCTGTGTATATAGACCTTGACCTCTATGTAGATTGCATAGGCAATACTTTTATCTCTCTTTTTTTTTTTTTCCTTTTTTTTTTCCTTTTTCCCTCCCTGCCGCCACCCTTTCCCTGAAACCAGAGTGTATGATTGTCTCTCCCCAGTGCCACTGGTACCCTTAGGGTGAGCGTCGGAGGCGCGGGAAGGCTGGTACGGAGAAGGGCGGTGAGGTGCTGTTCTGTTCACTGCAGCCTTGACTGTGTGTGCCACTACACCAGTGCCTGGATCAGGCTCTCTGTGCTACCTCTGCGTGTCGCACGTACTTGGAGGCACTCGTGAGAGGCTCGAGCTCATGTACCGGGGGCGTGTGTGTCCCCCAGGCTGGCAGCACCGAGGCTTCAAAGCCCAAACTGGCAGCTGCATGGTTGTCTTAGACTCACTTGCTTCCAAAATGTAATTTCAATGTAACTTGTGAAACGCAGTTTCAACACGACTACTTCGTTGTAGTTCTTGCTGCAGGAGCGTGGGGCTTGATTTAAAAATCACCTGGTGTACCCCCCGTCCCTCTCTTGTCGCTTCTTATGTTTGCTGGCACTGTTAAACTTCGGGTGGAAGGAGCACTGCAAAGCACTGAGGAGTTGTAAAGCTTAAGTCAGATCATTAAGTTGGTGAGGGGGTTTGAAGTGAGGGGCAAGACACGGTCGGTGTGTCCCGTGGGATGTCTGTCCCGTCGGGCAGCAGAGCGTGGGCACGGGAGGTGCTTACGCCAGGGGTGGAGGTGGCTGGTGGATTTTCTTGTCGGTGGTGGGTTGTCTCCTGCCTCAGTCTTGACACGCAGACCCCAGGAGACGCTGCTTTCCCCTCCAGGAAGAAATAGGTGGTTGTGGTGAGGGGACACAGGAGGTCCCAGCCAGGGGGTGGGTTTGTTCCCATTCTGGGGTGGCACTGGGCGAGCGTGGTGCCACTGGGGCTCCTGCGGGGCCGGCTGAGGGAGGTGTGGGCTGTCTCTCACCCTGCAGCACAGGTCCTCGTCCTAGAGGACCCAGGAGCTGCTGTGGGGGTGGCAGTGCCATCAGGGCACACGTGCATCCACAGCTTGGTGCTCCGCGCTCTCCCGGCACCCTGGGGTGCTGCGGGGGGGGACACAGCCGCCCGTTGCTCTGTCCCTGCTCACCAGGCACTTTCACCAACCACATCTCTCCCTCACCTCACTTAGGAGCTGCATTGGGAGCAGGTTGGCTCGCGGTGACATCTCTCACCGTGCTTGGCAGGGAGGGCTAGTGACTTCCAAGCCATGGCTGGTCTGTGGCCGGGCGCGTTGGCTGTCGAGCGTGGCGAGAACAAGCTGTTGAGGTGGACTTGGCTGTTAAAGCATGACATGAGCTCCTTCCCCGCCCCCCCCCGCCCCCTCATCCCGCTCATCCAAGAAATCAGCGGCGTTCCCAGAAGTGATCCCTGCAGGTCCTGCGCCGCAGGAGCGTGGCGGTGGGTGTGTGCGTGTGGCTGCCCATGTAGGCGAGCGCGTGACGCGGCGCGGGAGTGTGCTGCCGTGTGTTCAGAGGAGAGCGAAGCGAATGTCAGCTCGTGTTTTCCGTGTGTGACCTGTAAGCACTGACATGATTGAGCAAAGGGTCCTCCCAGAGTTTGTGTGATAAAGTCTGCGACCTTGTGGCATTGTTATATATAAGGCATCCTATGGTGGGAAAAAAAATAAATAATAATACAGAGAGCGTTGTTAACTTTTCCATGTAAAGCAATCTAACTGGCATTAAACAAGTTGTGAACTTACATCTTGGGTGCTCTGCTTTTCTTTTCCACAGTGAGGTGAGGGGCGCAGCGTGTCCCCAGGCACTCCAGAGCTGCCCCCCGCCCTGGTTCAAAGGCCCTGGGGGTCTCTGCAGCAGTTGCCCCGGCTCTGGAGGTATCAACTCTCTCGGCACAGGTCTTATCTGCTCTTTATTGCTCCCACCTCCCCGCTCACATTTACTGCCCAGCCGCTGGAGGAGCTGGGAGGCACGGTGCCAGCCTGCCCTGCCCCGTTCCCCTCTCGTGGGGCAGGGAGGGAGCAAAGGTGCCCCTGCCCTGGCACGGTCCCCATGGCCCCCCCGGTGCTGCTTCCATGCCATGGAGGGGGCTGGGCGTGGAACGGGGGGAGCACAGCCCCTGGCTCAGGACAGGTGTCCTGCCGCCCCTGTGCAGATGGGACCTTTGCTGAGGGGGGGGGTGTGGGTGGGGAAACCCCCTGCCCCTTCCCCAGGAGCTGGAGCCCTGAGTCATGGCTGTGGTCTCTCCAGCCCCTCAACCAGAACAGGCCAGGGCTGAGCTCGAGGGCTTTGGGCTGGGAGGACCCTGCTGGGGGGTGCAGGTCCTGCCGTGCTGCGCCCCAGCTCTGCTTGTCACACCCCACCCCCCCCAGCGCCCGTGGGAGGTGACTGGGTGGGACCCCATCATCCCTGCCCTGTAACAGGGACCCTGTGCCCACTGGGGACCCTGCCTCTGGCAGGAAGGACCCATCCCGGAGAAAAAAAGTAGGGCAAGAGCTGGGGGCCCCGGCTGGGTAGGGGGCCCTGGGGCCCCCAGCTGTGCCCCCTCTTACCCCCTTCCCCTCTATTCCTGCTTGTCACCTGCAGCCAGAGCCCTGCATGCTGGGGGGCAGCGCAGGGTCTGTCCCTGCACCCTCCCGCTGCTGCCCCCCGCCCTCGCCACCCAAGGCATCGGCCACCGGTCCCCCAGCCCTGCTGGGGTGCTCCTGGGGAGTGTGGCAAGGGGATGCAGAGTGGGGGGCTGGTTGGTGCTCATCCTGGGGCTTCTGGCCTGGTGGGATGCTGCTCCACGCCGGCCACTCCAGCTCCCCCCACAAGTCTTGCCCTGGGGCGGGGAGCTCGCGGCCTCCCTCCACTTGTCCCAAGAAATAAGGCAGCCACTTGTCCTTGGGGAGGGGGCAACGTGGGCCACCCCTACCCCAGAGCACCCCCAGAGGGGGGGTTCACACCTTTATTGGTAGTCTGTCCCTTTGTCCCTGCCTTGCCCGGCACTGGGCCCACTGCTGCTTGCCACATCCCCTCGGTGGGAGGGCTGGGGACAGGGGTGATGGGCGCTGGACCCCAGCCAGACCCTGTGCGCTTCTCTTTGCCCCTGGGGAGCTGCCTGGGTTCCTCCTGCTGCTGCTGCTCAGGGTGGGGAGACGTGGGGGGAGCGAGGTGGAGACCCCGGCTGCCCCCCAAGAGGTGGAGGAAGCAGCTCCCGAGCCTGCGCCCCCCAGCTGGGGCCGAGGCCCTGGCGATGGCTGGGTCCTTGGTGTCCTCATCTTCGTACAAGATGCTGTCCTGGGGAGAGGTCAGGGCGCAGAGAGTCCCTGCTGTGCTGAGGACGGAGCATCCCCGGCTCCACCACTCACTGCTGCAAATGCTTGGGGTCTGGCCAAGCCCCCATGGACTCCAGCTGCTGCTCCAGCTCCACGATGCGCAGACCGAGGTACCCCGATGACAACAGCAGGGCCACCATACTGGGAAACAGGCCAGCATCAGGCACAGGGGTCACCACCGGGCAGGGGGACAGGGCAGGAGCAACACCGCGGCCAGGCTGCCACGCACTCGCCTTGGGGACACAGTGGCTGGGCCAGCGCAGGTGCCCAAGGGGAAGTGGGGGACCCCCAGGCTGCCAGGGTTGCACTGGGGAGCCTGCCTGTGCCAGGGTGCAGCGGGGACAGGGACCTGGGGGTGTCTCGAAGCCCCGAGGGTTGTGAGCAGGCCCTGGGGACTCACAGCAGCAGGTAGATGAGGATGATGGTGTTGCGGGAGCTCAGCTGCGCAGTGATCCAGGCCCATAGCGCAGTGTGGGATCCCCCTGCCGGGATGGGGCAGTGTCAGTGCCGGGGCTGCCGAGAGCCCCCCCCCCCCCCCATCCCCGGTCAGCTCTGCCCAGTGCCAGGGTCAGCCCTGGGGTCGTGCCTGAGCAGCGTCCCCCTCCCCCGCCCCAGAGGCTGCGTGGCTTTGCCAAGGGCACCCACTCACTGCTGTTCAGAGCCAGCGCCGCCGCCTCTTCATCCTCCTCATCCTCCTCCTTCGCTTGCCTTGGCATCGGGATCAGCCCATCTGTGTGCAACCAGGAGACAACTGCTAAGTACCCCAGGACCAGGGAGTGGACTGGGGGGTCTTGGGGACCCAGTGGGGCACACTGGGCCACGAGGAGCTGATCCCGCGCTCCCCAGCACTGTGGGAGATGCTGTTTAGGCAGCCAAGGAATGCACGGTCCCTCCTGGACCATGTCTGCCCGGGGAGGGTGAGCAGAGCCAAGAGCTGTCAGCAGGGCAGAAACGCGGGTGAGGACACGTGTGCTTGCACGGGCAGGGCCGTGAGCACCCGGGGGGGCATGGGCTGTGGGGTGGCCACTCACCTGGTAGATCCTGGAGGCTGTCGGGCTCCGGGGTGCTCTGCTCCAGGTCCGACTGGCTTGAGGTCTGACAGAGGACAAGACCTGGTGGTGGTGCACGTCCCCAGAGCACTCACCCCACAGCCATGGGGACACGGGTGGGACCCGATGGGACTCATGCCAGTCCCAAGGAGGAAACCTGAGGGTCCTGGGGTCTGGGCTGCCCTGGGCTGCGGCTTTTCAACTCCGTGTCTCCACTTAAAGCCTTTCCAGGTGGCAGGACCGCAACCACCCCCATCACAGCCCAGTGGGCTGGGGCTGCACCTCCCTCCGCTGAAACCCTCCTGCCCAGCATTTCCTGGCCTTACCCGAGACTTCCTAAGGACTTCCTTGTTGCTCAGAGAGTTCCAGCTCTTGTCCTGGACAAGGAGAGATGCAGTGGAGTGCAGGCCACCCCCACAGCCCCGCGACGGGATGACAGAGCCACCAGGTGCTTGGCCCCCGCTCTGGCACAGCACCTACCTGCAGGTGTTTGCAGACTGACTTGAGGACCTGGTACGTGGCTTCCCGCTGGCGCAGCAACACGAAGAGGAACTGTCAGGGAGCAGGGAAAGGGTTTGTGCCACAGCTGCTCCCTCGGCCCCAGCCCAGAGCCCGCCAGGACACCCCAAAGAGCCTCTGCACCGTCCCTTTCCCCACTCTCACCTTCTCCCCACTGGCTGTGCGGATGCTGAGCGCGTTGGGCACCAGGAGCGCTGTGTTGGCCTTCTTGAGGGTCGAGACGGAAGCGATGGGGACCACCACCTGTGCCGGGGTGAGGGGGGCAGGCAGTGTCACCTACCCCTGGCTGCTGCCTGTGCCCCTGCCGGCGCTGCTGGCCCCACACCCGTCCCCAGCCCACCTTGATGTCCTTGAGCAGGAGGCTGGCGTGGAAGCAGATGTGGTGGGAGGAGATGTAGAGGCGGCCGTGGTAGGGCACCTCTTTCTGCCAGGCGCAGGAGAAGCAGGCCAGCAGTGCCTCCCGCTCGGCGAGCTCCCCAAAGGCTTTGCGGTAGCCGGCGGCATGCTTGCTCAGCTGCAGGGGCGGCCAGGGCATGGGGCTGGCACGGCACGGGGCGCGGGGCAGAGCCCTGGCACCACCGGCGTCCCGCAGCCCCCTGCTCTGCTGCCACCTCTGCCGCAGAACTAGGAGGGGCCCTCCCTCAGCATCCCACTGGGACCACAGCGCTGGGGCTGGGGTCCCCCCCCAGTGCCCTGAGACTCACCAACGGGGACGGGTGTCCCTGCCTGCCCACGGCTGCCACAGCCGGCTCCGGCTCCTCGCAGAAGGGGGGGTCACAGGTTTTGGACCTGGTGGGAAGCAGCAGGCAGGGGTGAGCCGCGAGGCTGCCTGCGAGGCCGGCTGTGCGTGCACGTGGGTGCCGTGCCCTCTCCCCAGGGCGAGCGCACCCGGGGGGCACAGCCGGGCCCAGCTGGTGGGAGATGAGGGCTGGGGGGGGTGGGGGGGGGGGGGTGCAGGCTCGTGTCCCCAGCGAGGTGCATCAGCCACCTGGCGAGCGTGGGGTGCTCCAGCCGGGTGCCCGCGCTGCCCTCCTCCTCCAGGCTCTGCCAGCGCTTCTCCTCCAGCACCCGCCTTCCACTCCTCCCCGCCATGAGGGTCCCGTCCACACAGCTGGGGGAGAGGGGACAGGTCGGGGGAGACGGTCCCCAGGCTGCCTGTCCCTGCAGCACAGCAGCTCCCGCGGTGGTGCCACCAGCCAGTCCCACCAGGGGTGGGCATGGGGACAGCCAGGGGAGCAAAGCCCACCGGGTCACACCAGCCCTTCTCCCGACCCCCTGCAGCTGTCAGTGCACAGGGGTCCCCTCAACCGGCTGCTCTGCAGCCCCCCAGTGCCCCACATCGGCCCTCAGGGCACGCGTGGGGTACGCAGCGCCCCATCACAGCATCTCTGCGGGGAGAGGCTCTGCCAGGCCCCGGCCTGCCCCTGCGCCTCAGTTTCCCTGGCCGCGGGCAGAGCCCGGCAGCCCGCAGGCAGCAGTGCCAGCAGCGGGGCAATGGTGAGTCCCTGCCCGCTGCCCCACGGCCCGAGGGAGCGGCACAATCCCCGTCCCAGCAGCCGGTTCTGGGAAAAGCCGCACCCGCCCGCGCAGCAACCGGCACTCGGGCCACAAACCCCGTGCCAGGGGCCACTGGGCCCCCAGCCCCCCGCCTTCACCCGGCCCTGGCGGGGGGCACAGCACGTGCCGGGGCAGACGCCTGGTCCCCCAGAGCAGCTGGGCCAGCTCTGCCCCCCACTCGTGAGTGGGGACCAGGGGGTGACACGTGGGTGGGGACCCCCGGGTCCCTCCGGGTGCTTGGAGCGAGGTGCGCGGCCAGGCTGGCTCCAGAGGGGACGCGGCTCCGCCGCCGGGGCCACCTGCGGGCAGCAGAGCCCCCGCACGGGGCAGCTCCTGCCCACCCCACATGGTACCTGGTGGGGGGCACAGCCGAGCCCTCCTGTCCCGTCCCGTCCCGTCCGGCGCGTGCAGTGGCCCCGCTCGTGTCCCACTCCCACTCCCGCTCCTGGCACCGTCCCTGGCCCACAGCTGCCTCCTCCTCCTCCCGCTGCCGAGGAAGGGCAGCAGGCGGGGCCGGGACCGGCGGCAGCAGGTTTGTAGGGAGGCGTCGGGGCAAATACCAGCCCAGGGTGGCTCGTGGGAGCCCGTGGCACCGAGCCCAGGGCGCTGGGGGGGCTGCGAAGGGGTGAACAGGCGTCACCGCTGCCGCCACACACGGCCGGGGGGGCATGTGGCCCAACTGCCAGCGGGATGCAGGAAGCTGTCCCACTGCTGTGCCCACCTGTGCATCCCACCGCCGTGCCCTCCTGCGCATCCCACCGGGCCCACACGCCAGGGGGCCCCAGCCCAGGGAGGCCTTGGGGGGGACCGAGTGCCACTGGGGGTGACGTTGGCACCACCAGCCCACACATCCCCCAGCTGCAGGAGCCCCGTGGGGCAGCCCGAGGGTGGCGAGGGGCCCTCGGCATCCTCACCCTGCAGCCGGGGGACTGCCCACCTCGGGGGAGGGGGTCCCTGGACACGGCCCTGTGCATCCTCTGGAGCGACGTGGTGCAGGACCCCGACCCGGGGGGCGGTTAAAACACCCCCAGGTGTGGCTGTGGTGGGCAGAGCTGCCTGCCTCGTGTCTGCTGCCTGCGCTGCCCTGAGCCGGGACGGTGCAACACCCGACCGAGCACCCAGCGGGTGACAACACACTCCGCAGGCACCTCAGTGACCACAGCTCTCAGGGCTGGGGGGTGTTCAGCTGCCCCCAACAAGCTGCAGATGCATCCCCCTCCCAGAGCCGGAGCAGCACACCACGCACAGCATCGCCCGCCCAGTGCCTGCTCCCCACCTCCAGCCCCACGAGCAGAGGCTCCCTCGCGTCCCATCCCCTCCCCAGGCAGTCCTGTGGGGCACCCCCGGCCCCCCTGGGGGTGGGGTGGGGTGGGGGCGTCTCTGCTGCAGGACAGAAGGTGGCCCCCAGAGGCTGAGCCCCAGGCGTGGGCAGAGTGCTGAGAAAAGTGAGGAGGGGGCGAGACCCGGCTGGGGGTGCTGAGCAGCCGGTGGGGAGAGGCCTTCGCCCTGCCCGCAGGGTGCTGGAGCACGTGCCAAGGCCACCCAGCCCCGGCCCAGCCTTCACCCAGCTCAGCCCTTGCTCTCTGGACTGGAGCTGATAAAGTCTTTTCCCAAAACCCAGCGAGCCGCGAGGAACGGCCATAAACCCTGTGTACGGCCTGGCATGGGCCGAGCACGCAGCGTGGCGTGCCGCAGCCCCCGCAGCCCAGCTCCGTCCCTCCCCACGCTCCGGGCACCCCAACGCTCCAGCTCCATCCCTCCCCACACTCCAGGCACCCCAGTGCCCCCCAGCTCTGTCCCTCCCCACACTCGGGGCACCCCCACACTCCAGCTCCATCCTTCCCCACACTCTGGGCACACGCAGTGTCACCAGCTGTGCCACACAGCCCGCCCCACCCCCTCCTCACACGCACACGCAGCACAGAGAGCACCCCCCCTCCACCGACACGCACCCTGCTGCGCGTGCACGTGCAGTCTCACTCACACTCACACTCGGAGACCCCTCGCCCCAGCACCCACGCAGTACTCTCGCATGCCCACAACAGCACTGATGTGCCTGCAGCACATGCCTGCCTAGGTGTGTGTGTGCAGACATGCCACACGCATGCACCCCTGGCACACGCACCCCTGGCACACGCACACAGTGCCCCCAGCCCCAGCTCACCCCTGTCCCTGGTCCCCACGGCCTGACCCCAGCACGGCACCAGGTCAGGGGGCTCAGGAGGGTGAGGGGGCTGCAAGGTGGTACCAGGACACGCACAACCTCCTCCCTCCCCTCAGCAAGGTGGGGCTGAGCCATGCCACTCCACGGGGCTGGGCACCCCTCGGCCCTGGCACCCCACGGGGCTGGGCACGCCATGGGCCTGGGCACCCCTCGGCCCTGGGCACCCCACGGGGCTGGGCACCCCTCGGCCCTGGGCACGCCATGGGCCTGGGCACCCCTCGGCCCTGGGTACCCCACGGGGCTGGGCACCCCTCGGCCCTGGGCACCCCACGGTGCTGGGCGCCCCTCGGCCCTGGGCACCCCTCCGTGAGGCCGGGCCGGTTTCTCCACTCCGGCTGCCTAAGGGTCGAGGAAGGTGCCGACAGCGGCGACCACCCGTACCCGGGTGACACAGGGTGCCCCGGGCCCCTCGACAGCCAGCGGGCAGGGACCCCGAGAGCCCGCCGCACCGCCGGCCCCGGGTAGGCCGCAGCGGGGCCGCGCCGCCATAGCTGCCCGGGGGCGGCCGGCGGCAGCGAATGCACCGGTGCGCCAGAGCCGGCCGCTAACCCGCCCGCGGGCCGGGCTCCTTCGCCGGTACCGGGAGCGGCGTGGGCTGAGCGGCCCGGCCCCGCGGGGGGCGCCAGCGCTGCGCTCCCACCCCGCGCAGCTGGAGGGGGGGCGCTCGGCCGTGAGCGCGGCCCGGCCGCCCCGGCCCCGCCGCCCCGGCCCCGCGGAGGCGCGCAGAGCCCCCATTGGCTGCCCTGCCCCGGGAGGCGGGACACCCGCACCGGACCAATCACTGGGCTCCAGCGCGGCTGCGCGGCGGCCATTTTGTTTGCGGGCGCAGCCGCCATCGTTGTTGAGGGCGGCCATCTTGCGGGGCTGCCTGCCTCCTGCCGCAGGACCCCCGCCAATTCCCCGGTGCTGGGGCCTGCCTCTGCCCGAGGGAGCACGGGGCAGCCCCCAGGCGCCCTTGTGCACGCCCCAAGCCGCCCACCCCCAAGCAGAGCCCGGGCCCTGGGTGCGGAGGGAAGACACTGAGGGTGTTTATCCACGGTTAGAGGTGCTTAGTTGTTGTGGTTTTTTTTTTTTTTCCTCTCCTTTTCTCCTCCTTTAAAAAGTGCTATTTGTACATACTGACCTTAAAAAAGCAGGTTAAGGCCGCGGGCCGGGCGCCCGCCCCCCCCTCCCCGTGCTGGGGCTGGCCCCTGCCACCCGGCCCAGGGCCTTCTAGTGTTACACGTGTGCGAGCACAGGGCGACATCCTTCACATGTCCCCGGGCAGGGCGCGGGGCTGGGGGGCCACAGTCCAGTGCAAAGTGCCGGGGAGACGGGGCAGGGGGCCAGCCGCAGAGCCCAGCGCCATCCGCTGCGGCAGGGTCCCCCCGGGCAGAGCTGGGCAGCCTGGGCACCGCGGGGGCCGAGGACAGGGGTCCTGCTCAGTTGATGGTGCTGCTCTGGCTCCTTCCCTCCGTACTCTCCATCCCGCCGTAGGGGGTCCCCGCTCCGCTCAGCCCCTGCAGGCAGGCAGCATCTGTGGGGACAGGAGGGAAGGGACACGTTAAGAGCCGTTGCAGCTGCTGGTGACCCCCATGTGCTGGCCTGGACCTTCAGGACTCTCTTGCCACTGCACTGGCACGAGGGGCCCTGCCTAGCACGTCCCCAGGCTGGCACAGGGGGGTCCGTCCTCTGCCCCCACGCCAGAGCAATCCGCAGGCACCCAGCAGGGCAGAGGCAGCTGCTGAGCGGGCACTGGTGCCCAGGTCCTCAGCCCGGCAAGGGGCACCCCAGCCCCTACCCCAACATTTGGCTACCAGCCACAGAGCAGCTCCCGCCACCCCCTGCTGACCCAAGGGATGCCAGGGTCAGCGTGGCCATCGCAAGGCCAGGCAGGGATGGATCCTGCCCTCCCGGGGGGCACAGCAAGCAGGCACAGCCCCCAGCTCCGGGGCCACGAGCGGCAGAAGCAGGATGGTGGCCTTGCCCCATGTGCCTACCATGAGGGTCCCCCGCTGCAGGCAGGGCCACGCGCATCCCCACAGCCAGCCCTGCCACAGCACCGCACCTCTCACCAGGACGGGGCTCCCACCACCTCCCCGCAGCCAGGGCCATCTGGAAAACCACTTCCACTTTAGCCCAGGCTGGTAGAGGACACAGGGCTCCCAGTGCCCCCAGCCACATGCCTGCCCTCCACCATGCCCCCAGCCCCACTCACGGTAGCGGATACGGATGGGCCAGACCATGATGCAGCACAGAGAGGCGATGGCGACGATGGCAATGCCTCCGGTGACCAACACCATCACCCAGTGGTAGAAGCTGACGCAGGCAGGGCAGCAGAGCTCGGTCCTGCGGGGAGAGGGCAGGGACGTGGCTGGGTGGCCAGGACCGGAGCCCAGCTCCGTGCTGCCCAAGCGCCCTGGGGCTGCTGACAGTGCTCTCATGTCCTCGGTGTCGGGACTGGTTCACACTGGAACGTGAGGGAAAGACCCAGGGCATGGGGAGCGGGCAGCACCCTGGACACCGAAATCCCCAGCCCCTTTGTGCGTCCCAGAGATGTAGCCCCTGTCTAGGGCCAGAGGAGAAGCTGAAGAAGGATTTAAGACAAATCAGGGCCGGTTTCCACTTGTGCCTCTCACTCCAAACCGGGGCTATCAGCTGCCTGGCCTCCGGGTGATGTGGCTGGAGCTGCCACCGGGAGGGCTCCCGCCTCGCAGGGATGCTTACGGGCACGGGTGCAGGTTCTGGATCACCATCACGGCCAGGCCGTTGGCCATCTTGTCGGTGAAGCTCATGGCGCCATAGACGAAGGCGCCGCTGTGCTGGGAAGGGAGAGGAAAGCTGACGGCAGCCGCCGAGGCCAGCCCTGCCACCAGCCCATGCTGGCAGCGAGAGCCTTGTGCCCTCTCATGGGCACAGCCCATACTACAGCAGAGCCCGGCACAGGGGACGGGGCTGCCCGCACCCCCGGGCACAGCCCCCTCGCGGGGGTCTCCGTTCCCCGCTCCCCTGCCGGTGACACCCTGGGCCATCCCGGCTGGGAGGGCTGACGTACCGTGTTGGTGCCGATGAGGTCTGCTGTCATGGAGAGGGAGGTGACCAGGATAGTGGCGGAACCAGCCCCGAGCAGCGCGGCCGCCCCGTAGATCTCCGCTCCCATCTGCCTGGCCAGAGTCACCCAGGAGGCGAAGGCCAAGATCACCAGGATGCCCACGAAGTACGTCAGCTGCTCCGGGCCAGCACGGGGGCAGGCAGGGGGAGAAGGGAGAGCTCAGCGCCCGGCTCCGACGCACAGCAAGGCAGGGCTGACTGGGGCGGGGGGCACGGGGACCAGCTGCTGCCTAGGACCCGCGGGGGACAGCCCCGGCTCCCTCCCAGCCGGCTTTAAACAAGGAGCCCCCAACCAGCAAGGGCCAGACTGTTTCCCAGCGCTGGCCGCAGCCGAAGAGCCGAGCCCGCTAAATTACTCCACTCCCCTTTAACGCAACGCCTGCGCAGGGCACCGGGACCCCCCGACCGGCAGGAGAGGTGGGGGCTTGCTGGGGAACGGGGCTTGCTGCAGCGAGGAGGGGGATGCACTGGAGGGGCAGCCCCCTCCTGCTGGCACTGCAGACCCCCCTGCCTGCCCAGGGTGGCTCAGCCAAACCCCCCCTCCGCCTCTCATGGGCACCATGGAGCTCCCCCAGCCCAGTCAGGGCTGCACAGGGCAGGGTGACTCTGGACCAGCATCGCTCTCCTCAGCCTCAGAGGTGTGCAGGATAGGTCCGTGTCCCCTCACCCTGCCCGCCCACCCACATTGTCCCAGCAGGACCCACGCTGCAGTAGGGGGTTGCTTGCAGAGGATGCACGAGGGGTCCCTGCTCTCCAGCCACGCTCAGGTGTGCTGAGTGCTCTGCTCACTTGTGTGGTCAGGATACGGCCCCCGGGCACCTCCTTGGGTCCAACTCAAACCTCACCAGCCCCCCAGGACTCACATTTCGACCCAGCCACTTATTCACAGGCTTCATAAGGAAGGAAGAGAGGAAGCCACTGATGTACATCACCAGGGGGATGGTGGCGATGTATTTCTGCAAGAGACGAGGACGGGGAAATGAGCTCCAGACCGCCAGCACGGGGCCCCTGCCCACGCAACCCCGACGGGCGGGCAGGGACCTGCCCTGCGCCCACCTTGGGCAGCAGCAGCGAGTTGGTCAGGTACATGGCGATGTAGGTCTGGGACAGGTTGACGATGAGCCGGGTGGACATGTAGAGCACCGCCACCTGCGAGGGGACAGAACCGGGCAGCACCGCTCAAACCGTGCAAGCCGGAGGTGGGGAAGGTGCCTTCCGCCCCCGACCCCTGTCATGGCACAGATGCCCACCGAGGAGGGGGGCAGCCCCCCTGCCGTGGTAGGCGGGCGCCCAGTACAACCCACTTCTCTGTCCTCCCCCACACCAGGGGCACGTCCCCGCGGCGGAGGATGCCCGCGGCAGCCGTACCTGGTAGAAGGCAGGCTCCAGCAGCCAGTCTTTCCAGATGAGCAGCGGGTGCGTGGAGCTCGCAGACTCCTTCTGCAGCAGCGGCGTGCTCTCGTCCAGCTGGGGCGGCGAGCCCGGTGGGTACGGCTTCTCTTTGGTGCCCAGGTGGAAGATGAGGGAGAACACGGCTCCCAGCCCCACCACAATGAGGGACAGGTTCTGGGTGAGACAGAGGGAGTGAGCGCAGGGTGACCCCCCTCTGCCCGCCCATCAGCCACCCCCCAAAAGGCTGGTGGATAAAGAGGGGTGCCCAAAAACCCAGGGAGAGCTCAGGGCAGCCCCTGCCCAGCAGCAGGTGGGATTTCAGGGCACTGCTGTTTCCCTCCCTCTGGTACCTCCCCAGCTGAAACCACGTCCCACCCAAGGAGGAGAGGACCCCAGGGACTGAGCACTGCCACTTACCCGGAATATAGGGACATCCTGGATGCCGAGGTGCTCTGTGCGGTCAGGCTGGTCTACCTGGAAGTTCAGCAGGAGCCAGGCCAGGCCGTACACAGTGATATTGGCCATGACAGTAAAGGCATACCTGAGAGGAGACAGCACCTCAGGGTGATGCAGAGGGACGAGCACAGCTCCAGGCACAGCAGGGAAACCTCGACCAGAGGTGCCCTCCAAGCCAAGCACGCTACAGCCAGCTTTGCACCCCGGTGTCACTGCTGAGGTGACACTTCCAGGAGTAGGCAGCATCTCACCAGGCATTAGCCTTACTGGCGCACCCCCCAGCACGCCCAGTCCAAATGTCAGGGCATGGCTGGGAGGAAACCAAGATCCCTCTGGGTCAGCCTGTCCACCCCCCAGCCACAGCTCACATCTGCTCCAAGGACGCCCCAAGCTGCCTGAGCCGGTGTCCCCAGAGCCGGACCTCTGTGCCCCCAGGGTTACTCCGGCGCTGCCCCACATCCCCCCTGCCTGGCTGTGCTGCCGTCAGGGAGGGAACTTCCTCCCACCGGGGCAGGTAAGGCAGCCCGGCTCCATCTGATAACGCTCCTTCCCACAGCCTGATCCTGCCAGATAAGCGGAGCCACCCCTGCCTACGGGACCGCCCGCACGGGACCCTGCCCAGCTCTCCCCACAGGTATCCGGGGGGTCTGCTCCTCCCTGGTGAGCATCACCCTCCAGTCCCGAAGGAGACATGCCCCCAGCTCAGGGAAGCGTCCCACGGGCTGCACCACCAGCATCCCTGGCATCAAGACATTCCCTCCTGGCACCAAAGGGTCTGGGCCACCAACCCAAAAGACCAGGGTCACTTGGTCACATCCTGCAGGACACCCACATGGCCCAGTCCTCGTCCTGCCTTACCGAGGGCTCCGGTGCACCATGGCACCCATGGGACTTCAGACCCATGGCACCCAGGGGACCTCCTGTCACACAAGTGATGCAATCTGGTGCAGGCAGGGCTGCTCCCCGGGGGTCAGGGGACACCCAGGTCTGGCTGTGCTCACCTGAAAGCTGTGAGCTCCACCTTCTCATGGTCACTGGTCACCAGCTCGGGGATGAGGGACAGGTGGGAGATCTGTGTGGCCGCCCAGCCGAACTGGAAGATGATGATGAAAGGGAGGTAGTAGATGAAGGCTGCCCACTGTGGCGTGTTCTCCTTGCAACCCAGGCAGGGGTTGAAGATGAAGGGGAAGGACACGAGGACACAGGTAGTGCCTGGGAAGAGAACGGAGCAGTGAGAAGCTGTAAGTCCTGTTTCCCAGGGACCCAACAGCCCCAGCCGGCTCACAGATGGATGGATGGACACAGGACAGGTTCTGCCCCACGGGGCTGGGGAGGAGGGGTGGGCCCCTTCCCCATGTCAGGCGAGACACATGGAGCCCCAGACCCCCCCCCACCCTGTCCTGTACAGGTTGATGACCACCTCGCACCCAGCAGTGAGACAGGCAGACACTTGCCAGCAGATTTCTCCCCAGTCTCCCATCTCCCCAGCACCACCTCGCACCCACTCTGCCCCCCTCAAGACACCAGAGGACAGACCCTCACGCTGTCACGACACGCAGCCGCGAAGCGCTTCTCTCCCTGTCTCCAACACGCAGATAAGCAGCCCCAAGGACACGCATCGTCCCACTGCCTGCCCGAGGGTGATAAGGCACCCGAGGGCCAGGAGGGCTCTGGGCTCTCCCACGGGCACGTGGCCAGCCCATCCGTCCCTTGTCCCTTCTCCCGTGGGGCTAGCCGAGGGAGCCGTGCCCCCTCCCTGCTCGCAGAGGTCATCCGCAGAGCGATGGCCAGGGACGCCCCCGGTGCGATGGGGGGGACACAGGAGCAGATCTGCCCCCCAGCCAGGCTCTGAGCCGCAGGAAGGTCCCCGCTGAGTCAGGGACAGCAGAGCCAGGCGCCTCCCTCCGCCGCAGCCTAAGCGTGGGGACGCCTGCGTGGAGCAGGCAGGGACAGGCTGGCTTCTCCCTGCCCTTTTACAAGGTTATGGAGCAAATCTGCTGAGATGCTCTGCTGGTCCTGAGGCCCAGGTGCTGACGTGGAGATGGCCACGTACCCTGTCCTGCGTGTCCCCAGCCTCACCGGGTGCTGCTGAAGAGCCGTGGGAACCTGTTCCTATAGCTGAGGGGAACCTGCAGCCAGTTTGCCAGGTCCCCAAGGTCCCCTCTCCAGGAGACTTTGCAAGATCCTCCTCCTCACGAGTGACTTCTCCTTCTCTCACCCATGAACTGCAATTCCTCCTCCTCGTCACTTCCATGTGACACAGCTATCCCAGCTGCCACAGGGCTGGGACAAAGTGGGTCTCCCTGTGCCAAGGGCAGGCAGCGAGAATCCCAGCCTGGGTCAGATCCATCCTGAGCAAGGACCCCGGCAGGGTGCTGTGTGCTGCCCCGCACCGGCTTGCAGCCAGCTCTGGGGTGCTCCAGGAGCTCCCTGAAGGGCAGGGAACTCGGGCACAGCACAGTGTCTCTGCCCTAGACAAGCCACCAGGATGGGAAGGGTCCAGGAAGGTCCAAATGAGACCAAGACCTCCTTGGTTCCCTGTTACAGGGCCGCTGGTTTCAACTAAGCCTTGTCTGGAGGTCATTAGTGGAGGGTCTGTCCCCTCCCTGGTCCCAGGCACTTGCCCGCATCCCAGGGGGGCGCTGGGGCAGGAGCTGCGCTGCTGCCACCTGCACGTCCACCCCTGCGCCCACCCCCGAGCCATCCATCGCCACCATCGCACACACGGGAGACTCCTGTCCCTCCCTCCTTGTCACAGCCCTGGGGACAAGCAATGCCCACCGCCAGGGCCGCCCGCACGGGGCTGCGAGCTGCACCCCGACACCCACACAGCCCCGGGTCTGCCCAAGCTGACACGGCCTCACCGTGAGCTAGAGGGGGGGGGGCTGGGGGTCCCCACACTCCCAAGCAGGGCCATGGGAGCCTCCCAGAACCACCCTGCACATCCCCACGGCGCAGCAGAGCTCCGGGCTCTCATCTACCTGCCACGCGGGGCAGGATCACGGGGATGCCAGGCTGTGCGGCACAGGTGCCCCAGGCAAGGAATTTGGGATAGCACTGCCAGACCGGCGGCACAGACACTCATCCTTCCCAGGGTGCTGAGGCACGATGCTGCCCCAAAGGGGCTGACGAACAGGCGGGACAGCGTGTGGGGCGAGCCAGCCAGGACCGCCGGCAGCCCAGCGCCGTGGTGGGGAGATGCCACCGATAGCAACTCGTGGTATCTCCCCCCCCCCGCCTCCGCCGCCACCCCAAGGCTGTGGTTTCACAACGTTTCCTCTGATCTAAGCACGGGTTGCCACCAAATGAGCTGCCCCCCCCCCACATGAAGCATCTCGCCGCAGCGTGACCAAGCGAGAACGGCACCGGCGCAGCCGGTTCCAACGGGTTTGCTGGCCCCGCTCGGTCACACCGCAGTCAGCCGAGGCAGGCGGTGGGGTGGCCCCCAGCTTCTAGGAATGACCCACACTCCAGCCAGGGGGACAGCCCCCTCCCCGTGCTTCCAGCCTCCCCCCAGAGCAGACGGGGTGTGCGGGGTGCTGTGCTCCCCGCAGCCGTGATTCAGGACTTCCCCTTCGGTGCACGCCAGGCAGCACCCAGCTGGAGGGGACCTGCTGGGGACGGGGGAAGCACAGCTCTGGCCACTTCCCTAAATCTAGGGTGCAAATCTAGCTGACAGGGTGGCAGGGGGTGAAACTGGCTCCCCCAGCCCCCTCCGTGACTGGCCAAGCAAAGCTCCGGGAGATCAGCCACCTTATCAGGCTCTTGTTGGGTTGCACAAAGCGGTTGGCCGAGATAAATTTGGGATCGAGATTAGAGCAGCCACGCTCCAACCGTCCTCTCTCCGCGTGGGTCCACTCAGGGCGAGCTGGCACTTGGGTGTTAGTGTGCCACCGTTACCGGGAGGAAACATCGTGGGTCTTTAGCTCTGCCTGTCGATAGATGTTTCCTCCCAGTAACTGTCCCAGTTCCCCATCACCAGCTCAGCAGGGATGGGGCCGGCTCACGGCACAGAGGACCTTTCTCCAGGTCACACTGTCCCTTCAGAGAGGGACCCCGACCCAGGAGCCCTCACCAGCCCCATTGCATTTTCTGACCCCAGGGTACGATGCAAGAAGCCGAGCCGGTGCCTCGGCCGTGTCCCTTGGGACCCTCACCCAGCAGGTGCCTCTGCTGCAGCTGGGAGCACGTGTGGGGTGCCCAGCCCCAGCGCAGCCAAGGGCCCCACTCCCTTGGTCACCCATGGGGACAACAGAGGCCTGTCTGGCCACAGGCAAGTCCCTGGTAAACCCTTGGGAACACGGGAAAGTGCGGATTTTACCGTTAAGTCTCATTTTTGCTGTAGCGTTGAGTAGCTAAGCACACAGCTCTCACCCCGACGCGGTGCCACCGGCACCCAGGGACACCCTGCAGCCACCCGCCACCATGTGGGTATGGCCCAAGGGACAGCAGGGGTCCCTGGGATGTGAGCACCCAGGCAGCACCCACCGCTGCAGCACGGGCCTCTGGGATGGGGACACAGTGACCAGCCAGGACAGGGAAACTGCCAGAAAACCTCCCCATCCACGGTCAGCCACCTGTGCCTGGGGGATCCTGGAACACCCTGCTGTCCCCTACACATGGGGCACCCCGGTCACCACCTCACTGCTGTGGTGGATGGCACGGGGCACCCCAGAAAGGCACCCCCAAGTCCGCCTCCCTCCACACAGGGCCACCCTGGTTCCCTCCCCCCCCAGGGCATCCCCAGGGCTGGACCTCCACCCCAGAAAGGCACCCCCGAGGTTGACCCCTCCTCACCCAGAGCACCACAGAAAGGCACCCTGGGGCTGATCCTGTACCCCAGAAACGATCCTCTGGGGCCACCCATCTCCACCCAGGGCGCCCTGGATAGGCAACCTCAGTTCTCCCCACAGAGGGTACCCCAGAAAGGCTCCCCCAGGGCCATCCCTCTCCACCCAGGGCACGCCAGAAAGGTGCCCCCAAGGGTGACCCCCCTCACTCAGGAAACCCCAGAAAGGCACCTCCTCCACTCAGGGCATCCCCAAAATGCACCCTTGGCCCCATTACCCCCCCAGCGCACCCCAGAAAGGCACGCTGGGGCTATTCCTTTCCACTCAGAGCACCCCAGAAAGGCACCCCCCCACACTCAGGGCATCTCAGAGGGGCACCCTTGGCCTCGTCACCCTCCCAGGGCACCCCAGAAAGGCACCTCCTCTACTCAGAGCACCCCAGAAAGGCACCCTCAGCCCCGTCATCCCCCCGGGCACCCCAGAAAGGCACCCTGGGGCTATTCCTTTCCACTCAGAGCACCCTTTCTAGGCACCCTCAGGCCCTGTCACCCCCCACCCCGGACACCTCAGAAAGGCACCCCCTCCACTCAGGGCATCTCGGAGAGGCACCCTTGGCCCCCTCACCCTCCCAGGGCACCCCAGAAAGGCACCTCCTCTACTCAGGGCATCCCCAAAAGACACCCTTAGCCCCATTACCCGCCCAGGGCACCCCAGAAAGGCACCCTGGGGCTATTCCTTTCCACTCAAAGCACCCTTTCTAGGCACCCTCAGGCCCCGTCACCCCTGCCCCGGACACCCCAGAAAGGCACCCCCTCCACTCAGGGCATCTCGGAGAGGCACCTTTGCCCCTGTCACCCCCACAGGGCACCCCAGAAAGGCTCCCCAGGGCAGATCCTGCACCCCAGAAAGGCACAGCCTCCACTCAGAGCACCCCAGAAAGGCACCCTCGGCCCTGTCATCCCCCCGGGCACCCCAGAAAGAGACCCCCTCCACTCAGGGCATCTCGGAGAGGCCCCCCAGCCCTGTCACCCCCCCACGGCACCCCAGAAAGGCTCCCCGGGCAGCGCCCACCCCCACCCCCGCCTCCCCCCGGCAGAGCCTCCCCAAGAGCCCCCCGCTCCCAGCCCCCCACCCCCGGCAGCACCCACCGGCCAGGTGCCAGGACTTCCTCCGGCCGTAGCGGCCGCAGCCGGCGGAGCGGTCGGTCTCGTAGCCGAGCAGCGGCGTGCAGAGCCCGTCGGCCGCCTGCCCCGCCAGCAGCAGCGCGCCGGCCAGGCGGTGCCCGTAGCCCAGCACGGCGTGCAGGTACAGCAGCAGGTAGGTGAACCACAGCGAGGCGCACAGGTCGTTCAGGAAGTGCCCGGCCGCGAAGCTCAGCCGCGCCCGCAGGGACAGCCCCGCTCCGCCGGCCGCGGCCCCCGCCGGGGGCTCCGCCATGCCGCGCCCGGCCCGCACCGCACGGCTGGGCACGGCTCGGCTCCGTCCGGCACGGCCCGCACCGCCGGCTGGGCTCGGCTGGGTTCGGCTGGGCTCGGCTGGGTCCGGCACCGCTCGGCCCGCACCGCTCGGCTGGGCTCGGCTGGGTCCGGCACCGCTCGGCCCGCACCGCCCGGCTGGGCTCGGCTGGGGCTCGGCTGGGGCTCGGCCCGGTTCGGCCCAGCCCGCACCGCCCGGCTGGGCTCGGCTCGGCTCGGTCCGGCCCCACTCGGCCCGCAGCGCTCGGCACGACTCGGCCCCGCTCGGCCCGACACGGCACTGCCCGGGCCGGCACCGCACGGGCCAGGCCAGGCCGGGCCGGGGCGGGGCGGGGCTGTCACGCTGCCCGGCCCCGCCATGCCGGTGCCCCCCGCCCCCTGCGCCGCGGGAGGATGCTCCGAGCGATCCCGCCCCGGGGCCCCACCGCCCCCCAGCCCGGCGGGGTGCGGCACTGGGACAGCGGGGTGGCTGCTGGCGTCATGCGGGCCCTTCGTGCGGGTGCAGACTGGGGTGACTGGGAGCGGTGCGGGGGTACTGGGGTGACAGGGATCTTCTCTTGTGTAGGTAATGGGTTGACCCAGACCAGTATGGGAAGTACTGGGGTGACTGGGACCTTCTCTTGAGTAGGTACTGGGGTGATCCGGACCAGTATGGGAAGTACTGGGGTGACTGGGAGCAGTGCGGGGGTACTGGGGCCCCCTTGTGTAGCTAATGGGGTGACCAGGACCAGTATGGGAAGTACTGGGGTGAATGGGACCTCCTCTTGAGTAGGTAATGGGGTGACCAGGACAGTATGGGAAGTACTGGGGTAACTGGGAGCAGTGCAGAGGTGCTGGGGCGACTGGGACCTCCTCTTGTATAGGTAATGGGGTGACTCGAACCAGAATGGGAAGTACTGGGGTGACTGGGAGCAGTGCGGTGGTACTGGGATGACTGGGATCCCTCTTGAGTAAGTACCAGGGTGACCCAGACCACCATGGGAAGTACCGGGGTGACTGGGAGCAGTGCAGTGGTACTGGGGTGACTGGGACCTCCTCTTGACTAGGTACCAGGGTGACCTGGACCAGTATGGGAAGTACTGGGGTGACAGGGATCTCCTCGTGAGTAAGTAATGAGGTGACCAGGACCAGTCTGGGAAGTACTGTGGTGACTGGGAGCAGTGCGGTGGTACTGGGATGACTGGGACCTCCCCTCGTGTAGGTAATGGGGTGGGTGACCACGACTGTTATGGGCAGCGCTGGGATCGCTGGGAGCAGTGTGGGCAAGGCACGACGGTCACTGGGAGAAGTGTGGGAGTACTGGGATGCCTGGGATGCCGGGATGACTATTGACATCACGGGGGCGCCCCGCGTGGGTGCGTATTGGGCTCACTGGGAGCAGCGTCGGGTACTGGAGGCACTGAGACCTCCTCTTGAGTAGACACTGAGGTGACTGGAGCCGGTACTGGTGGTACTGGGGTCACTAGGGGCAGCATGGGCAGTACGGGGGTCGGTGGGTACTCCCTTCGCGGGGAGTGCTGGGATTACCGGGAGGACACTGGGGGCGCTGGACCTCCCCGCGGTCTCCTCCCGGAACTCCCCGCCCTGGGCACAGGGGCGGACGCGCTGTGTCGCGGCCCCTTTAAGGCGCGGGCCCCGCCCCCCGGCGCTTCCCGTCCCCGGGCCGGTTGCTGATTGGCCGGGCAGGCTGCCGCGCGCACCCAGCCTGACGTAATCGCGCGCGCCGTGCCGGCCGGCCCCGCCTCTCTCCGCCGCTTACCTCGAACGTAAACCCTTCCAGCCAATCCGCGTTAGGCGGCGGGCTGCGCGGCTGGGGGCGAGCGGCCAATCGGAAGCGCCGAGGCGAGCTTTAGTTTACATAATAATAGAGGGGCGTGGCCAGGTGAGGAAGAGTGGCGAAGGGCGCCGGCGGCGCCAGGAAAGTTGGGGGGGGGGGGCTGGGGGTCGCGGCGTGAGTGGGGGAGTCTGGGGTGGGGGAGTCTGGGGTGGGGGAGTCTGGGGTGGGGGAGTCTGGGGTGGGGGGGCCCTCATACGGGGTGGGAGCAGTGCTGCGGGGCCGGGGGGGGTGGGGAGCCCTGCTGGGGACCCCGGTGCGGGGGGGGAGCAGTGCTGGAGGCCGGGGTCCGGGGGGGGGGCGCGGAGTGTGTGGGGGTCCTTGCTGGGGACCCCCGTGCGGGGGGGTTGTGGGGGCCATGTGTGGGGTCAGCCTGTTGGGGGAGCAGCGGGGGGGTGCTAGGAGGATGGGGGAGACGGGGGGGGGGGGGTTCGTCCTGTGGTCCTGTGGGTGGGGGGATCCCGTGGGGGCCTGGGGGAGGTGGGGGGCGGGATTGGATGGGGGAGGCGATGCCGTTTGGGGCGGCTCTGTGGGCTCCCTGCGGGTTGTGCGGGGGGGTCTTTGGTGTGGGGGGGTCGCCCACCTGCCCCCTTGGAGCTGCTGCAGCACCAGCCTTGTCCCCGCGGGGTGTGGGTGCCAGCTCCGGTCTGTCCTTCAGGGGTGCTGACCCGAGAGGCCCCCCCGGACCCATGGCCCACAGCGCCAAGCAGCTGCCTGCCGGGATGCTGTAAGTGCCCCCCCACCGTGCTCCAGGGCCCCCCAAGCCCTGCGTGCCATGAGCTGCCCTGCGTCACCCCAGCCGTGCCCTGGCCCTTTGCTAAGGGGTGGCCACCCTTGCCTTGGGGGTCTTCTGTGTGTTTTGGGGACCCCCATCCTGCTGTGCAGCTCTGCCCTTGCCTGCCTGCTCCCACCCAGGGGGGGCTGCGGGGTGGGGGGAGACCTGGCACGAAAGAAGCATCTGGTGCGAGCAAGGCCAGTATGGGTGCTGGGCCGCTGTGCTGAGCTGGCATGGGGTGACACGGCTGGTGGGCTCAGCGGTGCCAGCCCACCCGTCTGGCAGAGGGGCGAGAGCGTGGGCGCTGGGGTGGGAGGAGGCGGGTGCCGGAGCGAGCTGGCCGGGGGAGGCTCAGATAAGAGGAGGAATCTTGCCTGAAATAACTTTACTTTTTCAAGCACGCCAGGAATCCGGGTTGCGGGGGGGGGGGTGGGCAGAGGCGGGGGGGGTGGCGGCGGAGCCAGCGGTGCTGTACGGGCATCACCGGGAATATTTCCATCAGAGCCGAGAAAGCCTGAGGCTGGCCCTGCCTGCACGGAGCCTCTGGGGGGGGGGGTGTTTTCCCCCAGAAGCTGGAAGAAGAAAGGATCTGGCCCCTTCCCATTGGCTTTCCTGGGAGTGGCAGGGGGTGAGGGGGGCCGGTCCGGATGGGACCCCGCAGCAGCAGCTTGTGCCAGCCGCCCGCGAGGGCCGGTGCGGTTACAGCTGCTGTCCCCGGGGGCTTACGGACAGGGCCCCCGTCAAATTAATTGCGAGGGGGGCTGGTACGGGTGGCGACCTGACAGCGGTAGGCTGGGGTCTCTGTGGGGATTTGGGGTTACACAGTGACACAAAAGAGGTGAGAGGATCGGGCTGGCTTTCAGTACGCGTTTTCTTTCTTTGCTGGGGCTTTTGCTTGGCCTTGTGCTGGTTACTGTGTCTCGTGACTTGGATGAAACCCAAGCGAGTGCTGTTTGCTGCATCTCTCGAGCCCTTGGCGGCTCCCCCCGCGTCGGGGGCCTGACTGCACGCTCCCAGCGGACACGCTCCGATGGGGCAGGAGCTGCCAAAGGATGCCAGCAGGACGGGGGCTCCGCTGTGGGATGGAGCCAGCTGAAGGGACCGGGGAGCCTTGGGGAACCCCAGGGTGATGCCGCAGTGGGGCTGCATGTGCTCGGCTGGGACAGGGTGGCTCTGCTGACCCAGGTGCCGGACACGTGTCCTCCACTGAAGGCAGATGCTGATCTGTAAAGACAAGGCAGCAAGTTGGAGAGCAGGAGTCGGGGCCGCCAGCCCTGCGTTAGAGCCGCTTGGTGCGTCTCGGAGGTGGCTCCGTGCGTTGCGGCAGCGGCACAGGCAGCAGGAACCTGATGGATCGGTTGTGGCTGGAGCGGGTCGAGCGGGTGCCCTGCCCTCATCCTCTGCCTTGAGGGTTCTCCTTACCCCTGGCAGCGCTTGTGCTGGGTGTGGATGATGCTTCCAGGTGGTGCCCCTGGAGGCAGGACCCACACCCCGTGGCAACTCCTCCCTTGCAGGGGAGGAGCAACTGGTTTGTGCTGCTTGGGAGTCCTGGAGGTGCGCGCCCAAGCCCTGGTGGCACACAGGGATGTGACCGATGCTGTTAACTGCCCCCAAGAGCAGCACCAGCAGCTCCTGGCCCCCCTACAAATATCACTGAAAGGTCCCGAGGTCATCAGTGGATCCTGGGGCAGCTTTTGTGTGCCCAGGACTGCCCTGCTGGCCCGGTGCTGGGCTCTGCTCGAGCCCCATCCCTCAACCATGGCCTCCCTTCACAGGGGAACAGGGGCTCCAGGGCTGGTAGCGGGTTTGGGGGCTGTTTGGGTGGGTGGGAGCTGGGGGTTCCGACGAGTGCAAGGCCGCGTTGCTGGGGGATGTGTCACCATCACTCCCGGCAGTTTCCCAGCCCTTTCTGATGGGTACTTTCTGCCTGCAGGCATGCCACGGGCAAAGCTCAGCATGGAAACTTCCTGGTGGCCATCAAGCAGGAGAAGGGGGAGTCAGCACGGGCGAGCAGCGAGAAGCCGCATGGTGAGGAGGAGGTGAGCTCTGGTGCCTGTGTCCCTCCCCACGCAGCTCCCGGGAGCAGGGTCTGTGTTGCCCAGCCTGGGGCTGTCCTGCTCGCTCTACCGAAGCCCAGGCACAGCTGGGCAAGCCCCTGGCCGCAGCCGTGGCCTGAAGGAAGGTCCAGACCTTCCCTTAAGGGACAGGAGGCCCAGGCGGGTCCCCAGGCTGCTTCTGCATCCTGCCGGCGCGATGGCATCGTGCACACTGATCCGTGATGGGTTGTCCCTTTCCCTTCGCTGGGTGCCAGCCGGTGAAGAAGAGGGGGTGGCCCAAGGGCAAGAAGAGGAAGAAGATCCTTCCCAATGGCCCCAAAGCCCCTGTGACAGGCTATGTGCGTTTCCTGAACGAGCGGCGCGAGCAGATCCGCACGCAGCATCCTGACCTGCCCTTCCCAGAGATCACCAAGATGCTGGGGGCTGAGTGGAGCAAGCTGCAGCTTTCGGAGAAGCAGGTACCAGCCCCCAGGAGAGACCCCCAGGGCTGGGCAGCATGCTCCAGAGCCTGCACCCCAAACCTTTGTGCGTGCTCTCAGGCTGCAGTTCCACAAAGGGAGCTTGTCCCAGTACTGGTGGGCTGGTGAGTGGGAGCTGGGTCTCGAGTAGTGGGGTCTGCAGCCCCCTGGGGAGCCTGGGGCCGGGCCAGGCTGAGTGGACAGACTTATTAGTAGGACCTGTAGTGACAGGACACAGGGTAATGGTTTTAAGCTGAAAGAAGGTGGATTTAGATGATAGGAAGAAATTCTTCACCGTGAGGGGGGTGAGATGCTGGCACAGGGTGCCCAGAGCAGCTGGGGGTGCCCCATCCCTGGCAGTGCCCAAGGCCAGGTTGGATGGGGCTGGGAGCAACCTGGGCTGGTGGGGGGTGTCCCTGCCCACCGCAGGGGGTTGGAACTGGGTGGGCTTTCAGGTCCCTTCCAACCCAAACAGTTCTGTGATTCTATGATCCTTTGTGACCATAGCGGTACCTGGACGAAGCGGAGCGGGAGAAGCAGCAGTACATGAAGGAGCTGCGGGAATACCAGCAATCGGAAGCCTACAAGATGTGCACAGAGAAGATCCAGGAGAAGAAGATCAAAAAAGGTGGGTCGTGGGAGCAGTGGCTGCTGGCATCGCTGCCAGGGTCCGGCCAAGTGCTGCCAGACCTCCTGGGGGATGCTGGGCTGGCTGCTAGGGATAACTTCCTTCCTCCTTTCCAGAGGATGCAGGCTCTGCGGCGGTGAACACCCTGCTGAATGGGCACCCGCACAAGGTGAGGCCCCAGCAGGTCTGCCTGTGTGGGGGGGAAGCCAAGGCATGTGGCACTGCGGGGTTTGGGCAGAGGGAGACTCACGGGTTGTGCTTCAAGGCACCAGCTTCCCGCTGAAGCGGAGCTTGAAGCGGCCGGAGGCAGAGCATAGCTGTCCTCCCTGCCTGCCCCATCCCTGTGCCTCCTGGCTGCCCAGCCCCAGGGAGGTGGGGTCCCCTTGGGTGGGCTCAGCTCTGCCTGATCCGTCTCCTCCCATCCCCCAGGCTGGCGAGTGCAGTGACACCTTCTCCACCTTCGATGTGCCCATCTTCACGGAGGAGTTCTTGGACCAAAACAAAGGTGAGGGGCTGGGCTGTGGGGCAGGGGCTGCCGGTGCTGCAGCATCTTGCATGGGGGGCACTGCAGCCAGCAATGCTGCTGCCGGAGCAGCCTGCATCCCGGGGGGCAGGACCGCGACTGGCGCTGGGTGAGAGATCCCTGGTGAGGTTGGATAGGTGGGCCAGATCCTGGCTGGAGCCTGGGGCTTGGTGACGCTGAGCCTCCTGGAAGAGTCATGTCTGGGGAAGGAATTGGGTTTGGGATGAGGGACAGCCAGAAGGGTCACCCCTGCTGACACCCCACGGTCCCGGCAGCCCGGGAGGCTGAGCTGCGGCGTCTGCGGAAGATGAACACGGAGTTTGAGGAGCAGAACGCCATCCTGCAGAAGCACACGGAGAACATGAACTGTGCCAAGGAGAAGCTGGAGCAGGAGCTGGCCCAGGAGGAGAGGCAGACCCTGGCCCTGCAGCAGCAGCTCCAGTCCGTGCGGCAGGCTCTCACCACCAGCTTCGCCTCCCTCCCCATCCCTGGTGAGTTTGGGGCAGCCGTGGGGACCAGCCTGCTTGCTGGGACCCGGTGGCCACATGGAGGGACGTCGTTGGGGCTTTGCACGTGGTGCAAGCAGGGGCAATGGGGTGGTGATAAAAGCTCATCTGCCAGTGGGGAAGGATCCTGGAGCACTTTGGGGGGGCTGTCTGGGGAGCCCAGGGGTGTGACAGCCAGCTGGCTCCCCTGTAACGAGGTAGAACAGGCTGGGAATGTCCTCCAGAGCCACAGCCCCAGCTGTGCCCGCAAGGCAGAGATCAGCCCAAATCCTTTTGTTCTCGGGTTCTGTCTGTGCCAGCTCTCTCCTGCTGCAGGAGAGGGTACCTGGTGCGCAGGGTCCCTTCCCTAGTCCCCAGCGTGATGGGCAAGGCTGGATGGGGACTTGCTGGCCCTGATAACTGGGCTGCCACCTCACAGGCACCGGTGAAACCCCCACTCTGAGCACTCTGGACTTCTACATGGCCAAACTGCACAGTGCCATCGAGAGCAACCCGCTGCAGCATGAGAAGCTGGTGGTGCGCATCAAGGAGATCCTGTCCCGGATAGCCAGGTGAGCTGGGTAGGGCTGGCCAGAGCCCAGGGGTCCTGGAGGGCACTGGGACCACCGGGTCAGCCTGTGGCAGGGCGGGTGATGGGAGCTGAGCAGGGAAGGTGTGGGCAGAGGGACTCGGAGTTCCTCTGGGTGGCTGTTGGGGAGAGAAGCCAGCCCCTCGTAATTCAGCTTTGCCTTCCTCCCTCTTCAGTGAACACTTGTGAAGAGGACCAGTCCCTCCCGGAGCCCGGGGCCGGCCGGACCACGGCCCTGTCCCTTGGAGCTCATGCAAGGGACAGTCTCTGCTGGTGGTCCGGCTGCTTCCCCCTCCACCCCGCTCACCTCGCTTGGAGAAGTGAGCTGGGACCCCCTCCAGCCCCGGCGTGGCTGCGCCCCGTGGTGCACCGTCTCCGAGGACCTCGAGCTTCTGGGGACCAAGCAGTGATGGGGCTGAGAGCCCCCGGCTGGCGTGGTGCTGGGCGAGGTGCTCAGTGGTGGGCGTGAGCATCCCCCCTGCTCTCCTGTCAGCTTCCCGGCTCCTGCAGCTCTGCCTCGGCCAGCCAGAGACCCCCAAGGTGTCCGGTGGCCAGTTTAGTGCCTGGGGGTCACTGGCCTGGAGGTGAACCAGCCTCTCGGGGTGACCCGGGGGGTTGCTGTCACCCAGCCTGGGACAGGAGGGGGGCAGCCGGGTGCCCCGGGAGCCCCCTGGGGCTTGGTGCTGCCTCCTGGCCCCTAGATCAGCCCAGGGGGCTTCTCGATCCCCTGTCCTGCAGCAGGTGGGGGGTGGCAGGCTTTCTCCTGCCTGCCTCCTGCTTTCTTGAACCTTCCAGCAGCCCCTTGCTGCTCCCCCACGGGTGCCTTCAGACCCCTGCCTATGTCACCCTGCCTGTCACCTTGCCTTCCCCCACACCTCTGGGGCCAGGCAGGGGAGCTCCCGCACACTGCAGGGGTGAAGGCAAAAAAAAAAATATGGAATCAAGACCTTGATGCCGGAGAGCAGCTGGAACCGAGCCCTTCCTCGGTGGGGAGCCCATGGGGTGGCCCCCCTGCCCCAGCCCATCCTGCCTTGTGGGACCACTGTGACAGCAGCCGCGTCCCGGCCGTGCGGTACTGGGGTTGGCCGTCCCCAGGACCGCCTGTCACTAATCTCAGACTCTGTAATTAGAAGAGAGTGTCTTATTTTCTTACTAGCACTATGTCGGTCTGGCCCTGGGTTTAACCTGGGGCTGGTGTGCGACCGCTCGTCTCTCGCCTGCCGGGTCCCTGCTCTGTAGGTGACTCTCCTGGTGGCCCTGTGGCTTGGGATGGAGATGGGAGCAAATAAATGTTGGAGGAACAACCGGTCTGGGCTCCGTGTGTTCATGCTCAGAGGTGGCTTTGGAGCTGCTCCTGGCCCAGATCCCACCAGCTTTGTGGTGTGGAGCAAGGGGGGAAGGTCCCGAGCTCCTTGCTGCAGCCCCCAACCCCAGCGGGCGGGGTGGGGGGGCGATGGGGCTGGCTCTGTGCTGGCTCTTCTCCCACCTCCTCCAGCCTGGCCAGGGCCCTTCAGAGGTGGCAGAGCTCACCTGATCCCAGGTGGGTGACCTGCCCCACCGGATCGTGTTCCCAGGCCCGGGGATCACCTTACGGCAGAGCTGGGAGCCAGCACCCATCTATAATTCAGCGGTGCGGGCAGTGGGATGCGGCGGGCGGGCAGGATCAGCAGGCAGCCCCAGGAGGGCAGCCCCATGGAGAACGGCGTGGGGCAGGACCCAGGGACCCCCGAGCCACCTGCCACTGAGGGCACCGCAGCCCCCCGACCCCCCCGTGCCCGCCCCAGGCTGGTGTTTCACACGCAGCTGGCCCACGGCAGCCCCACGGGGCGCATCGAGGGCTTCACCAACGTCAAGGAGCTCTACGCCAAAATTGCGGAGGTCTTCGGCATCTCGCCCACCGAGGTGAGGGGGCTGTGGCTGCTGGGGTGCGGGGAGGGGGCTTTGCCCCCGAAAGGTGGGGCACCAACCTGGTGGCACTGTCCGTGGCCAGCCCTCCTGTGGGTCTGCAGCTCTGGGCAAATGCAGCCTCTAAAATAACCTGGAAAAGGGCATTTTAATTTCGGGGCTGTACTGTCCCCTCCGGGGAGTGGTTGTGTGGCTCCGTGCCTCAGTTTCCCCCCAGCACGTGGGCAGGGAACCAGGGCTGCCTATTCCCTGGCTAATGCCAGCAGCTGCGTAGCCTGAAGCCGAGGGAAGAGTGTACAGGGAGCGGGCAGTGCTGGATCCCCAGGCAGACTGGGTGTCCCTAGACCCCCCAGCACCTAGACCTGGCTGGATCCACCCATGGGTGGCTCCTGCCCCAGCACCACCAATACCCCCTGCCCTGCCCGGGCATCCTCAGCCCCTGATGACAGGGTTCCCCGGGGCAGATCCTCTTTTGCACGCTCAACACGCATAAAGTAGACATGCAGAAGCTGCTGGGGGGACAGATCGGCCTGGAGGACTTCATCTTTGCCCACGTCCGTGGTGAGACGAAGGAGGTGGAGGTGACCAAAACGGAGGATGCGCTTGGCCTCACCATCACGGACAATGGGGCCGGCTACGCTTTCATCAAGGTGGGCGTCACTGATGAGTTTCATCATTTCATCAAGGATGGGGCCTTGCCAGGATGCTGGGTGACATCCTTGGGGCCATCCTCCTTCCCTGACCTCCCCCCCCTTCCACCAGTTCTACCCTGGGTCCATCCAAGCCCTGCCATGGTGCAGTTTGCGGGGGGACGGGACCTGATGGGGGGGACACCCTCCCTCCCTGCTTGATCCAGTTGTTAGAGGACATGGGACCATGGCGGGGTGTTTGTGCAGGGTGGGATGGGGGCTAGATCTGTTGTGTCCCCCTCCGCGGTCCCCAGAGAATCAAGGAGGGGAGCATCATCAACCGCATCCAGACGGTGTGCGTGGGTGACAGCATCGAGGCCATCAATGACCACACCATCGTGGGCTGTCGTCACTACGAGGTGGCTCGGATGCTACGGGAGCTGCCCCGGGCTCAGCCCTTCACCCTTCGCCTGGTGCAGCCCAAAAAAGCCTTCGGTGGGTCAAGGGGTGTCCCCTGCTCTTGCCCTGGGGACCCCCGGGAGGCGCATGGGGAGGCTGATCCCCTGTGGCCCTCCTGCCCTGCAACCCCCTCCCCAGGGACCGGGTGGCCCCCAGGGTCTGCCACCCCCCTGTGTACCCCAGAGCACCCCACTCCTCAGGGGGTCCCCACACCTGCCTGTGTTCCCTGTGGGTACCCCCACTCCTTTTGGTGCAGGGGCCACGAGCACCCTGTAACTGTGTGCGTCCCCACCCTGCACCCATGGGTGTCCCTTATGTCTGCACTGCCCCTGAGCACCCCTGCCCAGGCACGGCCTCCCTGGCAGGGTGCTGGGACACACGTGGTCTGGGTGGTGGTTGGGGCAGTGGGCAGTGAGGGGCAGGGGGTGCCAGGCCCTGCCTGCACCCTGACCCCCCCCCTCGCTCCCCACCTGGGGTGCAGACATGATCGGGCAGAGGATGCGGAGCAGCAAGTCCCCAAGCGAGGGCAAAGTGACCAGTGGGAAGGAGACGCTGCGGCTGCGGGCACAGGGACCAGCTGTGCTGGAAGAAGGGGTAAGACCCACCCAGAGACCCCCACCCTGAGCCCACGGGCGCTCACACTGTGCCCGGGGGGGGGGGGGATGAACGGCCCCATGCTCCTGGGTGGCCCCTGCATTGCACCACCGCTGGGTGCTTTGCTGGGTGCCCACACGTGCAGCACCCGTAGGCACAGCTCCGTGGGAGTGTGGGGGGGTCCCTGGGCCATGCCCCCACTCCCTGGCCCTCTCGCCCCCAGCCCAGCCCCTTTGAGGAGGAAGCCGCCCGGCGGGTGGACGACCTGCTGGAGAGCTACATGGGCATCCGTGACAGCGAGCTGGGTGAGTGCAATGGGGGGGCAGGGGGAGCCCACCCCGGACCCCCACCCACCGCTGAGCCTGCCTCTCGTCCTCCCCAGCCTCGACCATGGTGGAGGCGGCGAAGGAGAGCCCCAGCGCAGCCCAGCTTGCCCGTGGCTTGGACTCGGTGCTGGGCGAGTTCGCCTTCCCCCAGGAGTTCGTGGCAGAGGTGTGGGCAGCTGTCTGCCACCCCAAACAGGGGCAGGAGTAGCGCTGGGGGGGGGGGGGGGGGGAGGGCAGCGGTGCCCCTCACCCCAGCCCCTTCCCTGCATCCCCAACCCCACCTGGTGCTGTCGGTGCTGGTGGGGATCCCCATCCTGCCTGCCCCCCACCCTGAGCTGCACCCAGGTGAGTCCCGGGGCGGGGGGGGGGGGCACAGCAGGGCATCCAGCCCCCCCCCCCCCCCACAAAGGACCCCCTTTGTTCAGCCCCTAAACGTGGTGGGAAGCGGCTGTGGCTCGGCTCATTAAAGCAGAGACTGGAGGAGAAGGGCTGTTGCTTTGGCTGCTGCTCTGGCTGGGAATGGGGTCATACCCCCCCCCCCCCCCCCCCCCGAGGTGTTCACCCCAGCAGGCACAGAGAGCTGCAAAAGCTGTGTTTTATTGGGGGGGGGGCACTTAGATGGGGATGGGGGAGCACCCCTATGGCCCCTACCACCCCCTTGAGTACCAGGCTGGGGTGGCCCATGGATGTAGGTGATAGGGACAATTAATTAACCCAGATGGGTGGGATGGGGGGGTCCTCGCCCCCTCCCGCGGTGCCTGTCCCTGGGGGCTGCTACTGCAGGACGGAGTCTGCGGTGAGCTTGCGGCGCAGGGAGGGCTTGAGGACGGGGTAAAGGGAGAGGATGGAGGGCCGGGGGCGTAGGCTGGGGTAGATGCGCTGCAGCACGGCCCGTCGGAAGAGGATGTAGACCCAGGGGTCCAGGATCTGGTTCCAGGTGACCATGCGGATGTAGATAAGCAGCATCTTCTGCGTTGTTGTGGGCAGCATCTGGATCTGGCCACTGGCCGGCAGCTGCTGCAGGACCGTCTGCACGATGAATATCTGCGGGGGATGGAGGGGGCAAGGTATCAGCAGGGGGGGTCCACACAGAGCCCATGAGCTGCTTTGGGGTGGGGGAGATGCTGAGGGTCCAGACTGGGTGTCGAGCCTGTTGCAGAGGGGTCTCAGGCTGGTTTGGGGCACCTGCTACTGAGGAGCACCCACTCTGCCTGCAAGCGGTGCTGAGCTCAACACCCGGGTGCCAAGCCAGGGGCCTCACCAGGAGGAGCATGGCGGGGTACCAAGACCCAGAAGGGACACAGAGGGGGCAACACCCAGACCTGGGGCCTCACCAGGAGGGGCATCCAGCAGATGGTGGCAATGATCATGATGCCCACCAGCTGCACCATCATCTCCACCTCGCTGTCCCGGCGCCGCTGCACTGACTCCCGGTCATGGTAGACACGGCAGAGCGTCACCACGCTGACTGTGTTGAAGATGAAGGAGAGCAGCACGGAGAAGATCCCCAGCAGAGCGAAGAGCAGGCAGAAGATGACGTTGCCAGTGTCGGGCAGGAGGGTGAGGAAGCACCAGGAGCTGGGGTACTGCAGCGTGTACCGCCCCAGCCCCAGCACCGGCAGCAGCCCCAGCAGGCAGGAGAACCCCCACACCAGCCCCACGATGGACCAGGCGCGGCGCTTGGAGATGCTGGTGGAGCGGGAGAAGGGGTGGTTGATGCCAAAGAACCTCTCGCCAGCCATGGTGGCCCCCAGCAGCAGCGGGCACTGCCCGAAGAAGACCATGGAGAAGCCGAGGAAGTTGCAGAGGTGGCAGCCAGGGTCCACCTCAGCCCAGGTGAACTTGATGAAGTGGTAGGGGATGATGACCGAGGCTGTCACCAGCAGCCCCATGAAGTCTGTGACCACCAGCCCACAGAGGAAGACGAGGAAGGAGGAGCGAGCCTGGCTGGACAGCTTGCGGGAGGAGCTGAGCAGGACACAGAGGGCGAAGAGGTTGGAACAGAGGCCGATAAGGCCAAAGGCAGTGGAGAACCAGGGCGAGGTGATGCTGGCCTGTGCGCCGGCGCGGCCATCGCTGGCATTGAACGCCCCGAAGCACGTGTCCGCCCGGCCGGCCCTGCTACCGTTGGGGAGCTCCATATCCCCCCACCCCATCCCGCTCCTTCCAGCAGCTTCAGGCACCCTCCCGGCTCAGCTCCATGGCGTGTGCCCTCCGCCGCTGCCGGCACTGATCCTGCCTTGCCCTGCGGGAGCAAGGAGGCAGGTTTAGGAGGGGTCTGCCATGCGCAAGCCCACCCATCGCCCACCCTTAGCCTGCAAAGATGGGGCACCACAGGGGTGGGGGAGGGGGATGCCACACCAGGACCACGGCCCGCGCCGGTCTGGCACCGCTCTGGGTGCAGCAGCAGCAGCAGCAGCAGCAGCAGCAGGCGTGCAGGGCCCCAGCCCCACAGCTGGATGGGATTAACTGTCCCCGGCTGCAAGCCACATGGGGCTGCTCCACGAGACTGTGACCCAGCGTGGTGGGTGTCTGGAGAAGTGTGGTGCTGGCAGCTTGGCTCTGATGGTACCGGCTCCCTCCTGCCCCGGGGGACGTGGCCGGACACCTCCGGGGCCACCTGCCCTCTGCCTCGGCATGGGGGGACCTGCCCTGAAGGATGGGGAATGCAGGCACAGGGCAGCTGCGCTAGGGCCGGATCCTGACACTCCAAGCCCCGCCCTTCCCCTCCCCGCCCCCCCCCCCCCCCCCCCGGCCTCAATGGGGAGAGGCCCCATGCCCACAGCGAGGTGGGGAAACTGAGGCACGGGATGGGATGGCCACAGCTGGAGCTGTGTGCTGCACCCCCCTGGCACCGGCACTGCTGCCAGGCCACAGCCATGGGCCACGCAGCTGGCGTGCACGTGTGACATCCCCATTCTCTGTGTCCCCCTCCTGCCCTACCACAGCTGCAGCTGAGGGTTTGTCCCCGGGACACCGGCCGTGGCGGGTGCACGAGGAAAGCTGCGGTCGTGGGCAGCCCGGTCAATGTCACACTGGCTCGCTCGGTGGTGACCCGGGATTGGGAAGCATCCAGCATCTGGGAAGCCGCAGGGCTGCAACCTCCATCGCTAATTAGTCCAGGCTGCAAATGGGGTGATGTGGGAAGGGGCAGAGGCATGGCAACAGTGGGGACCAGACCCCCTGCGGGAACCAGACCCCTCCTCTCCTCCTGGGACCCATTTCTCCAGGCTGTGGATGTCCTTGCCAAGCCTGTCTTCCCCATCCCCACGCTACTGGCTGACCCCGTTCCCAGCCCAGTGGTCCCCATGGAATGCCCAGCTGTACCCTGACCCACCACCTCCGCACAGACCCTGCCCCACCCCGTTGTAGGCGTCCTGGCGCCGCTGCCTCCCCCTCATGCAGGGTGGCACTGCCACCTGCCCTCCATCCCCATCTCCAAGACAAACCTCAAGGCAGCCCTGATCGGCACCAAACGCAGCGGCTGGTCCTGCATCTGTGTCCCCGTGTCATGGGTGAGCTCCGCGCCACATCCCACAGCCTGGCACCCACCACCCACCACCCCCTCCCAGCCCCCGGTGCCAGGGCACCCACAGGGCTGGGAGCCCCCTCGCACACCCGAGGCGGGTGCTGATCCCACAGCCCGTCCTGGGGCTGGGATGGGGCCAGGCATTGCACCATCCCCCGCCGGGGCCGCATCCAGGCAGGCTGCAGGACCGAGGGTGCTGGCACCCCCCTGGCATGGCAGCACCTCTGCCCTCCCCCTGTCCCCAGCTGTACCATGGGCTGCTGGCGAGCAGGGAAGGGGCTGGGGGTGGTGGGGGCACATCCCCATCCCTGTCCACATCCCAGCGCGGGCGGCTGGCCCAGTGTGGTGGTGATTCACTGCCCCAGCGCGAGCATGGCCCCACTTTTTCCACGAAACAAGAGCGAAAACTTGCTGCTGTTTGTTTTCTCGGATCCCTGAGGGATGGTGGCGGTGGCCCCCAAGGCGTCGGTCCCCTTGAGAAATGCGGTCAGGCCTCTGTGTGACAGTGCAACGGTTCCCTGAGGAGCCACCAGCCTTTCCTGTGTCCCCTGGGATTCCCCTCCCTGGGAGGTGGCAAATTCCCCCCCTGCCCCACAGCGATGCCACAGCTCGGAGGTCCCACTCTGGCTGTCCCTTGCCACGTGCCTGCCCACGCTTTTGGGGTGCTGTCCCCAAGTGGGTGCTCCCCCCGCCCCAGGTTACTCCAGCATGGCTGGGGGGCTCGGGAGCCCACAGGGCGATGCTGACCCATCACCCAGGGACTCACAGCCATGGGATGCTCCTGGCTGCTGACTGGCTCGGTGCAGCAGGACCCGACCCCCTCTCCCCACAGCGTCTGGTGTGTGTGTGGGGATGCACCAGCCCTGGCAGCTCCATGCTGCACACCCCAAACCCTGCTATCACCCACATCCCCCGCCATCCACCCCTCCTGCCCTGGCACAACCACGACCTGGACCCTCACCCACCACCAGCTGCCAGCAGGGCTGGGGACACCAGGTGCCACCCTGCGCGGAGCTGGCTCGGCCAGCCTGGGACCGCGCAGCACTTAGAGGGAATCAAATATTAAAGAGGGGCCTTTTAGTGCCAGCGCAGCTGGGAGCGAGCTGAACCCTGCGCACACCATGACGGGAAGGGGTTTGTGTGGGGGCGGGGGGCTCCTCGCTTGATGTCTCCCCGCAGGAGGATGCTCGTGGGGATGGCAAGTCCTGTGGAGGAAAGACCCCAAGCCTGGTGCTCATCCCTGCCAACCCTGTGCACTTGGGTTTGGGGCTACTAGATCCAGCAAACCCACCTCCCAGGGAGATCCCATGGGGGCGAGGGTTTGGCTGTGAGCAAAGGCAAAAGGCGCTGGGGGAACATCCCCATCTCCGAAACAGGCTGTGGAGGCTGCGAGGCGGCGGCGGGGCCAGTGCGGGCACTAATGGGGTTCTTGGCACGGGGTGAGCCCGCGGGCTGGCATTACACCGCAGCTGCACCCCGGGCTGCCCTGCCTCCACCGGGCACGGCTTCCTGCCCCGGCCACATCCGAGGTTAGCGAGGGAAAGGCAAAGAGACATGAGGAGCGCGGGAGGCTGCTCCTTATCGGTGCAGCTCCCACCCCAGCCCATTGCCTCCCCAAGCTTCCTGGGGCAGCGCTGGCACAAGGCTGGCAGGATCAGGCCGGGGTGGAGCTGGCAAGGGAGGGTTGGGGGCAGCGTGGCACCGCACACCTGCAAAGGGACCCCAAACCAGGTGGCCTGCACCCCACATGCCCCCCCCCCCCGGGTCCTGGCACCCAGGCCGTGGTGCTTAGCCGCAGGGAGCTGTGCAGAAGGTGCCCTAGTGCGCTTGCATTTGTCCCTTCTGCATCCAGTCCCTCCTCTTCGCTTGTTGGACCTCTCCAGGGACAGCCCCGTCCCACCTTGTCCTGGAAGGACAGGGACTTTCTCTGCAGTACCCCCTCTGCCTCCCCAGCCTGGTGGCCCTTGCGCAGGTGGTCCCACGGGATGCCAGGGCTGGATGTGGTCCCACCACCAACCGCCCCCCCCTCCCGGCTGGGGCTCTCTGGGCAGCAGATCAGCTCAAGGCCATCAGCTGGGATGCGAAAAGCAGCGGCCACGTCATGGGGACAGGGACTTCGGCAGGGCCCCAGCATCCGCCCCCGGCCCCACAGCCACCACAGGGACTGCGGGGGGAGCCGGCCTGACCCGGAGCAGGGACCCCCGCGGACCCCCGGGGCACAGGACATTCCGGGGGGCACGGACAACGGTGGCTGTCCTTGCCTGTCCCTGCTGTGGCCATGCAGAGCTCCCCAACCCGTGCACTCCCGGAGTGGGGCAGGGGGTGGCGGGTGGGGGGGGGTCGCCCTGGGCCCCCCTGCATGCAAGGGCCGGTGCTGTGCCCTCAGGGCGGCATGGGGGGGGGAGGGGCAGCCCGCAGCCCCCGCGCTCCCGGCCGCAGCATCGCGGCATCTCGAGGGCTTGGAAGCTGCCGCTGGGCACCCCCCTCCGCCCCCCCCCCCCTCCCCCCCCCCCCAGCCCCTTTCCCGGCCCTTCTCGGACCCCCCGGTGGGATGCGCTGCCGGGAGGGAGCGGGCCGGGGGCTGCGCGGGGAACCGGCTCGGGGGGACCGGGACCGCCCCGGCGGGGGGAGCCCCGACAGCAAATGCTGGTGCCGGGGCGAAGCCTGGGACGTGCCGGCCCCGGCGACCCGGTCCCGGGACAGGCAGCCGAGGGGGGGCACAGCGGGGGCACCGCGTCCCCGTCTCTCCCCGCGCCTGGGGGTCACCGTCGTCCGCCCCCCGGAGGATCGCAGCAGCTCTTCGGGTTTCTGCGCAAAGCGGGCGGCTGAGCCAGCGCCCCGCACCCCGTCCCAGCGCCCCCCGCCCCGCAGCCCCCCTCCGTCCGGCCGCCCCAGCCCTGCGGGCTCCTTGCCCCCCGCAGCCCCCCGGCCCTACCTCCCAGCGGCGGGACCCGCCCGGCGCGGCTCAGCCCGGCTCGGCTCGGCCCGGCCCCACGGGAGGGCGCGGGGGCAGGGCCGGGCTCGTAGCGCCCCCCGGTCCCGCCCCACGCCCCCCGCCCCGGCCCGGCCCCGCGCCGGCGCCCTCCCCCGCCCCGGACGGGGCTCCCGGGGGAGGGGCGCGCCCCGCCCCCCCCGCCCCCCGGCCCGGGCTGCGCCCCCCGCCCCGGCAGCACCGGCCCCCAGAGCCCCTGCGCCGGCCCGGGGCAGCCTCGAAGGCGCCGGCAGCCACGGGCCGGGAGGGCCGGGGGCGGCCCCCCCCCGCACCTGGGCCGCGGGGCTGCGGGCACGGGTGGGCCGGGACCCCCGCCCCGCGCCGCCCGGCTATATTTAGCGGGACCGGGCCCTGGTCCGGGTTACTCATTTGTTTACCCGAGCAGGATTCCTGTGTCTGGGGGGGGGGGGGTGGGGGGTGTCAGCCCGGCCGTGCCACCGCCCCGTGGGACGCGCACCGCTCCGCCGGGCTGGGGGGGGCGTCCCCGCTGTCCCCCGCAGCGGGGCCTGAGACTCCCCGGGCCGAGGGTGGGGAGAGCCGGGGGTCCCGGCAGCGTCCCGGGGTGTCTCCCAGAGCCGGGGGGGATCGCACCCCGGTTTTCCCCGGCCCGGAGCTTGGCGTGTCCCTGCCCACGGCCGCTGTCCTGGAGCGTGGGAGCCATCGGAGGGGACACGCCACCACCCGCTGCTGCCCTTCGTGCTTTGCTGGGGGGGGCCAGAGCCCATCCCTGTCACCGGCGTCTCCGTCCAGCTCCAAAGCACCGAGTGCCCACCCAGGGGTGACACAGGGGCACTCCATCACCGAGTGCCCACCCAGGGGTGACACAGGGGCACCCCATCACTGAGCACCCACCCATTGGTGACACAGGGGTACCCCATCACTGATCGCCCACCCAGGGGTGATATGGGGGCACCCCATCACAGCCAGCGAGGCCGGGGCATGCGGGCAGCTGGGTGATGCTCAGAGGCCTGAGTCCCTTGATCCCTCGGCAGGGAGCAGGGGCTGTCACAGCAGAAGTCTGAGAGGGGGGTGACACCGGTCGGAGCCGGGGGGCCACCCACAGAGCCGGATCGCTGCTGGCCCTGGCAGCGGGAGCGTGCCACCAGCAGGAGTGGCCCCACCGCAGCAGAACCTGGCTCAGCAGCCGGATGCCGTGCCTGGATGCTGCTGGGGTGTGCCAACCCTCCTGCCCTCCAGCTGCACCCACAGAGGATGTGGGCGCGGGGGTGCTGGAGGAAGCTCTGCACCAACCTGCTGCCACCCTGGCACGAGCCCGGCCGAGCCCCTGTCGCTGCGCCCAAGAGCGGAGAAGAGCCGTGCCCCCCCAACCCAGCCCTCGAACCGTGAGGCAGAGGAACGAAACCGGTTCCCCCCAAAATATGGGGGAGAAGTGGAGAAGAGCCCGGGGAACAGGCAGGGCTGGAAAAAAACACCCAGGGCTCCAGCCGGATCCAGCCCCTGGGCCGGCCGTGGTGGGTGCCCGGCTGCGGCAGCCCCCCGGGCTCCGGCTCCATCCACGGCTTGAAGTTGGGAGTGGGGAAAGGGCAGCGCCTGGGCGGGGACACGGACCCTGCTCAGGCTGGGGATGCAGCGGGATGGTTTTGGGGGGTTGCCCCCACTGTGTGTATGCCTGGCAGGGAAAAGGACCATGGGCAGGGGGCTCTGCCAGGCAGTCAAGCAGGGAGGGCACCCAACCACTGCCTTTGGGGTTGGAGTTTTCTCCTTATTCCCTCCGAAGTCATCCTTGGCCAGACCCTCGCATGCTTCCTGCACTGAGCTCAGGCCCTGAACATCCCCCGCGCCAAGCAGCCGCTCAACAGCTTTAAATAGCCCACAGGAAGGAGATGCCGGGGGACACGTCCCGTCCCGACACAGCCGCTGGCCCCAGGGGTGTCTGGCAGGATGGGGAAGGGGCACCTGCATGCGGGGCTGGGCTGGTTGGGGTCTCCCCCATGCCCTGCCACTGGGCAGGCTGACCCAGCGCGGGTTGGTGGCTCTGGCAGGCACAGGAGCCCGCAGGGCGTTTGCAGGGCTGGATGGCAGCAGCAGGGCAGGGTGCCCCTCCTGAGCTATGGGGGGAAACGACAGCCGCAGGGCAGCCCCCGAGGCCGGGGAGCCCCCCCAGCAGGGCAGAGCAGAGGGAACCTGGGCACCCCCCAAGCCGTGGGGCTGTACGGGGGGCAGGATGCAGTGAGGCCCGCGGGGAAGGAAACGACCTCGCTGTGACAGCTCATGGCCAAGGCCAAGGTCTCCCGGCTGCGCTGCTGGGCATTACTCATGCACCTCTTCGGCACCGAGGGGGGGACACCTCGAGGGGCCAGAGCTGGTGGGGTTGGGGCCACGTGGGGGCACCCAGACGGGTGCAGCTGCCCCCCAAGGCCATCGCCTGGAGGGATCAAGGCCAGTGAGTCCCAGCTCAGCCCTCAAGTGCTCCCCAAAGTGCCTGAAACCCACCCGAGTGTTGCTCAGGACCCCTGGGGACACCCTCCTCCACTGCCCAGCAAGAGCAAGAGCTGCTCAGGCACTGGGTGGGTGGAACTGCAGCCACGGAAACCGGATTTTCCCCTTTAAGGAGATATATCCCATCCAACATCCTTCTCCTCCAGCTGCCGGACGCAGCCGTTGAACCCTTTCATCCTGCAGCCAGAGGCGAGCGAGCGAGGTGGCGGCGCTCCCAGGCTGTGGGGAAGCTGGATCCCAGGGGGAACATGCCAGGAATGGGGCCACACAGGGCAGGGGGACCGCCAGGGCAGGGCTGTGCTCATGGAGCAAAGGGTGCTGTAGCTGCAGCTGGGAAGTGTCTGGGCTGGACAGGTCTGGCACTGGTGCTGGGAGCACGTGGGGCTGGGAGGAGGCTGGTGTGGGGCTGGAATAGGCGACGGAGCACACAGGGCTGACGGCACGTGGGGAGGGGGTGACACACCCCAGAGGTGTAGGGATGAGGACACCCACACACACACTACTCAGCCCCCAGAGGAGGAGGGGAGCTTCCAGTGCTGGCCCAGCATGGTACTGGCAGGTGATGACATGCAGGAGAGCCACACGGTACGGAGCAGTGTGGGGTGCCCACGCAGAAGATCCCATGGCTTAAACAACCCCTATTTATTTATACCAAAGTCTCAGGGTCCCTCGGGATAAAAGCAAGGGCAGAGAAAACCCTCAGGAACAGTGCTTGTGACAGGGGCTGAGAGCCCCCCCTGCCCACCCCCTGTGCCAGGGGGGCTGAAGGGAGTTGAGCAGTCCCTCATCTGCGGTATCGGTAACGCTTGAAGTGGAACCAGAGCTGGAAGATGCCGTTGGCAAACTGGCAGCGGAAGCCGTGGCGGTGGGAATACTCCCACTCCCGGTTGACGATCTTGAAGGCGATGTCCTCGTAGGGCGGCCCAGCGTGGAAGCGCAGGATGGCGAAGTCCTTGTTGTCCTGGCAGGCCTCCAGGAAGTACTCGGGCGTCGAGCGCTTGTCGATGAGGTCGGGGTAAAAGATGTTGAACTTGTAGCCCTGCACGATCTTGGGGGGGGGGTTGTCAAAGTCATAGTGGGTCTGGTTGTACTTGTTCCACTCAAAGCCCGTGTGCACCCGGTTGAAGAAGCGAGGTTTGCGGGGCCGGTACTTGTCAGCCCAGAGATAGGCTTTGCCTGTGAGGGGCATTTCCACACTGAACTGCGCCTCATCTGCACCCATGCCCTCCTTGGCCTTACGGAAGAAGATGTCGTCAGCGCTCTCAGTGGCATCACCTGTAGGGAGGAGAGGCGATGTCCAGTCCTGCAGCCAGGCCTGGGCTGTGGGGATGCTGCTCCCCAGCGTGCAGAGGGAAGGAGCAGCAGATCCTGGGCAGGGGATGTGGAGCTGGGTGTGGAGATGCGCACACCACCCTGCGGACTCTGGGCAGGCACCAGGCTGAGCTGTGCTGGAAAACTCATCCACAACACTCCTCCCACTTGCCCGCAGCCCAAACAGCTCGGTGGTGCGGCTGGGAGCGGGGAAGGCTCCAGCGCAGGTACCCATGGGGAGCACCAGCAGTTTGAGCCCCAGCTCCCTGCTTTCGTCCAGGTCCTGGCACCCTTCCCGGCCTGGGTGTATCCCCCTGCCAGGCCAGCTCTGGATGCATCCTCCAGATCCAGCTCCTACTCCCCCTTTTCCAAGGGTAGCGTCCCCCTCCAACCCTGCCCCCCAACGCACACGCACACCCTCTGTGCCGCCTGGGAGGCCGGCGAGCGCAGGACTGGCCCGGGGGGCTCCTACCTGTGACCTGGAGCTGCTGACGCAGAAGCAGCAGCCGATGCGTGTCCTCCTCAGCCTCCAGCACATGAGCGTCGAAGGGCAGTTCGTTGGCGCCCAGCAGCCGGGGGCTGTACTTCCCTGCATCGTAGTCATCCAGGCTCTGCTGGATCAGGTCCTCCTCCATCAGCACAGCTTCTCCTTCTGCCTCTCCTTTGGCCTCCGCATCCTGCTCGGCCTCGGGCTCCGAGGATGGCCCTGGCTGTACCACGATGCCCTCCTCTGGATACAGCCTGCAAGGAAGAGACAAGAGAGAACTGGGACGGGGATGGTACCCTTGTTCTCTGCTCACCTGAGGTCTCTCTACGGAAGGATGGGAACACAAGGCCGCATTTTCCGTCGCAGGTGCCCCGCGGGAGAGGCCTGGATGGCTGTGCTCCCCAAGGAAAGGGCTGTGTACCTGTCACTGGGGGAGGCCGGCTCCCGCTTGATGATGGGGAAGAGCGGTTCGCTCTCCACACCCTGCTCCTGCTTCAACTTGTACAGCTTCTGGCGCAGAACATCCTGGTGCCGCTCCCGCAGCCTGTGAGGAGGAGATGAGCCATCAGGTCCCACCCAGCAGAACCACCTCATGCCCTCGCTGCCCAGAGCTGTGACACCGCCACGCTGGGTAGATATCTGCTGGGTTTTGTACGGTTTTGGGCTTAATAACCTTCCAGTTTGGTTCCCTCGCTGTAAACATCATCACTGGAGAAGGGAATGATTGTCCAGCCCTTTTCCCCTCTTGGGAGAACGAGCCATCTCAGAAAAGGTATAAAACACCTCCACCACCAACTCTGTGCCTCCCCCACTCTGCTCACGGTGGTGTCTGTGCTGCCCCTTCCCACAGCCCTGGCCAGGGGACAGTCCCTGCTCTCACCTGGCCCGAGCCATGTAAGCCTTCAGCTGCTGCAGCAGGCTCTCCCAGTACCCAATGTCAAGGTTGGGTCCTCCTGCTCGGATCTTGCTCTCGATGCCCTGGTACAGCACTTGCAGCTGGTTGTACGTCTTCCCCTTGAACACGGACTGCACATCTGAGCTGACGGAGGCGTTGACGCCATCCCGACGCTCTCCTGCACAAACAGGCAAGGGCAGCCAGTCAGTCTTCGGGTGCTCAGCCTGCGTCACCCAGCCCAGGGTTACATCTGACAGCGGAAGGCTGGACCGCAGCAGGGGATGGCTACCAGACGCACAACCTCCATCCAGCTGACCCCAGAGAACTGCTCTGAGCCAGAGCGCACACGGCAGACCCAAAGCCCTGCTTTACCCGCTGCTCACGCTCCCCTTGACACTCACATCAGGCTTTTCCCTCTCACTTACCTGGTCCTCCTTTCCCAGAGGCCTCCAGTTTGCGGAGCTTGGCTATCTCATCCTCTGTGATGATGGTCATGTCCCTCCAGAAGTCCACATTCTTGCCTTGCTCCAGCTCCATGTAAACCTGTAGGCAGGAGACAAGCAGGAGGACATCAGGCACTTGCTCCGCACCGCAGGCAGGGAAGCAGAGCTGGAGTGGGGAGGGAGGACACCCTGAGCTGCTGCCCCTCAGCCATGCATGCTGAGGCGGGCGGGAGGGCAGGAGGACAGGCAGAGGTACAGGCAGCCGGGCAGGAGGGCAGGAGGACAGGCAGGGGTACAGGCAGCCGGGCAGGAGGACAGGCAGGGGTACAGGCAGCCGGGCGGGAGGGCAGGAGGACAGGCAGGAGGAACGGGGGCAGCATGGGGACAGCAGCACTGGCACCTGGATGTCCTCCACCAGATCCTCCATGTCGGAGACAGTCAGACCGTTCAGGAAGGTGTAGGGCTCGTGCATCTCCACAGCCAGGTCATCATCCTCCGCGCTGATGTACTTGGCCAGGAGGTCAATGGGTTTTGCCCTCCCATCCCGAATCCGGATCTTAGACCTGGGTGAGAGGAGGGACAGTGAGCAGTGCCTGCCGCCCTCTGCTCCCTGGCAGGCCCGTCCCCAGGAAGCTGCACACCCACCGCAGCTTGGCCTGCTGCAGGTGGAAGTTGTCCTCCTGTTCCTCCCAGGTTTTGAAGTGTTCCGCCTCTTTCTCCCGCTGCAGCATCTCCAGCTCCTGCTCACGCATCGCCTTCTCCCGCTCCCGCTCCAGGCGCAGCTGCTTCACCTGCCCAGGGCAGAGGAAGACATGAGGTCACTGTGGAGGGGGCACCCACTCAGGACACCCGTTCAAGGACAGAGCCGTAATCCTGCTTGCTGAGCTGACTCAGCTCCTGCAATTGGTGTAAGGTTCCCGGGGAGCCAGGAGCCACGCAGGAGGACAGCCAGCATGGGCCAGTGGGGCCGGGCTGCTCGCTGCCAGCCCGTCGGAGGACAGGGGACACAGGCACAACGCAGTGGTGACCTGGCACTTGCCCTCCTCAGCACCACCTGAGCTGGACACAACCCCAAGAGAAAAAGCCTTCTCACCCTGGCACAGCAGAAGTCAGTACGCTGTGTGCCCCGTGCCCAGTCCTACATCCTACCGCCTACGGGCACCCTCAGTGATAACAACAAGGGGAATTCCAGGTGAGCAACTGGGAAAACTGGGCTGTCTACAGGTTTCTCTGTCAGACAGTGGGAGGGAGGGGACATCTGAGCCCACCTTCTGCAACTCCAGCCGATTATCCTCCTGGATTCGCTTGTTCCTCTCCTTCAGGTCCTTCTCATCCAGATGGCTGATCCCTTTCTTTTCCAGCGCCTGCAACAGAGTGGCCAAGGGTGGCCATGAAATCCAGCGACCTCTACAGCCCCTCGCCAGCCAGCAAATGCCACCACATTCACCCGCTTCTGCTGCTCTGGCAAGCCCCGATCCTGTCGAAAGTCCCCAAATCTCTCGCATCCTACTCTTGAAGCCCCTCAGTGCCACTTGGGCTGAGCCCAGGGAGGCCACCTGACCTGGCGAGTGCCAACAAACCAGTAAACACTGCCCAGCACTCAGTCTGCAGCTCCCAGCAGGTCTGTGTCCCCCTCCTGCACCCTGACCCCCCTCCTCATCCCACAGCCCCTGGCTACAGACCTTGGTCTTCAGGAGAAAGGGGGTAAAACACCCCTAAGCTGGTCAGAAACACACAGCCGCTGCCCTGGACAAAACACTTTGCTCTCCTGTGGCTGCTCTTAGTATCAGAGGTCCTCCCTCATGCAAAGGTCCCCTCCTGGACACCCCAGTGCTGCCCAGTTCGGTCCCAGTGCGGCCAGAGGGGCACAACCTCCTGCCAACAGCCCCCCTGGTGCGGGCACAGAGGAGCTCACCTTGCTCCAGATGAAGGTGCCCAGCAGGTTGTTGTCCCCAAAGGGATTGTCGGTGTTAGTGTAACCCATGTACTCCTCTCCCCACCCCATCTTCTCCCGCTTCTTCCTCTCCTTGGCCTCCTTCTTGGCCAGCCGGCGAGCCCGTTTCTCCTCGGGTGTCTCCAAGGCCTTCATGAGCGCCGCCTGCTTCTTCTTCTCCTCCTTCAGCCTCAGGCGCTCCTGCAGGCTCAGCTGCGGCCCCGGCTCCTCCCGGCCCCGGGAGCGCGGTGGGGAGGGCGAGCTGGCCAAGGACACCGACGACCTGGAGGCATCTCTCTTCCTCTGCCGCTCCCGGCTCCGGGCCCTCCGCTTGTCCCGCTCCGAGCTGGAGCCGGAGGAGCGACACCGGGACCGCGACCGGCGCTTCCTCTGGCTCCTACGGTGCCGCTCCCGGCTCCTGCTCCGGCTCCTCTTCTTCCTCCATGGCTGCCTCTCGCTGCCGGACTCGGAGCTGGGGGAGCCGTGTGTCAGCGGGCGGCAGGCCCGGCTCCCCGCTGCAGGCCGGCCGGAGGCGGGAGGGCCCGAGCGTGGCCCCCCGCCGGTGCCTGACCCCCGGGCCTCCCCCGCCCGCCTTCGACCCAGCCCCGCGGCCCCCGACCGGCCCCGGCCCGGCCTCGCTCACCCCGAGCCCGGCTCCCGCCCGCGGCCCCCGCTCCGGCTGCGCCGCCGCCTCTTCCGACTGCCGGAGCGCTCCCGGCCCCGCTCCCGCCGCGCCGAGCGGGACCGCCGCCGTGCCGGGCTGCGCGACCCCGAGCCCATGGGCGGCGGCGGCGGCGGCTGCGGCTCCGCCCCGGGGGCCTTCGGCAGCGCCCGGCGCGCAGGGCCTCCCGCCGGCTGCCCGCCCCCTGCCTGTAACCCCTGCCCGCCCGGCTGCCCGCCCCCTGCCTGTACCCCTGCCCGCCCGGCTGCCCGCCCACTGCCTGTACCTCTCCCCGCCCGGCTGCCCGCACCCTGCCTGTACCCCTGCCCGCCCGGCTGCCCGCCCCCTGCCTGTACCTCTCCCCGCCCGGCTGCCCGCCCCCTGCCTGTACCTCTCCCCGCCCGGCTGCCCGCCCCCTGCCTGCACCCCTGCCCGCCCGGCTGCCCGCCCCCTGCCTGTACCTCTCCCCGCCCGGCTGCCCGCCCACTGCCTGTACCCCTGCCCGCCCGGCTGCCCGCCCCCTGCCTGTACCTCTCCCCGCCCGGCTGCCCGCCCCCTGCCTGTACCCCTGCCCGCCCGGCTGCCCGTACCCTGCCTGTACCTCTCCCCGCCCGGCTGCCCGCCCCCTGCCTGTACCCCTGCCCGCCCGGCTGCCCGCCCCCTGCCTGTACCCCTGCCCGCCCGGCTGCCCGTACCCTGCCTGTACCTCTCCCCGCCCGGCTGCCCGCCCCCTGCCTGTACCCCTGCCCGCCCGGCTGCCCGCACCTTGCCCGTACCCCTGCCCGCCCGGCTGCCCGCCCCCTGCCCGCCCGGCTGCCCGCACCTTGCCCGTACCCCTGCCCGCCCGGCTGCCCGCACCCTGCCCGTACTCCTGCCCGCCCGGCTGCCTGTACCGGTGCCCACACCCTGCCTGTACCCCTGCCCGCCCGGCTGCCCGTACCTTGCCGGTCCCCCTGCCTGCCCTCCCACCCATTTGCCTGTCCCCCTGCCCTCCCGCTACCCAGCTGCCTGTACCCCTGCCTGCCCTCCCACCCGGCTGCTGGTACCCCTGCCCACCATCCTGCCTGGCTGCCTGTCCTCCTGCCTACCCCCAAGCAGCCCCCACAGCAAGACACCCCAACACCCCCTTTTTTTTCTCCTTTTCTTCCTTCTGACCCCCCAAAGCGGGTCAGGACCGGTGGTGAGAGAGAGGAGGCAGAGCCGCGCGCAGTGAGCACAGCACAGACTACAGTACGCTTTATCACAGAGCCGAGGACAGATAGCATCAATTTACAGTTCTCTGGAAAAAGGTCTCCTCGAAGGGGGGGGGGGGGGGGAACCCCTCAAAACAACCAAAAAAAAAAAAAAAAAAAAAAAAAGAAAAACCGAAAAAAAAAAAAAAAAAAGCACTCATGACTTCCCCCCGCCCCAGAACAGAAGAGAAACATGACAACATCCATGGGTTGGCATCACGCCTCGGCCGCCAGCCCCCCACGCCCCCCATTACATACATTCGTTACACGGCGCACGCACGGAGTGGACACAGGACACTGGTGGGAATATGAACAGCCAGACCGTACTGGGGGCTGACGTAGACGCCAACTGAAAGCAAAACCAGACACGATGGGGTACACCTGAGCCGCAGCTTTGGCCTCGTCCTTCTCAGAAAGAGCCGGAGCACGACGGTGGCTGGGAATGAGAGGGGGGAACGCCGGGCTGTGCCATGCTTTAGGGGGGCCCGGGAGGAACCGGGGGGATGGAGCACCAGCGAAGGCCATTGTGCCCGTGCCAGCCCTGTACCCAGCCCTACGAGTGCTCTGCCTCTGCTAAGAACTTTCCCAGAGCACAAATTGGGCAAGCGCGGCCGAGCCGCTCACCGCAGAGGCAACGGTGGCCAAAGACTGGAGACTCCGGGGCTCCACACGACCGGAGCCTGACGGCGAGCACTGAGAGATGCTGGTTTTCCCTTGCCAAATTCATACCCTGGCAGGCAGCAGCCACCGGCGCTTTGGTGAGAGCCAGAGCCAAAAGCTCCCCAGCAGCCTCAGCCCAGGCAATGCTGTGGGCACAGCCGAGGGTCCCGGCTAGGATGATGGGGATGAAGGAGCAGTGGCAAACGGCTACACGGGAACCGGCTACGTTGCAGGGCTGCCCTGCTGAAATTTTGGAGTGAAAGAAACGTGGTGCTTCCTTCCAAGGATGGAGAGCGCAGGGCATTACACCAGGGATGGCAGCTGCCAGCGAGCCACTGGAGGAAGCCCTGACATCGAAGGTACAGGGCAACTTATGCCTCAGGTGAGCTGGAGGGACATTCAGACCCAGGACAGGCACTATTCCCTTCCCCACGAAAGCACTGATGCTCTTTCCTGTGGGCAAGACCTACTCGTGCCCTCCTCTGACTGCGCGTCCTGCCGAGGCAGCGGTGCCAGCGCTGGGGAGATGCTCCCTGGCTCCCCAAGGCTCTCACGCTGCCACACACCACACCGAGGTGGGCTAAGAGCAAGCTCTGACCTCCCCGGTCCTTTTAGCCTCTGTGGGAAGGGGGGGCCAAGCAGCTCTCCAGCACTGAGCTAACCCGACAGGTGACATGCAGCAGGGAGCGCGCGCAAGCCTGGAAAGGGGCAGTTTCCATTTCAGCCCAGCATCTCCCTAAAAGAAGCTTCCTCCTGTTCCCTCGTGTTGACCAAGTTTGCTCTAAGCTCCCTCCAGCTGACCAAGTTGTCTTCTCACAGGACCAACCCTCCACATCCAGACCTGCTCGCTCCGAAAGGTTCAGCGTTACAGAACCGCCTGCGGATTGTCTCAAGAAGCCTGAACGCTTGAGGAAGGATGGTGCTTGGAATGAACATGCTGCAAAGGGTCTGGGTTTCCCCGCATCTCTTGGAACCAAGCAGAGATCGAGCTTGCAAAGTTCATTCACTGAGATACTGCGTGAAGGTGGGCTCAGATGCTCCCTGCACACAGGCTAAGCAGCTTCGGAGACACCCCCCACCCCCACCCCCCCGCCCCGAAATGAGGGAAAGGAATAAAGACTCCATCAGTGGTGCTTAAACCATCTTAAAAAGATGCTTGATTTTGGCTGGTTGGAAAGTCCTGATGATGCTAAACCCACCAGCCCACAAACAAGGTGGTCTTAGGTCAGAGAGCCCAAGCTCGACCCCCCCCATGCCCTTGCCCACAGCCACCCTCCTCCAGCACAGCACCCAAGAGCAACACCTGAAGATGCAGAGGGATGTGGCTCTCTCCAGCCTCTCTACACATGGTATCATGCTTCTGGAGGGGAAAAAAAAAAAAAATAGGGGGAAAGGCTGAATTTTTAGCATTTTGAAGCCTCTCGCTTTCAGCCCAGAGGCAGGTTAGCCAGTGGGTATTGCACTCCTCCCACCTCCCCTCCGCCAAACTACCGAGCCCCTCGCAGCACTGCCCGTGCAGCCCAGGTGGGACGGGCATGAGCCATGGGGGGGGTGAGGAGCCGTTCCCCAGCCCACCGCAGGGCCTGGAACGGAGCAATGGTGCTAGCTGGGTGACCGAGCTGTCCCCAGGTAGTGACCGAAAGGGGAGAGTCTCTGGAAAGACTTTTGATAGATTATTTGGTAAATAGATGAATACATCTAATGGCAGCAGCTTGCAAGAGCCCCAGCCTGTGCTCTTGAGAGAAGCACGCCCTACAGCCTTCAGCATCTGCAGGCAAGGGCGGGAGCCTGGGTCCCGTACTTTTAGGCAAGAAAACACCAATTTGTGAAGATCCTCCCCAAATTCAGCACAAGGGAGAAGGGAAGAGCTTCCCCCCAGCCCAGTGACCTTCTGGTACCTGAGCTGACCCATCCTGAGTGCTGCTGTGAAGACAGACTGGGGGGACTGAGCCCCAAGAGAAGGGTCCCACTTCCCCACTCCTCTACAAGGAACCTCAAGGACAGTCTGAAGATTCTCAATAGAGATTTTGACCCTCCTTCTCAAGTGAAGCTTGTAAAGCACGTGAATAAGACCTGGCTCCCTCTGGGCTAAAAGATTTCCTTCCTTCTCTCTGGGAGACGAGGATGGGATCGGATCGCTGGAGTTCAAGATGATGCGATGGTGCCCTGCTGACAGATGGATGAGCCCAGTCTGAACACTACTCAGCAACTCCAAATCCTCTCGCCCAAAGCCAGCAGCCCTTGAAAAGCAAAACTCAAGACATCCCCAGCAGCAATTTCCAACAGCAGACGTAACCACAGGCAACATCCCAGTCACCCAGCTTTTTGTCCAACAGAGTCCGTGAACACAAGGCTGCCTGGTGCGATGAGGTGGCAGAGTCAGGTCTTCTGCTCCTGCCTCCAGTGTGTGCAGACATGCACGCGCCTCCCCGACAGCCCTGAGGTACGGAGGAAACGTGCGAACCCGATGTCCGTGACCCCCAGGTACTGGGCGGTCAGGTACACCCCATGTATGCGAGGTGCGGGGTGGCTGCGGGAGGATGCAGCGGCCGGACAAACCACACCTGGAGCCGGGCAGACCTGGGAACTCGCAGTCCAGCGTGGCTGCTCGCTGGAGGAGCGCGGTTCTCGTCCGTCCGTCCGTGCCCGTGTGTCTGGAGCAGGCGGCAGCCGGTGAGACAAAGTGTGGACTCCAAGCACAGAGGGACGGGGTGACGCAGCAGTCAGCACGTGGTGAAGGCAGAACCCATCGCGACATCGGGAGGAGAGCCGAGGTGACACGTCACTGTCGCCAGCACTGGTCTGCTGCCCCCGCACAGTGTTACAGATCAAGAGAAATCACTAGCGAGTTTTGAATCCAAGTAAATTGGCATGGCTACTTTGGACTACTGTAAGATGGGAGCAATTCTATTCAATGGCCTTTAATACATTGCATTTACATAGCACCTTTCATCCCAGGGTTTAAGTGCTTTAACCAAAGTGGGTTCTGTACACCCATTAGCATGGGGGAAACCGAGGCACAGAGTGGTTAAGTGACTTGTCTTAGGTCACTCGGCAAAACCGTGGCAGAGTCTGGACAGCCTTAGACCTCCTGACTCCATCAGTTGGTTAGACCACGCTACTGCCTCAAACGAAGCCACTTCGGTCCCTTGCCCTCCCCAGCAATGTGCTCCTACCAATTCTCCAGTGAGGTTTCACACTCCTTTCTGATCCACAAATATATGACCAAAAAAAAAAGGAAAAAAAAAAAAAAAAAAAAGAAAAAGTGCAGTAAACTAAATGTTTTAAAAAGCACGTTTGTGCTGTCTCTGTGCAAAGATAAAAGAAATAAATACATGATTAAAAAATTAAAAAGGTTCACAGTATCACACATGGATAGGTAGCTACGGTAGTGCACATCTGGAAAACACTGTGTTACTACCCAGGATTCTCTACACCCAGCTGGATGTCTCCCTTGGGAGCTGCGGGTGCGCGGGTGATTTCTTTGCTGCCCACGTCTGGGGTAAGTAGAAATACACGGTTATAGTTTTGCTCCGTTCTGAAATGCAGTGCCCAGGATCCTGCAGTGCAGCAATACTGGTATCAGCAAGCTCTTCCCCATCCCACTGGAACGGCTGCATCAACGAAAAGGGAACACATCGACCTGCAGAGGGAATCGCTGCTCTCTGGGGCTTCTGTGTCTGCATAGAGATTACTGCAAGAGGCAGAGAGAAGGGAGTCAGCACCCAGGCACCCATCCTGCACTCGGGTCCGAGCCCAGCCAACTCCCCCAGATCAACAAAAGCAGGATGAGAGCAGGCTGCTTGCTTCCTATTCTCCAGCAATGACAACACGACTGGAGAACTTCAGCTCCCCAAAGCTTTCCCTGCAACCAGCCGATTCAGAACAAGCCACAACCCTTGCCGAGCCGAGGGTCTCTGCCAGCACAGGAGATCCCACCTGCTGCCGCAGAGGCCACGGCAGCTCCCGCTGCAAGCTCCGACCTCAACCCACCGGGCACCCAGCGCACGTTTCTTGTACACTTACTGTATCGCTCTCCTCATCGGAGACAGAGTGGAGCTGAGCGCTATAGTGGAGTGGGGAGTAAACCCAACTCCTCTCGTCTGTCGGCTGCCAGAGTGGCCAGAGACGGCGGGGAGAATGCAAGGAGAGCAGCAGCAGAGCAGGGAGCAAAGGAGAGAAGAGGAAAAAAAAAAATAAAAGGAGAAAATAAAAAGAGTAGGAAACAATACAGTAAGAACAGCTGTCCATCTGGAGGGAGGGAACTGAGCTCGGCGCCTGCTCTCAGCAGGAGCCTTCCTCATCCTCAGTACATACCTGCTCCCTACCAAGCTGGGACACGGGGCAGCCTGCCAGCAGCTGCCAGCGGACCCTGCTCCAGCTGCCGCGGGGATGGCACCACCTCTCCTCTGGCAGGGACACAGTTTTAGAGCTTTTGAGATGCCAGGGAAGCCTCGGCTCCCTGCTGCAGCATCACCCTGGCTCCAGAGAAACTGAGACATGGGACGTGACTTACCCAAGGGCAGTGACGGAGCTCTTGGCTCCTGCTACCCACTCCCAGCTCTCCAGCTCCGTGTCCCCAGCCCTGTGCGTGCCACAGGCAGGTATCTCTGGTGTCCAGGAGGGCTTTTTACAGTGAGACCTGACCTGGTTTGCTGTGCCTTCCCCCTTCCCTGCAGGCCAAGCAAGGCAGCAATGGGTGGGTTAGACCATGGTGGATGGTGGCCACAGAAGGGAAACAGTTATCACCAGTCTCGGAGACAGTGGGGTGATGGGAACAAGTACCACAAAGGAGGCAAAACACAACCGGACCTTGGACAGAATGAGGGGGAAGGGGATGTGCGTTAAGGGAGCCGGTTACTGCAGCACTGGGCACTGGTGTGACAAAACACGCTTCTGCTGCCGACACAGCACACAGCAGCCCGGGCAGATTCAAGGGCTGGTGGCTGCTTCCAGTGTTCCCAGGGGGACCCACTTCCACTGCAAACAGGCTCTTTTGTCTCCCACAGAGAAGAAAAAGCCCCCTTTGACTCAGCCTGCGGTTTGCAAAGGAAGAGAAATGGAACCAGCTACTTGGAAGAAGCCTGGGGGGGGTTCCCAACCTGGGAACCAAGTGTGACAGTCTTCGAGGTACAAGGAAACACAAGAAGCCAGAGGAGCTTTGAAGCACTGGGCTCCGCATGCTGAACCCCATCAATAATTGCAGCTATATTAGCAGAGACCGCTGGGAGGAAGGAGGGAAAAGAAACCCTTGCTTGGAGCTTCTTACAGGGCTCTGCTCGAGGTGCAGGAAAGCTCAACACGGCATAAAGTCTGTCCCACATCCTGTTTTTCATCCATCCTGACTGAACCACATGCTCCAGCCAGCCTCTTTCAGAGCCTTTTAGGAGCTCAGATGCATGCGAGGAGCTGCAAACCCAGCAGGGAGATAAAGGAGCATCCGCTTGGTATTAACCCTCCTGGCGCTGGGGCAGCCAAACCCAGCCAAGGGGGCAGGAGGAACTGGGGGGGGGTGGTGGATTTTGCGCATTTGCCCACAGTGATGCAGCACTTTCCCCATGCCATCAGCATGTTACTGCCCCTGCTTCCCCATGCACCCTGCCTGATGCCCTCTCCCCTGCATCCCTGCCTGGTACCACAGCGGCAGGTGCTGGGAAGACCACACCAAGATGCTTGTGTGGAGGGTCTGACAGCATGGCCGTTACCCTCTGAGGATATCAGCTCTGCCGAAGCCTGACAGGGGAAATACTAGAACCCAGAACAGTCCGAGCTCTGGATTCAGTCCCTAAATGCTCAACTGCCTCCCTGCATGTTTTGGAAAGGAAAACTCTCACCACTCACAGAAAACTTGCAGCGAGGAGGGAGCACATCGGTGATATTGGAGAGCAGATGGGCTGGAAAGCAGAAACCATCCCTAACCCCACAGCAACTCCTACCTTATCTGGTTTTATGAGCTGTTCACCATCCCAGCCACAAGCCTAAAAGGTTGTATTAGCAACTGAATTTTTAGCAGCTTCAAAACATCTTAATGGTCTCTTTGGAACGCCATCCGGCTTCCTGGGCCAAAGGAGCCGAGCGTAACATTATCTACAAAGGCTCAGGTGCCTCCTTGGCCGGGTCTGGTGCTTGTAAATTTGTCCCAAGGGCTGGGTGATCTTGCAGCCCATCCCATGGCCGCAGCTGTGCAGAAAAAGCTGGGCAGAGCATGTGTTTCTGCCAGATCCTACAGGGAGATCCACTTGTGTGATTTTGATATGCTTCTCTGGTTTCTGCTGGGCTGGTTCCTAATGCCACACAACACAGAGCCACAGCGGCCAAGGGAAATGGGAATGCTGGTCCCAGTGTTTCAAAGCTGCAGCTCTGCTCCCCTACGTGCTAGCGTGTTCACTTACAATCCCCGAGGAAAGCGAGGTGCTTCGGAGTCTGCGCTGGCGGGGAGAGTAAATCCAGTACCTCCCATCTGTGAACTGGATAGCCCCAGGGCAAGTGAGGTGAGAAAGGAAACAGAGGAAAAAAGGATGATGTGAAAGAAAGGATGAAAGAGAAAGCAAAAAACAAGGGGTTGGGCAACTCCAGGCCTGAATGGATCAGCGGGCAGGAAAGCCGTGCGTGCGAAGAGCAGTGCCCATGCCCTGCCACAACCTCTGCACTTTTATTCCCCTGTGGGTGAACAGGAGGATAAAGCGCTCTTCTTTCAGGAGCAAACTTCCAAAGATCAGATCACAGTCCCTCGGACTTGACAAGTCATCCTCTGCACACCGTATCCCTTCTCCAACCATCGCCCCTAGAGCACGCCTGCAAGAGAGCAGCTGTGGTCCAAGCCCCGCTGGCACTCCGGTGCAGCCTTGCCTGAGCTCCAGCTCAAGCGGTTTTCCAAGGAGAACACCCACGGGAACCCGAATCAGCTTTTCCCTTCATCCCAGCAGTGACAAACACTCCACAGCACACGACACACATTTAATGCAAAACTCAAGGACTCGGATGAAGTATGAAATGCTGATGATGAGCAGTCAGTCACACTCTCTGTGAGCACACACTGCGCACAGATGGTTTCCTCCAGATAGAGGGGGACCCCCCAAGTTAAGAGGAGTCCATATGCCCAGGGACAGGGAGGAAGAGGAGCTGACCTTGCTAGGAGACATTTGCCAGTGGAGCAGGCAGCATCTGCAGGCAGCCTGTACACCACTGCCATCCACAGGCAAAGAAAGAGCAGCCAGTGTCAGAGGGAGCTGCCTGCAGTTTGAACAGCATGCACAAAAACCCCAAACAGACAAGCTTTTAAAAGGGAACCAATTCCTTCCGCAGCTCCCGTGAGCCTCGGGATGCCTCTGCAATGAGTGAGCAGCTCTGCAGCAGTCACACAAGCACAGGGGAAGGCAAATTTTTTGCCATTTTTAGGTTAGAGTGAAGGAGCTCATCAGAAGGGCTCAACTCCTCTCCCTCACCCTATAACCAACAGCAATGAGTCGGAGCAGGAAGGAGCTGGGCACGTCTTTTAACGAGCAGGTTCCAGTGCCCAGGCACAGTGGGGAGCTCTCACTGGTCAGACCTTCAGCTCTGCTCTGGGAATCCACAGGGCAGGTGGGACACGTTGCTAAAAACTCTTCTCCGGTTTGCAGGAGCTGCTCAGACATTGCAAGAGCTGACTGAGGAACACAGCGCCAAGCTCCACGGCACTCTGCTGCCAACCAGCAACCACCTCACTTACTCCCTGTCTCAGCACTAGATTGCCACTGCATCACCTAGTGCATCTGCCTGCAGGGAAAGGAAAAGCCAGAGCTCAGCAGAGCCCGAGGTCAGCCCCACTGCAACCACCTGCCTCTGGCTCTAGGCCACCGTGGCACGTCTGTGCTCAGGAGAACAGCCAGGCTCCCTGGCCGAGGAAGGGAGAACCTCTCAGTTGCACCTGCATTCGCTTTGGCTCATCACAGGACTGAACACGCTGGCCTAGATAAGCCCTTCAGCGCTCGTGCTTGCAAGTGGAGCAGCACACCTACGGCTGCATCCACAGCAGCAGTGCCACCCCCATTGGAGCTCCATGAGATGCTCTTTTGAGTTCTCCAAGGGTTAACCCATCTCTCTGCGTTAAAAACCCCATCCGGCATTAAGATCTCGAGGTGCTCAACACGAAGATGGCACGGGGCAGACACTGCCCTGAAACTGAAACTGTTACAGCCTCGCCCAACCTTTCCCTTTCCCATCACACCTCTAAGAGGCCGGGTGGAGAAGGCATCTTACAAAGTATATGTCTGTGACTGGCACGTCATCTTCATCCGAGGCCTGGCTGGCTGGTTCGGAGGCCTGGCTGGCTGTCTCCACCTCCACTGTAGCTGTGGATGTTACGATGGCACAGGCTGAAGAAGCCGCCTCTCTGGAGCAGGGAAAGAAATGACAGAGTCTAGTCACTGCGACCAGCAAAGGAGCAAGCAAGACTATGATTTATTACAGAGGGGCTGAAGATGCTCCGCTGTCAACATGCAGAAAGGTCAGGTCAGTAACAGCGCTCAGCTTCACCCAACTGTCTGGGGGAGGACCCATCTCTCCAGGCAATCAACAAAGTCAGCCTCCAACAGAAGCGGCCACAAAGCAAACGACACTGGGCAGGGCTCTCCAAAGCGGCCCAATGCTCCGCAACACTCACTCTTTGTCATCTTCAGGAGCTACGATCTCAACGTCACACTTGGGCTCCAGCTCGACACTGATCTGCTGAAGCTCCTCCTCAACCCGCACCTCCTCGTGTGACCTGGAAACCAAAAGAACAGCCCGAAGGCTTAGGTAGGCACTAGTTATGCACGGTCCTCGATTCTAGATCAGCCTGAATCAGTCCCAGGTCAGCCCAGCTTCTTGCACTACAACCTCCCGCAGCAGCAAGATGTGCAGGTCTGCCCCAGCACGCGGCTGCTGCCAGCCCCCAGCTCCCGGCACAGCCCGAGCTGTTCATTTTGGTTCAGCAGGAGCAATCAGACCTCCCAGGATTGAGGATTTGGATCACCCACACCCCCAGGCAATCGTCGGTCCTGTCACACTGCAGCGCTCAACACTAACGAGGTGGGAAAAGAGGACAGGGGATAATTAGGCAGTGCTGCAGGAAAGATGGGCAGCATCAAATGGAGTACGGGAGGAAAGAGGAGAACTGGCCTCCAGGGAGAACCTGTGTCCAGACTTAGCCTGGTGTTGCCCATCACCTGCACAAGGGCCAAAGCCTCCGACCTCCTCTGAGATTCCCAGCCCACCAAAACAGCTCAAGTGCGCTTCAGGGTTAACATCGGATCTACCTGCACGCTCAGGAGCTGTACGCGACAACTTTCAATTTAATACCTCACGCTATTAAAGTAATCGCTTGTGCTAGCGGGGCTGGCTCCACGGTCCTCGTGGGAAGGAGGAGGGGGCGCTTGCCAAGCCTAGGGCACAGTCTCCGGGAAGGGATGAGCGCCGGGTTCATCGGCAGCACCATCCTGCTCTGCGCTGTCCCTGGCTGGGAGCCGGAGCCAGCAGGCGGCTCTGCTGACCGGCTCCTCTCTTCCTCGCAGGGGTGGATCTCCAAAACCCGCAGGGAATTCCCCAGCAGATTAGAATAACCAGAGGTGTGACGTGTTCTTGAGCAAATGGGATAAGGTCTTTTTTTTTTTTTTTTTCATTTCAGCTCAGGACTGTCAGTTCACGCTTTAATCACGTTTCTCTTGCACTGGCTGTCACCAGGGGATCACAGAGGGCTCTACAAATACACAGGTACCTGCTCTCCTAGGAAGGGCATGCCGAGACACCAACACCAGAAACGGAGAAACTAGGCAAAAAAATACTTATGTGGGGTGGTTGTAGCTGTGATAAATCTGTGACTGACAGCTCTACTTCTGACCAAGATACTAAGCTTCCTCTCTGGTCCAGGGACAGCCACTTCAATTCACCTGACCTATTTCTGGAGGAGCAGTCACCTCCTCCAGCATCTCCCCCTCCATCAGGCACCAAGGGAGCCCGGAGTAACTTGCATGAAGTCACTGCATTTTGCCAAACGGGTCCCACCACTGGGTTTAAGTCTCCAATTTTCAGCAATTTCAGACAATGGCTTCTGCAGGAGGTGGGATGCTTTATGGGTGCCTGAAGCTTCAGCAGGTTCTGCACATAAACAGCAAGTAGGTCCTCACCTTCCAGTGACAGTAATTTACCAAGATTCAGCAACACGCAGCATCCAGAGGTATTTTCATTAAGAAATACCACAGAAAGGTGGTGTTTTGTTTTTTTTTTTTCCACAGTGTATGCAGTCTGAAGCTCTGCAAATGACTAAAAGCTAGGAATGAGGGCAGATGTCTGTAAGATGGTGTAAGCCCTCATCTTCCAAAGTCCTTGCCTTCCTCTGAAACATCAAACATCAACCGCAGGGAGAGACGATGTCAGGCTGTCCAGCAGCTCCTCTGGCTACAGCATATCCCAAGCCCGAGTCTCTGATGTGCATTTCAAGATCTGCACTTACAACATTACAAGATGTCCCAGAAAGCTAGGGCAGCGTCAGCAGCAAACACAGGGTCTTCACGCAGATCCCACTGACACTGGCAACGGGGTCATTTTTACTGGTGCAAAACCGCGCAAGGTATTTATATGAGCCTCTAAATCTGGACATCCCTACACAGCAGGTGATTTTTGTCCTACCTTGCCCTCGGCTCTGAGCCACGTATCACCACAGGAGGGGAAAGACACCTCAAAGTACCCGAGTTTCTGAAAACGCTGGAAGCTGCTTCTCTGGGGACTAAGGGCGCTCAGTGCCTCACAAAGTCAAAGCCCTTCCCCGTATTCACCCCCACCGCACGCAGGCAGCCGGCAGATGCACAGGGGGAGAATGTTCCTGCTGTTAACGCTCACTTACCTAGAGAGGGACACGAACCTTCCTCAATTCTGGCGCTGGTTGGGTGGGGAAGTTTGGACAACTCAGTTGTCCCGTTTCCCATCAAATAACAGGGGTAATATTTAAGATTCCTTGCAAAGCACTGAGAGATCTGCTTGTGAGGAAAATTCTGCATAAGAAATGGGGATTATTTGATTGCAGGAAGAAGCCCATCATCCTACAGAGTACCATTCCAAAACCTTGGTGCTGCTGAGATTCACATTCAGCCCTCCAAGAGACCTTTGTGCAAGGACAAATGTGAGGTGTCTGTGCAGCAGTGCGAGAAGAGATGAGACGCTTTTCTCACCTGCCATCCTGCCCTGAGGAGTGTGTGCGCCTCCTGCAGAAAGAAACCAGAAAAGCAGAGTTCGAGGAGCAATTTAAGACAGAAACCCTCCCCTGCCCCCAAATCTAACTCCCCACCCCATGAGGGAGATGTTCTACTTAACAGCTGACACTTCTCCCAGCAATAATTAATCCCATCAAAGCTTCGTCTGCTTGCTCCCAGGAGAGATTTAATTAAAATCGGTCATTAGCATTCCAGAGCATAGGGCAGCCTGCTGAGATATGCAGCACGAAGAGGAAGGGCTGCTGCCTGACGCCAGCGAGGGCCAGGGCCGATCGCTGTTCTCACCTGTACCTGGGCTGCTCAGAGGTCTCCGAAGGGGATCGCTCGGGAACAGAGAGGGATGTCGAAGATAGTGTTGTGGCTATGGAGGCTGTGGTAGCTTCTTCAAAGGAAGGAGGTGTGCAGGGTAGCAGGTCTGGCCTGCCTGCTGGCCCGGCGCGCAGAAGGGATGCAGGAAGAAAAAAAGATGTGTAGGTCAAACACCAACACCTTACCTATATCAGCCCTGTGAGAGGCTGATCCACCCGCACACCCTCACTGGGACCGGCCACTTCAAACCACAAACAGGCCAGTTTAGCTGGGTTCAGGAACACAGCACCTTCTCCCAGGGCATCCTCTAGGGAGAGTCAGTAAGCACTATTTCCAGCATGACAGACAAGACGCTACAGGAAACATAATGCCAATGAAGAGATCTCACTGGTAACCAAAGCTGGATTAAAGGCTTGGATCGCAGAGATAAATATCCAGGTGAATTAAGAGATGAATTGAGTGCTCACTGCTTTGCACGGGTAGAAATCCATGCACTCGAGGAGCCTGTCCTTTGCCACTCATCTGTAAATCCAGCCCAGATGGAAGTGATGAAAAGGCAGCACAGAACCAGGCCATTCACTTTTTCCCCCAGTGGCAAGATCTTGCCCCTTATAACTGTCCAAACACCACCACTAGAGTCCTGCAGTTCCTAGTCATCCCCCCCCCCCCCGCCTTTTTCTTTTAAAGGGTGGAAAATTCAACTTTCCGATTACATTTGGGCTATGACTGCTGGTGCCAGTTGGCAGCGGCTGCCTTGCAGCAGTGACGCAAGCAACCATTTTTACTGCAGAACCATACAGTGCTGCAAAGAAGGGATTTGGTCTTCTTCGATGCAGAGGCATTGCTTCCCCAATCAACTAACTGCTGGTGCTGTGACAAAACAATATACTCTTACCTTCTCCCCTGTCCTGGTTAAGTTTAGCACCTGCAAAGCACAGCAAGACATGCAATGAAGAGCAATCCGTCAAGGAAGACACGGTTGGTGCACAGTGGGGAATTTGGCGAGAGCAGGGGAGGATCCTAAGGAACTGCTAGGAAAGAGAGGGTGATCACACACTCATCGGCCACCAAACGAGACCATTACCTTCGTCATCCAGCGTGGGGTAACTCCTGGCCGCACGAAGATCATACTGCGTATCGTCCTTTTCGGAGGGAAGCTGGCTAGCTGAAAATGCAGCTGTGGGACCAGCCGTCTTGACAGCTAGCAAGGCACTGCGCCCTTTCTTGGAGGGAGACGACTTCAGAGCTTGATGGGAAGAGTAAATGAGAAGCGGAAAATTACCACCAAAACCTACTACGACACCAAAGGCACTTCTCCCTTCACAGGGAGAGGCTTCTGCCCTCCGACACACACACACACACACATGCTCTGCAAGCGCCACCTCCAAAGGGCTGAGCTGGAGTCAGGCTGCAGGGTGAGCTCCTGGGGGGGGTGTCTGAGCAGAACAAAGCAAGCTGTGACAACCGACGGGCTTCGCAGTTCCCCAGCTTTGCTCCGTATTACAGTGGAAAAGCCTGCTCAGATTCCAGCCTCGAAACTCTCCACATGGACTGAAGCAGCAAGATGGAGATAAGGCTTGCCTCACATCACAAGGGCAACGACAGCTCTCAGGCTAGGTACTTACAGGAATTCTTTCGAAACACTGTGTTGGTCATGAATTTGAAGAACCTCTCTGCATAAAAGCTGGGTCTGTGTACCGACACCGTGTCCTACAAAGGCAAAAAGCAATTGTTTAATTTTAAAATTATCCCTCAAGGCAGAATTTCTGTAACAACCAAGGCAGTCTTTTTTATCCCAACACTTAGCACTGACAGAGCCTTAAAATGGAAAGGCTTAACTGAAATGATCTGATTAATGCTATAAATAAGCCTGAGGCATTGCCTTTGATTTGATTGCATTTGATTATATTCTTGCTGTAATTTTATAATGGATTTTGGTGATTTTATTCCTTTGTAGACTTCCTGGATTTTTTAAATATTAGCCCAATTACATACATGAAATTTCTTCTGGCTTTGCTGGCTGACATTCAAAGCACACCTGGCTACCTTTGTGTATGACGCAGACACCAAAATTCAGCCGAGGGTCTCCACACATTTCAAAAGTTTTGTGCTTTTTGTTTAAAATAGTAAAACCGAAGCTGTGTCTGCTTCTGACATTCTACCGTGCTACCACGACTTGGCACCTACCCATCTCCTTTGCCTTAATATTTAAGGGAAGCTAGGCTATGCCATGCTGAAAAACAGTTTCCACATCCAAGGCTGCTGCTTCGTAAACATCTGCCTGCTGCAGGAGACAAGACAGCAGGGTAACACTGAAACGGATTTATTAACAGATAGCTTACTGAAGTGGAAACACAGTCAATCACCAGAGAGAGAGCAAACACAGGGCTCCTCGACACATACACGACCGCACGCACCTTGTGCGTACAGCTCCTGGTATCGTGGGGAGGGGGGAAACGACAGATGGGAGCAGGGGAGGGAAGCTGGTAGCACGGCAGCTAAACATGCGAGGAGGTGGAGTGAGCAAGAAAACCTGATTGGGAATAATTGGCACTACACCCCTGTGGAGGCATAAGAGGCAAGAACTATCCCTTTCATCTGCTTCAACTGTGCCAGTTCAGGCACTATAAATAGCGAGGTAATCGGCAGCAACTAGCACGCATGAAACCAAGGCAGGTAATCCTGCCGAGGGCCGGACAGTCCCTGCCTCGATACAGGCACTCACCCCGTCATGGACCAGGGCCTTCCAGGTATGTTCTAGCTTCTTGATGAACCTAATTCCAGGGGAAAAATGGAGAGAAAAAGAGAGACAGATTCAGGCACATGCTCTGTATCTAAGCCACCTTTCATCCCCCACACAGGAGAGATCACAGAGCTGCTAACAATTCCTCCTTCATCTGGAGTGTTGCTCACGGAGCTGCTAACAATTCCTCCTTCATCTGGAGCGTTGCTTTCCTCCAGCCGAGAGGTCGGCCGAGCACGCCGGCATCTCTGCAGTCAGGTCAGGACTGCCTGGCAGCCCGACAGGGAAGGAGGAGCTGGGCTGGAAGACGGACAGAAAACCACCTTCCACCCCGGAGAGATGCTACCCATCCCAGGCACCGGGACGGGAAACTTCTTTATAAGCAACTCATTCTATCTTCGAAAAAAAGGCTCTGTGTCACCAGCTATTCTAAGGACAAGATAAAAATCCACGGCCCCCAACTGGCATCGACAGACAGCTTTAGGCAGCCTGCCTACTCATGATCAAACTGCTTCGGAGAAGAAAATCTTTCTGCTTTCATTCAGTATAAAGAAGATGTTAAAGGACAGACAGCTTCAAAGTTACCTACCTGTACGACTGAAGGATATCTATGATTCCTACGTGCAGCAGGAGACGCTCTCCTTTGCCGTTCACTGCTGGGATCCCTCCCATCCTGCAGGCAAAACAAAACCTCAGCGAGTGCAGCCTCGAAAAGAGCAGCCGTAACACCCCCGAGACCTGCGGCAGGGTGGATGGCAGTGCTGAAAAGAGGGCTCTGATGCGGTCGGGCAACGCGAAACCTGCAAAAATGCTTTGTGCACAACCACGGGAAGTCACCTACTGCCACGGGTCATCTCCTACACGGTGCCTCCAGGGTTACTGCCTGCCCCAGATGGCCAAACGCCAGCTATCAGGGCAGGACCTGTGTTGTGTGGCAACAGCTCTCTACCTGGACCAGAAAACACCACATAATTTTTTCTTAGCTACAGGACATTTTGTTCCGGGGATCAGGTTATTTATCAGGTCAGCGTGAGCTGTCTGCCTCTTAGGGCAGGAAACTTGTAAGGAGGAGGGTATTTCCAGTCCCATCCACGCTAATACCAGTCCTGCTGAAGGTGCAGCAACCACTAGCACCAGCACACAACAAAAGCATGCAGGTATCAGGCAGGCCACTGCAATTAATGACGCTGCTTCAAAGAATGGAAGCACCAAAGTATTATCCCAGCTCCACCGTGACTGATCCTCCATCAAAACTGGAGAAGCTGGTTTCAGACAGCAACAAACAGCAAACTCCACCATTTGTTAGAGAGCTTGGGCCACAGAGACAGTCACAAAAGCCACCTGCAGCCTGAGAGCCACAGACTTGGGCACAGCACCGGACAGGTTTTGGGCAACCCCCAGCTCCCCCAGTTACTCTAGCACTCGGCTACACCGCTGTTTGCCAATGGCACCGGGCTGGCCTCGGGGTACTGTCAGCTGTCCAGGGGTTCCACAGCTGGAGTGATGGAGAACAAACTCCAAGCTCCTAGGGACAGGCTGATCCCTACTACCACTGCAGCGGCTGGATGCTGAGCTAGGACAGAGCCAGTTTCTCCTCCCCAGAGCACGGGTGGACGTTTAGAGGCTGTTACAGGAGCTGACAACCTACAGATTGGCCTAAGAAGAGAGACTGCTGTGAGGCTGGAGTCTTCCAGAAGTATTGCCCATGCCAGCTTCCCCCTTCCACACCACACTGCTTTACTGGCAGCAGTACCACAACCCCCAGGAGAGATGCTTACTCTTAACAGCTCACACGGGCCTCATTAGGGATTAACGACCCCACCTCCACCCCCCCCAGCAGCGCAAGCGAACCAGGTTTTCACCTACGTGTCGTCTGTGTCTATGGACTCCCCCCGGGCAGCCCCACCCTGGATGGACTCCATGGCCGTGGAGTAAAGTGCCTTCTGCCCCACAGGACGCTTCTCATCAGACGTGCTGTGGGCTCCCTCAGACTGCCGCTCCCGTTCTTGCTGGTCTATGTTATGAACCCCAAGCAGGAGGCTGTAGTCCATGATTTTAAAACTTTCCAACACCTATAGGTTAGCATTGAGTTTAAGAACAAAGACAAAACATCAGGCCAGCAGCTCAAATACAGCACAGACCCCAAAGCACGGAACAGCCCGTCCACATTCCCATTAACAACTCCTTTGCCAGAGCCTGAACGTTTGTTTCTGAACCAACAGTCATCTCTGGACTTGACTGCATAGAGTTTGGCCATCCCTCAGTCAACCCAAAGGGCTGAAGGCTTGCAAATAACACTGTTGTACCAGGTAGCTGCTGCATACTGCATAGGAAAAATGTATTCGGTCCCAACAGACCAGCGACAAGTGGAGCAGGCTGCCACAATTTGATGCACCAGAGGCTGTCTGGAGACCTAACTCCACTGCTTGGCTTTCAGGAAAAAGGGCAGCGGAAGGGATTTATCCTGCTTTGGGGTTAGCAGATTAGCAAAGCTCTCAAACATTTGCTCTTCCTCATGCTCAAGAGCCACAGAACTTCATTAACTTGCTCCCCAAGCTGCCCCGCTCCTTACCAGACAGTCTCGTTGCAACGTTTTCACCAATGCACTGAAGGTATCTGCATCCAACATCAGGCCCTCGGGCATGTCTTGTATGAAATCTAGATCCTTGTACGTAGGGCTGGACTTTTCTTTTTCCTTCTTGGATGCCCGGCGTTTATAGGTTGAGCCTTTCAGGTCAAATTTCAGGTGCATTTTCACCACGCGAGGCAGAATGTTGTTCATCACAACCACACGGATGTTTTTGCCCCCTGATTGCACACAGTACAGTCCATAAAACTTTGGCAGCAGTGTCCGTGGGTTCTGGTTCAGATTCTGGGTTGGAAAAAAGCACAGGGAAAGGTCATTTTGGCAGAAGAATCTTGCTGCGTTCAACACAAAGCATGTTAACAGACCTTGGAACAGACTAGGGATTCTTCACATACAGATTTTCTGGATTTTACGTGAAAGCTTACTGTACACGTTTGACAAACTCTTACATCTCAATGGCTTTAGGATCTGAAAATACCACTATGCCTTGAATACAGGGAATGAGACGTTCAGCACTCTCTGGGCAAATAACCAAGTCTGGAAATTCCCCACTTTCCCCAGCAACAGCAGCTAAAAATGGGAAACCAAACAGGAAGAGAAATAAACACAATGAGTGGGAACTTCAAGTTTAAGAATAACAGCTATCTTCATCTCTTCAGAAGCATCAGAAATCAAGAGCCGTTCTCTGGCCCAGAATAAACCAAGGACAGGGTATTTTTTTAAACAAAACAACATAAATTTTCTCCTCCTTTTGCAGAGCTGCTTTATAAAACACAGTTGGCCAGAGAGCACGGATATCCTGCTCTGCTGTCATGGCCTTTTTTTAGGCAGCGGTATGATTAGGAATGACATGACAGGCATGATTCGCTTGTTCAGCTTTGGGAAAGTCTGGAAGGAAACAGAACATCTCTGCACGCTACAAAAGAAAGGACAGACCCGACAGATTCTCTGACAGACGGCAGAAGCATGATTGTATTAAAATTTCATGCCCCTTCTCATCTCACCTAACCAGGCACACGAGCGAGCCCTCTTTGGGAGTGCACCGCTCAACGTGGTACCAGCTAAAAGCAATGGAGGCAGGGCAAGACCGAACACTAACAGCACTTGCCCAGCTTTAAAGTAACTCAGGATGAAACCACTCTGCTTCCTTTCCACTGACTCCTTTTACCCTGGGTGGGTTTCCCAAGAACAGCGGAGAGATCCTGTGTTAGCACCACAAGAACCCACAAACACTGGAAAGCTACAACAAGTAGTACATAACTCTGCTCCAGACAGGTAAGTTCAGTTTAATTCGTTACACCGATTCCTAGCCAGGACAACGGTACAATTCAGGACAATGGTGCAACTCCCATTCCAAAATTCCCCCAATGTCCATTCAAAACCCTCTACTTGATTTACTATATACATCAGACAACACTTTCCAAGAAAGCTCATCCCATCCAGGAACTTGAGCATCACTTGCAAAAGCAAGCGACCGGCTGTCAGTTGTATAGACACCCAAGACCTTGTCCTGCTTTGGCAATTTTTCCCCAGTAAATACTGAGCAAGGCAAGTGTTTTCATAGAAACAGTGTACGATCACATAAATCCACTGTGACACACACACAGACGAGGCAGCACTAACGTTCCTCGCAACCACCTTCTCCTCGGTCGGTGCCCTCATCTGCGGAGCTGGACCCTTCCCCACAGTTACACAGGGAGACAGCTCCTGGTTTATGTGCCACAAGATCAGGTTTGGTTCCCGTTTACTGCTCATCACCACGTGCAAGTCCTCTGGGTCTCGATACATTGCCTTGCTAGGCTAGAGATTTAGGCAACAACGATCTGCAGCAGACTGGATGTGCAAAGCTGGCTGATCCCGTGGGAGTTTTAGCTTGGTACTGCAGCCAGTGAGAGCCAGCAGCTGCCTTCAGAGCAACTCTGTCGACACAGCAGGCATGGGAGATGGCCAGGGACGGCAGTGGTTTCCCCACAAAACCACGGTGGTTGTGTCCCTGCAACCAACAGCCATCCTCAAAGCCAGGCTGAGGCAGATGTGTGGTGCCAAGCAAAGAATGAACTAGTGCTCGGAAAAGGACACTCAGAAACACACATCTAAGAAGCCATTTTCAGGCCAGAACATGCCTAGAAGCTGTGGCACAATTACCTGCCTCAAGTTTACCCACAGAGTTTGCAACCAGTCGGCAGGGTTTGTGCTCCTGGGACCGGCTTCATGACACACTTAACATCGTCCCTGGCACGGGGCTGGCAGGCCATAAGAAACCCAGGTGAAGGACATGCCCCGTGCAATGTTTGGGACAGAAACGCTGCCACTACAAACCCAAGACTGGTCCAAGGTGCTGGGTAATACACACCATGTAGTAGCCAGGAAGGAGCTTCTGTAGGAATTCAGCCTCCTTGTGCATCACAGTTTTTATGATGAATTCATCATCGCTGGTGACATAGAAGAGGGAACCACTGGCACCAGGGTTTGACAGCTCTATCAGAGGCTCATTACATAATGAGTACTAGGGAAGAAAAGAAAAAAAAAAAAAGATGATGTTTTTAGCCCCCACTCATTGCACGCTGAGTTCTATGCCCTTGAGGGCTTTCACCAGCATGCCGTCTCCCTGTGAGATTAAGGGGTAGAAAAGCTTAAGTGAGAACTATTTTCATTATAGGTTAGGTCTAAGCAGCAAAGTTGATGGACAATTTACAATTAGAGACTGCGATTACAGTTCAGAGCATCCCAACTGCTCAGAATCAAGCTAATCATCTGCTTTCAGTAACACCCAGGCTTCATAATGACATCTTATCTTTCCCCATTGTGTGTGTATCACATTTCGGCTTCTTTCAGCACATTATTGCAAGTGCAGACGGAAAGACAGGATTTTAGGAGATATGACAGTCTGCTCAGGGCACCATGTGTCACTGTGCTGGAGAGAACACAATGCACTGGCTGTTCTCAGCAGCCCCCTCTGGCCTTGTGCTCCCCCTGTTAAGAGTGGATTTTTACAGCCACGTCTCACCCCCTCGATCCTGCTAGAAACAGAGGAAAAGTATTACACCAGTGTCCAGACACAAGAAGGATCGGCGCTGTGTAAGTGCAGCAAGGGGTACTGCACTGGGAATTGAACTGGGAGGATATTTCTAGATATCAGTATGCAAAGAGCAGATCCTCAAATGAGATTTGCCCAGCAGCAGCAGGAAAAAAAAAACCAAACAAAAAGAAGAAAGTGCAAGCACAAGTGTCGGCAGCTAGGTACCAACCCCAAGGTAACCGAGCAGGTCCAGCGCCTTCAGGGCGGTATCACGTCAGAGCTGTCACAGCAAGAGGTAAGATAAGGAGAGGGAGGTAGGGTATGTAAGGGACATAATGATGAGCATTTAATTTATGGCTCTGATTAGGTACTGAAAACAGCTTTCAGCCCTGCACAGATTAATGATCTAAGACTTTATCAAGTTAATTATCTCATGCATAATTAAAGGCATTTGCTGCCATGGCAGGCAAGAGACAATCAGGGGAAGCAGAAGCAACAAATCAGAGCCACAACCTTTGCAACTGAGGCAGGCTCTTTGCCTTACCCAGGTTTTGAACCACTCATCAAATCAGCCAGCATTATCTTGGATGGCACTGATGGGGACCACTGTTACTGTCAAACCGTGCAATGGCACGGATTCCTTTCTACTGGTAGGTGTTCAGCTACCATTACCCCTGTCTACAGCTTAAGCCAGAAAAAAAGGGCTATTAAAAGAGAGGGAGGGCATGCACTCGTTTGGATGCGTTACCTTCCCCTGTTCAAACTTGTCCTTTTCTAAGGAGCAGGACATCACATACACGCAAGGGACCGAGCTCAGCCCCAGTGCACTCCAAGCCCAGAGAGCCTGCACTACTAGGTGTTTTAGAAACAGCCTTTCCAGCTCTGAGGAGCTTTCTGAGCACAAGAACAAGCTGTATTTCATTCTGTCTTTGTAAGATGATTAAAATAACTATGCTCACATAGCTCTCAAGTGAGTACACAAGGAAAAATTCCCATCTTTGTCCTCAGAGCCCCAGGGGACATTACAGGGTTGCACCCAGCAGAACACAACTCCCTTTTGCTTGTAAACACAGTAAATTATTGTAACCACAAACAACAGAGAGGGAACCCCATCGCATAGCTTACACATCACACACGGTACGCAGATTGTTTCCTTTCCCTCCGGTGCAAGCCAGCAGCTACCTCTTAGCAAACGAAGACTTGGGCTGAGCGGTGCTGGTCTTGCTGGGATCATCACTGAATTTCCTCCAAAACTGAGCAGAATCCCTAAATCCACAGCCTCTGGCCACTCCTTGCTGGAACCAGAACGATGCCTTAACTCTTTTCTGTCCCTTTTAGGCAAGAATTGCTGATAGCCTTGCTTTAGGGCCAAATTCCCTGTGCTACTCTAGACCATCTCAAATAAAGGAGGAAAGACAGAAGTATATCCATACCAAATAATCGTCTGGACGAATCCCAAAGAGTTCTCGGAAGTACCGAAAAGCCACTGGTGCATAGGTCTTGAACCTGAAGTCAGCATAATGGTGAGCTGGGGTGAGGTTACTTCCTTCGCTGCACAAAACAGACATCGCATAAGCGGAGCCTCTGTATTACCATTCATCTGACATACAGTTGCCTTGATGTGACTGTATGTATTTAAAATGAACTGAGCCTTGCAAAAAGACATCTTAGGAACAACAACGACAACAAAAAAAAAAACTTTCTTCCGTGGCAGGACAACAGGAAAATCGGTTTTAAATTATCTGCCAAAATCTGTTTCCAAAGAGCACACGGAACAACCACTTGGCAAGCAGAATACATTTACACAGAGAATATGGCTTTTATGAGCTTTGTTTATTCACAGAGTTAAAGAGCTCCCAGAATGAGTTTCTTCCAGCTCAAACGTGGTATCATTTTGGGGAAGAAATTCTAGATGGACAGGTAGAAAGAAAAGCACGTAGGAAGGTTAAACTCAAGCATAGAGTACTGCACCTTACATTGCACTTCCTTGCAAGCCAGTGCACTGCAGAATCTAACACTTCCCACTGGTATGTTTGTGCGTAACGGATGCATATTTAAAACATTCAGAGCAATCCAACTCTGTGATCTAAAGACAGATGGAAGCTCTCTTGAAAAAAAATAAGTGAGAGGGAAAGAAATAACTCATCTGTTAGTTTTGTTTCCCCTGTCTCCTTTACCTTGGGAAAAAAATGCTCTCCACCACGTAGAAGTCCTGCATCAGGACATCTCTCTCTGGCTTGGAGCTCAGATTGCCGACGGTATATCCAATCCCTAGCTGGATGGCGCCCTTCAGAGTGGATGAGGTGGTCTGGCATAAAGAAAAGAGCAGTCAGTGAGCATTTCACAGCAAATTATTGCAGCTAGTGTCCCCTGTACTACACTACAGTCATGCCTATGACTTCTGTGGGGTCCTCTGGGGCACCACATAATGCTAAACAACTTCAACCAGCTGCTAGAGAGATGGATTAAGGCTTCCAGGTTTGCTGTTTGCAAGATTACGTGGTACAAGGGTGCTGCATAAAATCTACATCAGACTGGTAACTACTGGGCCCCACCTTCCCTTCTCAGCCTGCCACCTACACGTAGCTGCCACTCCCCACTCCGCAAAACCAAACCTTTTTGTAGGTGGTTTCACCAGAAGCATCAACACCCCGATGACCTATCTTCTTTCCTTGGCCAGGCTGTCCTGGTAACGATGGTCCCTGCAAGGAAAGAGCACGGCTAAAGCCCAGAACAGAAGCTGAGCTGGCAGAGAAGAACAAGCAAAGCAGCACAGGCACAACCACATTATTGCGGTCATAAAGGACAGAGGGATCGCGCTCTACCAGTGGAGAAAAAACCACGCCATGCAAAAAGGTGTAACTGGCACCAGCACGCTTTAAACAAGGCTGTTTGAATTACAGAACCATCCCTCAAGACTGACACCCTTAGTACCAACTGGGCAGAACCCCCAAAGATGCTGAGCTCTGGAAAAGATCTGCTTGCTTCCCAGCTGCCAAGATTCCCCCGCTGCTTGACCGCTGTTTCTCATTGATTTAAAACAGCGCTGTATTAAATCAAACAGCAAGAGAATTTTATTCTTAAAAATCCAATGCCCTCAGGTGTCCTACCAATACATGGTGCTTCACGGGAGAAATAAGAGACAGATGACAGGGACAACACAGCGCCATGCCTGCTTTCACGTGGAGAGAACCCATTCAAGTGAGATCTCATTTGTTTACAATTCAAAGGACAAGCCCACACGGGGTGAACTGCAGTAACAGCTCCTCCTGAAGTTTTGCAGAGTTTACAGAAACTCTACAGGACTGCCAGCACTCCAGAGTGAGAACAAACCTACTCTTGTTCTCCTCCTCTTCTTCCTCTGAGTCTGCCTGGACCTTTTTTTTACCCGTCGAGGAAGGAGCAGGCTGTGGCTGCACCCTTCAACAAGCCAGCGGACCCGTGTTCTGTGGAATTCCACACAGCTCCTTCTGTGACCCCAGGCGACTGCGGAGCCCAGCAGACGGCTAAAGCTGCTGGTGAGCCCCCAGAAACACTTAAGGGGTTTTTACATTAAAGAACAGCCAGGCCTTGAATGTTCCTTTAAGAGATCCAAGGTCACTTCCCAAATGACAATATTATATCACTGTCTCTCTCAAGCACCACACAGGCCCATCTCTCAGGACTGATGTCTACAGCAGACAATGGATAATTTTGTTCAGGCTACAGAAGTTCTTTGTGTTTTAGCTTTTAATCAAAAGCTTGCAGCTATTTCTGGTCAAACTGCTTGTACTCCTCGTACTGAGGGGAAGTCTGATTTCTCCTTCAAAAAAAATCCGATTTCCTACCCCGTTTTAAACATTTAGTGCAGCCAGGCTTTTGCTTCTGAGCACTCCTCCAAGCAGTCGTGATTAGCAGTGCAGCTTATCCTTTCCTTGCAGCTTCTAACCAACAAGCCGCATCCTATTACATGCAAGCTCAAGCTGTATCGTCCTGCCTCACCACGTGGCTCATCATCATCCTCTCAAAGCGATCAACAGACACAGGTACCAGTTAAGGGATTTCCCTCCTATGAAATGCAGTAACAGAATTCTCTTCCACAGTCTCTTGCTCTACCTGTGACTTTCCAGGGCAAGAAAAAGCGGGGCTATATGTGCCCTGAACAAAGCAATCAACTTCCACAGAAGTTGAACTTCCTACTACGTGTATTTCTGGACAGGCAAAAAAAATAATAATCAAGTCTCACATTCCTGGCAGGAAGATTTAGCTATTCATGCATACAAACGCTCATCATCCCAGGTGAGTAATGTAAAGGCGTGTGACATAAAATTAGATCAAACAAAAATCATTTGAACACGATGCCCTAAACCAAGAGTGTGGGTTTCAGGGAACAGCTTTCAAGCACGGATCCTCCTACTAGATTCCCTGCTGCCAACTGTGAAGAGTTTTGCTCCAGAAGGTAACAGTGATTCAGCAACCTGCGACCTGGATTATGCGTGAGAAGATCAGCCCCTTGAGATGTTCCCCTATTTTACGGCTTCACAAATTACAGCCTTGACTCGCTCCCAGGAGTGGGTGAGACCCAACACAGAGCCCTGGAGATGCCCAAGATACAGACCCTCCGTTTATCACCTTCAGCTTCTGGGGTGGAAGAGGAGCCCTCGGCCACTTACAGACCTAAAATTGGCCGTGTGGTGGGCATAACCCCTTCACATCCCCGCGGCGGCTGTGGTGATGCCAATACAGGGACTCCAGAGACCTACCCCACTCATTTTCTTTGTCCTAGATAACAAATATCACATTTTCAGTAATCTTAAAAGTATTTAGAAATCTGGCTTTGCTCAAAAAAGGTCAGGCAGAAGTGTTTTCTAGAGCTCTGCATTTTTATTTCTCAACACGGGATTTTCAAGGCCAGCTTTACACATCTCACCTCGGTGATGGCTGCCTTCTTCGGTGCCAGACCTGAGGAGAGAAAGGAAGAGCATCAGTAAAAGAAGAGACACAGAAAAAAAAAAGCACCAAGAACACAGTCTAATGCTTTGCTCTTCAAGCGAGCTGTAAAGCCTTCAAAGCAGCTGATTTTTTGCTCAGTTTTCAGTTTCACTAGTGCAGGAGTCTGAAGTTTTAGGGGTCACCCAAAATTTCATATTCAGAAGCACAGAGATGCACAGTTCTTCCTGGCAATGTTTCCTAGAGGCTTCAGCAGAGAGTTCTTGTAAATCCCTGCTGCACCGTAAGTAATAGGTCCATGCTACACCGAAGAGCCAGCCACATCCAGAGGCCCAGAGAGACACTTGACAAACTATATTGATAATTGAATCTATTTATAGAACCTGATGTCCAAATATATTGCAAAAATGAACGCATCATTTATCTCAACCACTGCCTTTGGGAGAAGTCACCATTACAGCAAACGGTGCGAAATGAGGATTTTGCCTAAAGCTTTTAGATAGATAATCAGCGTTGGAAACGTGAGTCCAAACCTTCCTCCAACACGAGGCCATCTTCTCATTTCCTAGTGCAAGCCCCAGTCTGCAAGTAGCTCCGTATTTTTAGGCAACAGGGATGAGAGGCTCCTCTGCTGCCAGTCCCACGAGGTGTTCACCGACCCACACGTGGGACCACAACCTCCAGCCCGGCTGACTCCAGAGAGCCACGACGAACAAGGACCAAGAGATGCTTAAGAAGAGCTCAGCACCCCATCCCGGCAGCACCACGTCCCCTGCCGAGGCAGCTCCCTGGCCCCCCTGCACACCCAGCCCAGGTATCAGGAGCGAAACCCATTTGCAAAGGACACAAACCCAAGCGACAGATTTCAGGCCGTCTGTTTCCAGGTACGAGTCTGCTGCTCCCTGCTCCTATCTGAAGTGTTGCTGCAACCACAGATCATTAAGCATCCCACAATCTTTTAGAAAGGACTTAATTTCACAGGGGACCGTGGACTGACCTGGAGTTTTGGCTGCGAAGGAGAAAGGCTCAAGCCCCCCACTTGTCCCCAGTCGAGGACAACACGTAGATAATCCAGCTACCTGCTGGCACACAACTGCCCCCACTCCAGAGGGATAACTACACAAGCTGGGGGGTGGTCGCTCTCCAGGGGGAGCAGGAGATGTCCAGCCCCCCCAGCTGGAGAGCAGGAAAAGTCCCAGATTGTCCAGCCTGACATGCTGCAGCATCATTCCCCCCACCCCCACCCCCCGATTTGGCCAAGGAGGAACTATGATGGGTTAGCTGGGGTAACTGCTCAATCTCCTCAAATACAAGCAGTGCTGCTTTAGGGCTTGTTTCGAAAGGAGCGTGAGCAAGAAGCTGAGCGTAACAGGAGCACGATGCTCTCCAGATGACAATAATGCTGGGAGCGTGAGATTCAGTTATATTTCAGGAAACATTTCAGATGCTGGGAAGGAGAAAAAAAACCAAAACAACAAAACCCCCTTGGTGGTCACAGGGGAGACTAAACTGCTCTCCGTCAGAAGTGCTGAGGTTCTCTCACCATCCTGTTCTCTGCAAGCTGGGGACCGTCTGGTGCAAAACGGGTCCTGGCCATGGGGTATTGAGTGTCTGCGATGGATCTGCCCAGCCCAGCAGCTTGGCCCACAGCAAAGCCAGAGGAGCAGGGGAAGATTGACTGGTTTTGGTTTAAACTGTCCCCTCTAGTGCCCAGGTTTTGCATCAGGAACAGGAATACAGGACTGCAGCAAGGGGTCTGCAATCCTGCTCCCTCCACGCAAGCTGCATCGCACGATCCCACCCCAGACAGAAGGATAGGTGGTGAGTGGGGCAGGGACCCCTCAGGGGTGCAAAGCAGCTCCCCTCCATCGCCCACCTGGGTTGGGCATCTCTCGGCCAAGGGGCTGCTGCCCACATGGGTGCTCACCGCACAGGATGGGTGATGTCAAACCCTGTAAGCCCCTCCAGCTCCTCGGGACTGCGCCCACAGGCAGCTCAGCAGGCCACACCGCTAGCTCTGACCCTGCATCAGGGTGTTTTTTCCAGGGGGACAAAAAAAAAATAAAATAAATCAGTTCTTTGACTTAAGACAACACAATTTTATGACCGTTCATCAAAATGCCACACAATGGCCAGGGGAGCAGGAGGTATGGCACTAAGTGAGAATTTGGCTAACAAACTTTCAGGGCATGAGCTGGAGTGGCAACTCAAGGCCACAGAAGAACCCCAAGGGACAAACTCTGCTCCAAGCTGGAAATCGCTGGGAACACAACGTGGGCAAGAGGGCGCTGGGCCAGGGAGACCGCACTCTCCCTGCCACGGCCGTGCCGGCTCTCCGACCGCACTAATCTCTTTTCTGCACTTTGTCACAATTCCAGAGCAGGAGATTATCTTTAATTTTGTGATAATTACCACAAGCCGCTTTCATTCCCAGCTTTTAAGTGTCTGCTGCTGTACACGTACCAAATGTGGAATCAACACCAACTACCCGCACAAAGGGAAGGTACCAGAGGCGAAGAACTGTGGATCTCCAGGAGAAACGATGCTTCAGGTAGACAAGAGCATCCCCAACACAAAACCTCCCTCCCCATGCATCCCCACCCCCACCTCAAAAATCAGCTTTATAAAATCAACTTGTCCAGGCAGAAAATGAAGAAAAAAAAAAAAACCCTAATAATTTTCCACTGGCTACTCAGTGCACAGCACTCTGCTGTGCTTGTCTCAAACAAGCTGACAGATGGCCTTGTGAAAACTGATTTAACTCCAGCTTCAGGGGCTATGCAGCCATGAGAGACAGCACTCAGGTTTGCAGGGAACAGGAGCTCTACCATGGCAAGTTTCAACACCTAACAAGCTAATTGAAATGATTCTTATCCGATTTGGTGCATCTTAGCAAGGGTGTATTCAGAAACGTGATGAGCAGCTCGGGTAGGGGAACCCCGGGGTGAAACCCCAGCTTTCTGCCCTGCCTCCAGCTCGTGCCTGGGTTTTGCATTTCTCATACATGCTCAGCCTGCTGCCTTCAGTTTGTCTTCTCATCTGTGCACGGCTTTGAGTCGACCCTGTGCCAACACTCGAGCTCCTCTAGAGCCTCAGAAATGAACGCTTCGGTTGTAGCACTCAGCAGTTCCCATCTCTGATTTAGTGTCTAATTTTTTTTTTTTTTTTCCATATGCCTCTCTATTCACAGCCACAGCACTTGTCCATCCCTGCCACCCCACAGGATGAGGATTAATTTCCTCCTGGAAACCCTCTGCACATTTACTACCCGACATAGAAAGGACTCTCGAGTTTTAGCTCTACCACACCAGAGGAGCATAAACCTACACAAGATGCCACAACCTGGTTTTCTTACACGATATACTGGGTCAACAAATGGGTGTTCAGCCCTTTCTAGGCCCTTCACCCCCCATTTACAGATGCTTGGTCACTCGCTCCCAATAAGCAAAGGACACCACAGGCTGCCAGGAGGGCTCCCACTCGTGATGGGAACACTCATCGTTACCAGGTTCATCAGCTGGCCTCATCGGGGCATCTGAACTCAGGGAACGGTGCAGGGCTGGGATGAGACCAGCCCCCTTGGCTTCTCCCAGCCCACAGCCTCTCTAGACACTGTTGTCAGGGAAACGCAAGTGATGTCAAGTTCAGTTGTTAAAAAAATAAATTAAAAAATACCATCAAATCTTTGGCCTTGAAAGCAAACTCATGAAAACCCGAAAATATCACCCTTGCAGTCCACAATTTAGAATGAGTTCAAGTTAAAACCAGAGGTTTCAAGTTTCATTTACCTGCAGAGAATACACTTTAGAAATTAATCAGGGGGTGAGGGGGAAGTCACTGGGCTCTCTCAAAACCAGCTAAACTAGCAAACCCCTTCTAAACCTGGCTAGAGCTGAAAGAGGCTTCTATCCACTGAAAAGGAATTTCTTAACAAGGTTTACAAACATCCAGCAAAAGTCTTGTTTAAGATCTAATAAAGAAGCCTTCTTTATAAGACAGATGTATACAAATGTATATTTATAAGTATTTGATGGTTTACAGTGCTCTAGAGAAGTCAAAGCAAATTTGAATAACTGGTAGATTTATCTGGACCCCTTTTTCCAGTCCGAGATGGTGCTGCATCTTAATAAAGCAAAGCTTTTAATAAAAGTGTTTACGAGGAGATATACAATGTGACTGCAACTAAAAATACATTAGAATATAGACACCACGTAAGCTTTTCAGCTGAATGCTGTACCAACACGACCCCTCCAAAAATGCAACACAGTAGAGACTGTTTGTCACTCGCTCCGTTGGAGGAGTAGCAACTGCAGTCAAACATAACTGGTTTCCAAAGTACAGTCCTCCAAGACCACCAGACCAGCTGTTTACATTTGTTGTTGGGTTTTTTTAATTTATTTGTTCTTTATTTTTAAACTAATGAACTGGCAGTAGCCTTTGCAAAATTGACGTTTAATACTAACCCAGCCTAATCTGCGAGAAAGCTGTAAAATTCTGACAAGTCATACATGCGCTGATGGAGGTCTGGATCTAATTTTACACTTATTTGATTGAGAAGATGATAACACAACGCACCTGAGCAACCCATTTAGACAATAAGAGGAGGTGAAGACTGCAACCAGGATGCTATGATTTATTGTTCAATCAGACTGGTCTAAATGTGGCCCCGTCTGGTCAATGCATTATGTGCAAAAGCATTAAGAAACAGAGAGCTAAGGCACGAGCTGTGAAAGTTGAAGGCTGTAACACGTGTAGCAGATGTGTTGCAGTTGAAATACAGAGGGAAAGGCTGGAAATTAAACATATCCATCAGAAGAGACAGCTGTTACTTCCCATAAGGGACTGCTGATAAAAAAAAAGGTAAAATTAAAGGGGAGGGAGGCAATTCAAGAGATGCCAGAAAACACATCTCAGCTGAGAAGCAGCATCTGAGCTAGCACAGGCAGCCAGCCGGGGCTTCCCGAGGAGGGGGCACGAGCATCAGCCCCTAGCAAAAGGAAAAGGCAGAAAGCAGCCTCTGAATTTCTTCTTGCACTCAAAACGTGTGGCTTCAGCTCCCGGCTCGCAGGATGGGGCAGCCCAGGGCAGTCAGAGAGGAAGGGACATGACATGGAGCAGAAGCCAGACTCTCAGCAACCTCCTGGAGAAGGCAGCTATTTACAACCTGCTCCTCCCAGGCACCCAGGGTGACCTACTTCTGAGCATTAAAAACATTTTCTTCCTATAAGAGAAACATCAAGTAAGCCAGAATACTAAATAAAAACTTTGGGCTTCCCCCCCTCCCCCTTAAATGCAGCATCTCTCGACAGAAAGAGCTGTAGCCGACCCTGGGCACGGACAGCTGCTGCTGCCAGCGGAGACCTTGTAGAAACAATATGAAAATAAAGCAATTTGAGCTAAATTCTCCTTGTTACATAGAATCTACGTGCTACCAGTAGCTTTGATACCAAAATTTATCCATTTTCCCCTAGAATACTTGCTGACCCACTGAATGATTTCAGGGATCATCTATGCCAAAATTGCGCTGGCTGAAGGCAGCCTGAACTCTCCCCACACCGGTTAGCCCGCCTCGCTCCATCCCTACGGATAAGCATGGCAAGGGGGAAGAGAGACCCTGCTCCAAGGCTCCTGCAGCACAGGTAGCTCCACATTCCTCAGGACAGTTCAGTCACCATCCAAAGTCCATCAGTTATTTGCAGACACAGAAATGCTGGCTGCGCCAGGCACTATTCAGACCGGACTACCAGGAGCGGCCAGAGATAAGTAATCCCATTTAATTCCACCTTGGCTGCCCTGCTCTGATCCCTGTCCTCTGCTCCTGCTCGCCGCCCACACCAGCTCCGTGCCTCCTTTTGCCGTTTCAAGCATGCAGGAACCACCTCCACTTTGTGGAGGGAAGATGACATTTGCCAACCATGATCTGCACCAACTTCATCTGCTGCACTCTCTTCCCCATGGCTTTGGTCTTGTTTACTTGAGCATAAAGTCGTTAGGGAAAGGAACGGCATGGCTTGTACAAATTAAAGGAGAGCTTAATGTACCAGCGAGGTAGGACGGGGCCTCAGGGCACTGCTCTGATACCTCCTCAGCAGTGACACAGCTCACTCCCTCCTTTCCAACCCGGGCAGTTTCCATCTACACCAGCTCTTCCATCAAACAAGGTGGGTGGGCGGCAGGAAGCCCCCCAGCGTGCCCCGAACCCGCAGTGAGCCCCACAGCCAGTCCTGCCCCAGCCACTCCCTCCAGGCTTCCAAACCCCAAGCCCCAGCAGCTGCTCCCTTGCCAGCACCCTGCCAGGGATCAGACGATTTAAGCCCTGCATTATACATCCCAGCCAGGACCGCTCAAAGCATCCAGCTTACGGAACACCACCGCGGCCAGGGACCGCCAGAACAGGATGATTCTGCAGTAAAGGCACCTACCAGCCTATTTTATTTGCAGTTATTGGGGGGTGGGGGTGCCCCCCTCAAGAAAATCTTTCTGCCTCAGAAATAAATCTGTTTATCCCAGCTCAGGAGGCAGGGCAGAAGCTGAAGATGCAGGCAGGGAGTTAACAAATTCCTCCCTCAGCTGCAGGTGCGGATTTCATCCCCGGTGCATCCCTCCTCGGGGAGCCACGCTGCTGAGCCAGGACATACCATGCTAAAACGTTTCCTTGACAACTCACCAGAAAACCCGAAAAGCGCTTACAGCACCGAAGCCCAATTACAGTGAGGAATGAGCAGGACAAGACCAGGGAAATGAAATTTAAAAAGAACTGATTTGTTTTCTTGTCTTGGATCAGCTGCACGTAGAAAAAAATAAAATAAAAAAAGGACAGTTTTGGAGTGCCTAGCCTGAACCATGCGACAGAGCCAACAAAAAAGCAAACCAAAAATCTCATCAAGAGGAGCACACAATAGCTGACACCCAGCAGCGGAAAGGGCTGCAGCCCGCTCAGCTCCACGTTCAACTCTGTAATTATGCAATCCAGTGGGATGTTCAGGCGAACATCTGCTAGATGGGGAAGGTGCAGTCTTATCTGAACACAGTGTTCCTGCTCCCTTCCACGCTGCCGGTCACAGGAGGATTGCGGAGTGGAACAACACACGCTCCCCGGCACGTCCAGGGCAGCCGAGACACTGGCAAGGTCAGGCACCCCGGCAGCGGCGTTGGGGACGCCAGCCTCTTCCTAGCCTCCGGCTTCTCTCTTTATTACAACCTTCGAGTCCAAATCTGTCTACAAGAATTCACAGCAAAGGTTGATTAGGATTAATTAGAGGCAGCAAACATCGCGGCAGGAAGCGTAACCTCTCCAGGACAGAGCCAGCTCTCTGCGCCTGTGACGACATCCAGGCACAGCGGCACCGCATTAAAACCACACCACCAATTTAGAGCAAGGCCATAAAAGGTTGAAGGGCTTTGAAGTCACATTATTCACGATCATCCAGAAGAGCAAGGGCAACGTCCACTTGCCCCCTTCCCTTTGCTCAGGGGTAGGATAAGCTTTGCATCCCCTAGCAGGTCCCAACCCACGGACACCACCCCCTGGAGCATCTCCTGGCTGCTGGGAGAGCTGTAGTTCAACAGCGGGGAGACAGAGAACCTCCTGTTGCCTTTTTCTGCAAAAACATCGGGGACCTGAATGTAGTGAATGACCTCAGGCCGCCCTTGGGACTCTTTGTGTGTGTTCAGATGGAGTTTTCAGCTGCCACAAGGTCCCAGAGAGCCATTTCCCAACCCCATGTCAGAGAAGCGAAGGCTTGGTCCAGAATTCACTTCCCTCCTTTGTTTCCTGAGCATCGCTATCTCCCTGCCTGCAGGCTCCTGCCTAGAAGCAGCATTCAGCACTTCAACGCAGGGAAAGGATGCTCAGCTGCATCCACCATTATGCTATTCTCCAAGTGCCACTAACAGAGGGAAAAGCACAAGCTGACTAATCCGAGGTTATACGCTGCTTGCCAGAGCAGTTATCCTGCCCCAAATACACCAGGTTTGCAGTGTGGCACGGCTCAGTGCTTTAGCTGCACGAGGCTTAATGTCAGACCTCAGCACCTCCTGGTCAGGTAGGGATTAGCGCTGCTGGAGGCTCTTCACCATCTGACCTTCGTGGGCTCCCTTTGCTACTCGCCGTCTCTGCAAGGCTGCTACCAGACCAGGCACAGGACAAGGAACTGGTGCTTGGAACAAGGGTAACTTCACTGCAGCCCATTTCAAAACCTCCTAAGTTGATAATCAGCTTCTTGTTACTGAGAGGGCAAAACCCCTTTAACGAGAGAACAGGAGGATGCCTTTACACATCAGCTTGGTTCCCTTTACAACGTTGCTCGTCTGCGTGCCTCTCCAAAGGATCTCAAGCCATCTCGGTAGAGCACTGGCAAATCAAAGAAATCCTTCAAGCTGCTGATCGGAGCAGCACAGCAGATACACAGCTTGCAGTCCAGCACTCTGTGAGACAAACGACAAACTATTCCCCCTACTTTCTCTCTCAGCCCTTTCTCACAGAGAGTTCCAGTCAGCACCTCCGATCCAGGAGGGATGGGTCTGTTTATAGTTCCCACCATTTAAAACTGTCTTCCTACAGCTGTTACTTGACAAGAGCTTACTTTCCTCACTCACTCGCTGTCAAGAATTATTCTCAGGCTAAACTACATTAAAATAGAAGAATGCAACTCAAAAAAGATATCCACCTCCCTGATATTTTCCATTTGCTGACCTTCTAAAAGACATGTTGAAGTCCAGTTGCTCCAGTCACAACAGGTAAAGAAATCTACCTTGAAGTTTCACAATACCCACCTGCCACAAGACCAGGACATACAGCAGTTACCGCAGTAAGCACAACTTTAAAACTGTGGGAGCTCAGCACCCCAACCAACAGCAATCTCCAAAGGGAAAACAGTTGTTTTGTCTGCAGGCCACCCCTTCACAAGTCATCCTGAAGATGCACCTGGATTTTTAATGAGGGGGGTATTTCCTGATTTACTCCGTAGCCAAAGCTGCTCGGCTAAATCCGCTAAGACTTAATTCCGCTCTTGCTAATGTCGCTTGACAGAGATTTTCCAAGGGTGCTCAAACAACTGAAGACTTGAAAGGGGATTTCAGAATGGGGTCGCGTATAACATGCGTCACTAGATATAAAGTCCCTTTGCCAGGCTGCTCGCATCAGGTTGAGTAAACTTGCCTTCACAAAACACTTCCAGGTTGCCATGGGTGCTGCTGACAACACTGCAACACGCAAACATACGTAGAGATTTATTTGTACCACAATACTGAGGACAGTCTGGGTGGGAGAGGAGGCGGGGCACATCTGTATCTTCTGTTTCAACAACAGCCGTTGAAGCAAAAGCATCAGGTTGAATTTCTGGACCTGTTTTGAGAGCGTGGGTTTGTGATAGAGCCCTCAAAGAGCACACCCTCCAGGGCTGACTGGAAACACGTGGTTAAAAAGACACGATAGGAAAAGCGGACAGTGATACATCTTTGTTCAACAGATCTACTTCTAAATAAACTGAAGCTTTTGCTGCTGTTAACAACTGGAAATTCAAGCTCTACAGCCTGCATGCACATCTCACCTGTACTCGTTAGGCACCAGGCTATCAGAGATTTCTTGGCCTCAGTCAGAACTAACTTCCCCGACTCACACATGGGCAGAAGGCCAGGTCTGGCTGGTGTTTTGCTGCTTGCCATCAGTCTGTCCCCTGCCATCACCAGAGCACCCTGCCACCCACGCTGCCTGCACAGGCATCACAGATTCCACACAATCCATCTAAACCTACAAGGCAACAGTGAGGGCTGTCCAGCTCTTTAGGAGCAAGCTCCGCTTAATCCGCTCCAGCTACTGCAGATCCTCTAGGTGGATCCTCTCCCTCCTCTCCCCCCCAGACCAGTGGGGCTGGTACCCGGGAGGGGGACAAGCCTCCAGTCCTCCTCTCCTCCATCAGGGCTCTGTCAGCAAAAATCTGCAGCAGCTCCAGACAGACCAGTGAGACTGAAGAAGAGCCTCTAGGGCAAAAGCTACTGCCACAAGGCATGGGGTGCTGTAGGTTAAGAATAAATTTCAATTATTGCTCACCACCATGTTCTTTTCCCATCAGCCTTATTAAGGCCACTTCTGCTCTCTGTGACTACAGCGTTTCGGTCGGGTGCTCCTGCTCTGCTCTAACAAAGGCACCTGAACAGATGGAACAAAACAAGCCACAGAAGAACAAGCTCAAAAGATGAAGTGTGCTGCCAAAAATCGTAACTCTAAACTTTCAGCAAGTAGACTCTTCTCTCCCTGGGATCCTGGCTGTAGCACAACAGCTAGTGACTCAGCTATCAGCTGAAAATAAGTTACCTAAAAAATAATGAAATTTTTAAACCCACTTTTAAATTAGTAGGAAATACAAACAGGTGAGACACATAGAGGTAGCCCAGTGCCTGTGCTGGGCTACAAGGATGTTTCAGTTGCATTACAGTGATGATCATGGCCAGCCTCCTCCAACACAGGTAACCACAACCTGAAGGCCAGGCTCTTTCTGGCACAGATCTGCAGCTTTCTCAAAAGCGAGGTCAGTAAAGCAGCTTCTCCAGCCCAGCCTGGAGGATTTTCACTGGCGGCTGAGCCAGGCATTTATTACTTCTGTTTAGCCAACTGCAGCTATGTCCATTTATTTAGGAATAATTTAGGAACAAGCTCTGCTCCAGGCTCCGTACAGGTATGTGTACAAACTAAAGATGCAAAAGAACAAAGAGCAAAATTCCAAGCAGCATTTAAGGGTCCCAGAGTGCTGCGCAGGCAGAACCAAGGGACTGGTTATCCCCAGACTCCCGAAGGCACACTGGGTGCTGAGGACACCAGGTTTCTAGCAGTTTTCCGAGTGGCTGCCGCACACGTTCCATACCTAGTTCAGCCGTGAGCCCCTCTGCAAGCAGCACCACTGTTCGGGATTCAGAATGGAGCCCACAGTCACTGCTGAGTCACTCACCGGGCAAGCATCGCACTTACCCTTTGTATCCTGCATTTACATCACTTGTGTGGGATATCGGAGTGGTCAAGGTCCTTCTGAAGCGACTTTGTGGCTTCTAGGATGTGTTTGACAGCAGGCTGTACGAGGTGAAAGAAAACAAGTTCCCATGGAGCTGAGCCACAGCCAGCTGGGCCACCTCGCTCCCGAGCCCCCTGCTCCTGGGCTGTGGGTTGCGGAGCAGCCCTGCTCCGGTGAGAGGGTGGAGGAGGAAAGGCACACAAGGAACACAGAAAGCTGCAGCTGAAGAACATCGGGCTGCGAGGACCAGGGACAACCTCGGGAAGAGCCCGGTCTGGCTGGCCACATGGCTCGTACACATGCACTGGTGTAACTATGTAACTGGGAGTGACTTCTGGTCTCGCAGGTCCTAAAACGGAGCCCTGAACCACGAGCAACTTAACTCCTGAGCCCTTCTCAGGGCTTTATTCAGCATCTGCCCGACACAAGGAAAAACCAGGGATGGCTTCTGAAGAACAGGTACAATACAAAGTAATTCAAGACAGCAACACTGAATGAATTTCCGTCCAGCATTTCTGGATAGAACAGAGAAGAATCTCACAGGACCTTTATTCCTGTTTGCCAAGACTTTAATAAAACCAGAAACAATGTAGTTCCCCTGAACCGTAACACTACAAGGCTGGACCAGCCCAACTTACACTGCCACTGACTTGCAGAGGAGGTGGGGGACAGCATCAACGTGCTCCTGCCTTTGGAGAGAAAAAGAAGCCACAGCCAGGGATGTGAACATCAGACATTCACTCCAAAAAGCATCCCCAGGAGGACAACCCAGCCTCTCAGTCAGGTTTTCCCTCCCAGCTCGGCTGGTAGCTGCCGGTGCTGTGTTTTAGGACGCTGGCACGCGTTGTGGGGTGGGAGGAAGGGAGACAGAAGCGTGCGGTAACACTGGCCAACAGCTATGGGACAGCTCTCAGTGGGGAATACAAGACACACAGGGCTGACATGGGAAGTCCCATGGCTTGAACTCTACATTCCCTGGCTCCCAACCCAGTAATCCTCCAGGCCAGATGGCTTGAGCCTATAGGCCTGTACCCACCAAGCGGTGGGGTTCCTCCAGCCCCACCAGTGAGGCCAGGAAGATCTTAACGGGTGAGTTATTTTCACAAAACACAGCAAAATGGAAGGCTCAGGGTAGTCAGGTACTGATGGCTTTCCATGGAAAGAAAAAAAGGCAGGTCTGATGAAGAAGAACCATCCTGCACGTACTGAGATGCCATTTAAGATCGACCTGGCCAAGCTCTGAAGTTTTGGATGGTGCAATACCTCCTGGCTTCCTCTTCGCCAAAATGGGCTCATTGGTTTGGCCAGAACTTAAAGTAAGGCAAAGGACTTTTGGAGACCATTATCTTGGCAAGTCAGAGCAACCAAAAGCAGGAGCTCTAATATAAAACATTAAGTAACAAGCAGCACTTGCCACTTCTGCCTGTAACATATTCCTTTTCCCTTCAGATGAGCAGCTGCCATTCAGGCACATCTTACACCTCCCTCCCACAGGCCTTGGATTAAGTCGTTTTTCACCCCACCTCACCCTTACAGATTGTTTTTCACCCCACCTCACAGGAAAACCTGCATTTAAATGTCATTTCTTCAGATACTGTAAAAATCCATCTTGTTTCTCTGCGCTGCAGTTTGCTCTTAAGCTGGAAGTCACCAGCATGTCCTGGGCTCCTAGTTTTCAGTTTACAGAAAAGATTCACAATAAAACCAATCTTTGTGTTTTAAAATCTGGGAATTAAGGAAGCCATAGCATCTCTCTGAGATCAATTCTAAACCTTACATCTCAATACCTTGTGGAAGCTCAAGCATTGCCATCCTACCGATACAAAACCAGACCTTGCATGTATTAAATGAAGTTCCTCCCCCATTACCGCGTCCTTCGAGGCTGACAGCCCTTACAAGCAGTCCACCACCATTTGAAGATGAAGAATTTCATCTCGGGAGGGTCTTCAGTTTAATACCAGCCTATATTGGCCAGCTCTGCATCTGGCATATGAGGGACAACCTGGTTTATTATACCAAAGTGCAACAGATAAGACAATTGCTGTCTTTAACCGGAAAGTAACTGTCTTGTCTGACAAAGTACAGTCTTTTTGCTTCATTTTAAAGACAGACTCATGTTTATCAGGACCTCAAGGCTCTGCAAGGGAGCTACAGTAAAGACTGCAATTATACAGTGGAAACGCACGGGGCCAGTCCGCACAGAAGCAATTAGCAGTTTCAGGACGTTCACTCCTTCAGTTTCTCATCTCCTTTAATAAGTATTTTCTGGCATTACGAGTTTAGAAGCCTCTATCTCAAAAGATTGACTATCTGGGACAATCCACCAGTGACTCCTACTTAATATCAAAATGAAAACAAACATCCAGCCCTCTGAGGCTAAGGTAGAGAAAGACTATGTCATCATTTCTCTTCCATCAACATTAATTTAAACCTGAAGAGATGCCGGTTTGAGAGGAAGCATCCTGGAATTAAAAAAAACAAACCCAAAACCAAACAACAGTATGCATATCAAAAGCCACAAAATGCAGCACAACATGCACCCCCTAGAAAAACTTAATTATCTTGTAACATAAGCTGGCATTACAGGGAAAAAAAAAATAGTAGTAAATTTAGCAAAGGCAATTGTTAGCCTTCCAGATTTCAGTTCTGATCGCTGAACAAACAGTCCTTACCAACACAAAAATTACCCCATAACATGTGCTAAATTATTTAAATCTACAAATAATCACCACCTGTTAGGCCAAACTGAAAAACTTTGCCTTATTTCTGGATTCCACCTAGGCAAGTGTTTGCCCTGTAACTGAAGAGCATGTCATTTAATGTTGACAAGTGCAGCTTCAAGACTGTATAATTTTCTGCTGTCTTTGTTCCAGCTTTGAAGTTAGGGCCTATTTTACATCTCTATAGTTTGCATATCTGCCAGCAAATTCTATGCTGTTTTGTACGCTGCCCCCGTCAACACGCATCCAGACAGATGGCAAGAGCAGCACTGAATACATACAGAAAAGAAAACTGCCATTTTAAAGATGACACCCATTTAAAAGTGACATTTAAAGAGAAGACAAGTGGTTTCAGGTATTACATCTGCCCTCTCGGCAGCGTGTAGCACTTGTGAGCACATTACCCCTTCCTCTCGGCGTGGGGATGCGCATGCTGCGGAACCGGCTGCACGGACAGAAACTGTGAAATCAAGAAATCAGAGAGAACCAAGTTGCACATCAGCATCTAAGCAGAGTGCCTGACTGCACGAAGTGCCATCAGGCACACATTCAGGGAAGGAGCACTCAGCCAGATGATGATTTTAGCCAGCTGCCTCCCTCTGAGAAAAATGCAGTAATGGACAATTTTGTCTTTAAAAATCCACAAACTTCGAACAGTCAGATGTGCAGAGAGACGATAGGAAGAAAGCTACCGCAGCATCTCTGTCATCAGTCGCAGCATCCTGCCCACACTAGAGACTCCGGTAATATTTTGCTTGCCCTACTGCCAGGTCACAGAAAGCACCAAACACAAGCAAACATTAAGACAGAGGCAAATTCTCCCTGCCTTTTTAGAGCAATCAGCAAAATACCATCACTTCCGCCATGCGTTAGCCTTCCCTCTCCGCACATCTAGCATGGTAAACGCCATCAGCTTTAACTTCAGTTCCCAACTCCAGAAAAAGAGCCAGGCAGGAAGAAACCAGGCCATCCAGCCGATGGCAGGGGGAGACTCCAGCGCATCTCGCCTTCATTTTACTTCGTAAAATGGAAACTTGTGTTTCTAGGCCTTACGCCAAGCCTGAAGGTTTTTCTTCAATCCCCTCAGATCTTCAGGACCTTGAAGTAAAATCAATGGACATCTGAGACAAGACTTAGCTGAAGCTAGGCTGCCAGCTCCTGGGTGGCCAGAAGCTGACCCACTTCAGCAGGCTCCAAAAGCAGAAAACCAGCCGTATCTCACCTCAGAGCTGCTGTAACCTCCGAAGATCTTACTGACGGCATCGACACAGCAAACCAGCGGTACACGCTGCTGCCAGCGTTTCCATCACCGACATGCACATTGGTAAGATCAGCCGTTTGAAAGGACCACAGCCTGCCACGAGCCCTGCACTACTTTGAAGATGCATCTTAAGCTTCGGAAAGATTTCACAAACATCTCTCAAAACTTGCCAATTACGTAAAAATATTTCTCGAGTGCTCCAAACCCTTTGTGAGCTGTATTGATGCGCCAACCAAAATTGTTCCCAACGCTCAAGTTGCTTAAATTGGTGCCAAGAGGCCTTAATTACCAGGGCTCATACAGCCCTGAATCAAAGATGAAAATCCATATGCAGCCCTTCTTGAACCAAACCCTAATCACTGCAGGGCTGAAAGGACTAGCACGAGAAAGGTGTTTACACAGGCATTCACACAGTAACTGTAACTGCACTGGTGCTCAATTTCAACTGGAGAAACCCCAAGTAAATAAATATCCAAGAGCTCAGAAGGATGCTGTTAACCTGCCCTTTAAACAAAATCAGTTCCACCCACAAATCAGGAATTCCACCCTAAAAAAATAATTGGGAACAGCCTGAAGACGTTCGTTTCATGCACGGAAACAAGACTATTCTGCTCTACTGCTGGAGAGATTTTTTTTGGAGGGGGGTGGGGGGGTTGTAGGTAGTAAGCTAGTAGAAAAGCCTGCCAAGATGACAAAATGCTCCGAAGGTAGAAAGCAAAGTGTAGAAAGCAAAACAAAAGACTGTCCCAGCTCACTGTCACCCTGCAGCACATGTGGCTGGGACTCTCCCGTCCTGCAGAAGGGGAGGAGGGAGAGCAGATTAAGATGACCTACATTACTCCTGCTTTAAACATAAGGTAGCATCGCTTTTATTCTACCTACCTCACTCCTCCCCATCCTTCCTGCCCCACATGAGGTTGAGCAAGACACCCTCTGCTCAGGTGGCACACACACAGGTGGAGCGCATCCAGCCTTAACCGGGGAGGCAGAAAGTAAGTTTGTGCATCAAACTTGAACTCAGAAGAGATGCAAATGGATATTTTAATGGAGATTACATGTGTTTTTAGTGTTAGCCCTCCATCAGGTCTCAGCCACTGGAGATCTGGACTTCAACTTACTTTTAACTAAGCAACTGAGAATGGCAAACTCCAAGGGGAAGGAAAGTATAACCACCAATTTAAATAACATCTTGCCAGGCACCAAATGAAAGGGCAAAATAATCCTGACTAATTATCCTCTTACAGAATCATAACACTGTCACCAGCATGGCCCGACACATTCAAGACACCCATTTTGAAGGGCAGCATCCCAATGCGCCCAGAGCTTGAGTCACATTAAGGACAGGCTTCCAACACCATCCCTGCCAAATGACTGCGTGAACTCAGCTACCCCGTCTCAAAAAGCAGCAGATCTCTTTGCCTCCTACGGAAAAAACATGAAACAGCTGGGGAATTAGTCTGAATTACTAAATTCAGTGAAAGAGTTGGGACCTGGTTGGCTCCCAGCCCAGCACTCCCCTTCCTCTGCTGGTGAGCTGCCTTTCCTCTGGGAGCTCAGTGCTGGTTAAGGTCGAAGCACTCCCAGATCTCTTGGAGAAAAAATGAGGAGGTGTCTACCATGGTAGAGGAACGCAGAGAAGATGAAGAGTCAGTAGTTTGACAGAGCTTCAGAGAGAGCATCGCCAAATTTAAGTGTAAGAGTTATCAACTACTGTGGCCACATGGACCCTCAAAGATCTAATTTTGCAGAACTAATTTTGCAGCAGCCATCAAGCCCCATGCAAGAGCATCACTCGGCAACAGCAACCACAGGCACCGACGGGACCACTGCAAATCTGGAACGCAGAAGCAGTAAAACCTTAACAGTGGCATCCAGAGAACAAGGCAGAAGCCGAATTAAGCATCATTGCCCTGCATGGCTGGGACAGATTTAATGTTACGCAGTAAAGCAAAAAGCTGCATTTGAGCTACTTGGAGTTTGACCGGTACCAAGCTCTGCACCAGCCCACGTCACTAACAGTGCTGTCCCAACAGCATGCCACCACATTTTAATAACTGCAAACAAGGCAAAGCTGCCCTTGTTTTACAATCCACTAATTCCTCTGAGTTCAGGAGACTGAGCTATTTCACACAGAACAAAGGCATGAGCTTGTTCCATGTGGTGTTCCCATGCCCAGATAATCTCCAGGCCCTTTCAGAAGCAGCGGTGGACCTGCCCAGGTTGGTCTTGTGACAAACCCCGGGCTGTGACCCAGTTTCCTTTGTCACATCAAGGAGCGCCTTGTGCGGCAGCAGCAGCTCCAGGTGGGCTATCGGAACGTGGGCCCTTCCTTTCCAACCGCTACTCACACAACAGGCAGCTCTGCCACGGTGTAGATGCCAGAGAAGCAAACAGCCGGTTTCCAACTTCTCCTTTCTCCCGGGAAATCTTTCCCTCCCTCTCCAACAGCAATTTCTGCAAAGAGAACATGCAGATTCTGCTAATTACAGAGAAGATGAGGACTGTGCCCCCTCGATGAGTCTGCAAAATGTTTCAAACTCCTCGCGCAGAATGCAAACCATACAGGCAGTGATTGGGCATTGTGAGGTTTGTTTTCTGCAACCCCAGATCTGATGGCTGCAAAGCCGTGCAATTATTCAGGGGGCCAGCTCTTCTGACAGTCATTTGCCAGAGATGCAACTGTACAGCGTACACAGTCGCCACGCTACAAAATAATGCTGCTATTCTTCATGTATCAATTATTCTAGCCTGTTTCTGTGTTAAAGTATTTAAGAGAACCCTTTACATTACACACTGACTCGCTAGTTGTAGGCCTTTGGTTTTTTTTAAACAGAACTAGGGAAAAGCGGTGGTTTGGCTGTATCCAAAGAAAGCTGGGAGAGAAGCAAAGGGGCTAACTCATATGGTGGAAAGCTCACAGCTTCCCCCTAGAGCTGTGGGATGACGCAACAAGTCACGGTTAGCAGTGACCAGCAGCATTGGACAGGCTGTGAACACAGTGAAGCTTCCAGATTTCCTCGCCACTGCAGCACGTACTCTGACTCAGCCTGGGTTATTCACCGCAAGCCAGTGCAAAAACCCACACGTACGCTGGGGAAGCCACAAGAACACATGATGGAAGAAGACGACGCTTAATTAGAAGTTGACAGCATTTTCTGCTTAAATATGTGGGTGAGAAGAGATGAAGTGACAGAAAAGCTGCTCTGATCACTTTTAGCTTTTTAATTACAGAAAACGTTTCCCAGAAAGTCCTGAGGTTAACTCAGCTACTGGCACACTGAAGAACTCAAACAAACAAGTGCCAGGCTGCTTAGGAACGGAGAATTTCTAAGACCTAGCTAAAGAAGAAAAAAACCCTGTTACCTTATTATCGTTGGCTCTCGTAGAGCCGCCTGGAGAGGCCGGGCTCCCCTTGCAGGAACTCAGCCTGCTAGTTATCTGGAGAGGAGGTGAAGAGCCTGGGAAAGCCAGCAGACGCTTTTCCTTTCTGCACGCAGCTCCCCAGGCGGGGAGGTGAGCAATGCTGGGCTGCTCTGCTGAGAAGGTCAGGACTGATCAGGATCAAGACCAAACTCACTTCACACAGGCCATCGGTTCAGCTTTTGTACGTGACCCTCTTCTTTCCTGCGCTTTTGTTCTTTCATTTCAGCATCCAACGGCCTTTTGTTTCCAGCCCCTCGCAGTGCCTTGATTTACCTTTCTGCTACGCTCCTGTTGTCTCATTGCCACGAGCGCATTCACGCAGCGGAACGGGAGGGCAGCCCTGTGCAGGGGCTCAGCACAGCACCTGTTTTCATTACAGCATCCTCCCAGTTGGAGGAAAACACAAGTGGCTGCACTTGCTTGTTGGTCGAACACAGATCGGTGCACCATCAGTAGGCAGCAAACACAGAGAGGGTGCTTGTGCCAGGAATTCTGCTTTGCCAAAGACTTATAGAAAACGACAATATTTTGCTCCTTTGAGTTTCTGCACCAGCCGCAGATGGATTTAGAAACGGCAAAATCCCACACAGAGATATTGCCCCAATAGCAGCTGCTTATTGGGAACCCACACCAAACAGCTAGAGCTTTGCACCTGTGTCATGCTTTAAAAACACCCGCTGCCCGGCCCCACAAATGTGATCACAGACATCCAGTCCAACGTGCAGTTCTGTTCTTGGGCACATTCACAAGGCGACCCAGCTTTGTAGGCCTAGAAGGCAACAGCTTGGGAGATAGCTGAAGGAAAGCGACACTGTCAACTGGGATATTAAACAAATTAAATTTAAAGGGGGCTATCAAGAAATTTTGGTTAGAGACCTCTAAAGACTTAACGGGGAAACAAAAAACCTCCACCCTAGGCCTTCTTCTACTGTTCTGCTGCTATTTTTGAGTTAAAACAGACACTGTCACCCTGCACCCCACACATGCATCTTCGAGAAAAGGAGGTGCCAAGGCCTCCGCTTTAAACTTTCCAGAATCTATAGAGCATGCCTCAAAACTGGCAGCCTGCTCCGATAATACCTGCTGCTCCTGCCAGCTCCCCCGCAGGCTCTGGGGGAGATCAGGGGGGTGCACCCACAGGATCAGACCATCTGGGGAGGGCAGGACCTGCTTTGGCTCCTGCCTTCGTACAGCCAGGCTGCGAGAGAGAGCATCTCCCACGAGTGACATGACCAGCAGCTCCGTCCCTGCGCTGCTGGTGGGAGCAGAGTGTGCAAAGCAGCCTGCTGAAGGGCATTCCCACCTAAGCACAGCCAAATCCTCCTTGCGCTGGGAGTCAGCTAACACTTCCCGCTCCGACTCCACTTCTGACAGTCCCCAGCGCCGTGCAAAAGGTGCAACATTTTCTGACTGGTGAGTTGCAAGTTAATTATACCCAAATAACACCTGCAGTTCCCATATGCACACGTGGGAACTGATCTCATGCTGGTAAGGTCCCAGAGAGCACGTGGGTGTCACATCCATGTCAGGAGCAAGGCGCCGGCCAGGCTTCTACATATGAATCCCGGTCTACAGGAAGATGCTTGGCAGCCCCAAAAGATGGATGGGAATAATCAAAAGTGACAAAGATGTAAGTGTGCGATGAGAAGGGCTCTCTGAGCCTTTGTCACAGGATTGCCCAGCCTCAGCAGACCTATTTTTGGGCTTGACTGGCTGTGATTGAAAGATGTGTTCATGAAAAAAGCAAGCACCGGAATTCCTGCTGCTGCTTTTCAAGCTGCAACCACCTTATATGGGAAAATCATATTTAATAAGATTGTGCATCTGGCCAGAGCCCATAATGGGCATGTCAGCAAATCAGTAATCGTTCCCAAGTTATGCACTGCTCATCCTGAACCCACTCAGGCCATCCCCTGAGAAGCCCCCCTGGAGAGGCCCAGCAAGCTTCCCAAGTGGGATGCGGCAGCAGCAGCTTTGCCAGCCGCAGATCCAGCAGCGATATAACAGGCTATTATATACAGGTCAATGCCAAATGCTAGTTAACGAAAATCAAATTAATCATTCTTTGTCCTGGGTTCTCCGGGATTCATTCTCCAGCCTGTCCTGACACCGATATGGACGGGCGCAACATCCTTCGGGGCAGTGCCCAGATCTCCCTGCCGCACCAATACTGCCCTTCACAGCTCCCAGGCCAAATAATCCCAGCTTCCCGATTTGTTTCCAGCCGATTCATATCTTAAAGGACAATTAATTTGCCAGAGCAGCCTGAATTCTATTTTCATTGCCCTCCTCCTTCCCTGCAGCTGAGCTGTGACTTATTGACTGTGAAGTAACTGCAGGGTCTTTAGAAGTTCAAGGCGCGGGGTGCTTTTCTGCCTGTTTTTGCCTGACTGACTCCCTCTGTAATCATCTTCGCTAGCACAGTTTCACGGGAAAGAGACATGTGACATCCAACTAAGCTGTGAACCATAATCATGCTGGGGATGATGTTTACATTTGATTTTTCCTCAAGCTGATAAGCTCTCTCCAATTTCCCTCTCCATCACGTTGGTATGGATTGAGCTGCTTGTGCCCTACAGGGTGGAATTCTTCTCTTATCTCTAATCTGCTCACTGAAAAAATTGCTTCCAGCAACCCTTCAAAAGTCACTTCAAAGTGGGAAGAGCTGCAATACCGTTCTTCCTCTGTCACAATCAACACTCTCCCAGTGCTTGTTTCAGATGGCCTTACAGGTGCTGCCAGCATCCAGCACGCTCAGCACCAGCAGCTGGGGCCAGGATCTCCACTTTGCCATCTCCAGCTCCGGGTACAGCGAGACAGCTGTTGAACAAGAGATAAATACTTACTAAATCATTTCAGCTCCCTCAAGCCGAGGAATTCAACCCTGAAGAACACATGGGAAGTTTCTGCCCAGGCTCAAACCCATAAATGATAGGCAGACTGCAAACCATAAAATGGGAGAGATGAGAAATGGAAATAAATTGGATGTCAACCTGAATACCCCATCAAACTGAGAATTTCCACCTTTGCAAGGAGATGGTGGAGACCAGCTTTGCCATCAGTTTTGTATCAACAGTTCTTCAATAATTTAAGGTTTCCAGACCCTCTGTCTCCAGGCTGCATCCAGGTAGAGGGATAGCAACGTGCCCTCTCCTCACCCAGCTGTTTTGAGGGCCGGGGCTCTCCAGCTTGAATGATCCTGGTGCTCACAGCACCAGGGCACACAGCGCCCCAGCACACCGCCTCTGCTCCTGCCAACAGCTCTGCTATCGCCACCAGAAACAGCAAACAGCCCCTTACTGCAGCCCCTTCCCAGGGCAAGAGGGTGCAGATTCAGGGAGGGGGCACAGCTGCCATTTATACCCATCAGATTTTGAAACTCCCCCTTTGCAACCACAGCGGTTACAAAACTTTTAAAAACCTCAAAGCTGGGTTCTCGGAAAGAGATGAATTGGGCCTGTGTGTTCATGCATGAGCCCAGCTGCTTGCACTAAATGAGATTTTCTCCCTCAAAGCACATTATGAGACTTCCAAAAGCTCCCTTCAGAAGACTCCATGCCTTCAGTCAAACTACTGTCAAGGTTTCCCTGACTTTCAGCCCCTCTCCTCCATCCATTTTACTCCTGTACCAGACTGACTGGCTCCCCTCTCGGTATTTACTGAGCGCTTGGGGAAGGTCTTTGCTGACCTGACTCACAGTCTGGATTAACCCTGCCACATTCGTTTAGCAAGAGCACGACGCACAGACGTCCTCACTCTCCGGCAAAGAGCCGGAGAGCAGATTTTCTGCTATGTTGGTAATCCTTCATCAACAGCACCAGCATTAAGGTGAGTAGCACAAAGCACCTGTATAGGTGGCTCACGAGTATTTCACCACCTCCACCGCTGCCCCAAATAGCAGCGAAGGCATCAGTGCTGCGTGTACTAAATGGGGTTTTGTCACCATCATCTGCAAAACAGTCAATAAAACAGGGCAGCATTCGGCACACCCCCCCCACCATGCTCCCAGGCACATCGCTCTGGTGTCCAGCACTCCCACCTGCTGTAGCAAGGACCACCGAACACACTGACGTGCTCTGGCAGCCTCGACCCCAAACCTGCAGCACAGCCCACCCTGTGTGCTGGTGTAGCCATGCCTTCGTGCCCAGCCCACCGAGGGCCACCTCCTGTCCCCCCAGGTTTTGTTCTCTCCCAGAAAACACTCATTAGCCGTCGTGCATGTTGTCTCCAGCCCTCCTGGGAGCTCCAGTTGCAAGTGCAGCTGAGGCCAAGTGACACAATCTGGATGCAACCCAAGTGAGGAGTAAGCAACCTGACTCGAAAAATCAAAGCATCGGTGAGATTACTGGCTCTGTTTCATCTTTTTTACTATCAGCTGAAGGTAAGACAGCCCATGGGTTTGTAACCTCAGATTTCCTTGCAAAGGGAAGACACACTCCCTACTTAAACCCCTCCTGAGCAACAGCTTCCACAGCCACCTTGTCTTGTCCTGAGCAACAAGCCTCTAACCTCCCCAGCAAACAGAAAGGCAACAGAGAAATCAGAAGGACGAGCAATATTTTAACTGTTCCTCAGCAAGAGGTTGTCTGTTTTGCTCCCTCAGCCTCACAAGCTGGAAGCCCACCAGCCGCACCACAGCGTGCTGGGAGAACACTCCTGAAATAAAAAAAATAAAAAAAATGATAATAAAAAAAAAAAAAAAAAGAGGTCTGAGCAGTGGGTGGGGAACGCTGCGAGCAGGCTCCGGGAAGGCAAGCTGCACACAGCCAGCCTCTCCATTTTCCTTGCAGCACCGAGGTATGGAAGCAGGGAGGCTGAAGACAGCTTGCCACTTTCCTAAATCTCAGCACCTTACCACAAATTACACATTACATCCAGCCCCCTCCCCCCCCACCCGCTGTGGCAGATGACATCTATGAAAATCACAGCTTCCCCTGTAATTTGTTGGTTTTGCGAGGAGCTACTGATCCTCATTTAAAGGCTCGAAGACAAGGAGGTTGCTGTCATAACACAACCAAAACCCGTCTACCTCATAGCAGGCGCTGAACGAACTCCAGGCTCAGGCAGGTGCCGCGGAGCTTCACGTCAGGCCCACAAAGGAACATGTCAACCCAACGACCGAGCGGGGCTATACGATCACACGCCAAACCCAAGCTAGCAATTTTGAGGTTGTTAACGAACTCTAAATGATTAGGCAGCGGAGGCAGGTGCACGTGCACAGCCCCACATATCTGATCCTGCCAAGCCAGAATCCCCCATCCCTCGGTCCTGGCGGTGCTGCCAGGCTGGGGATGGCTCCCTACCCCCGATAACCGGCCTTGCCAGCTCGCCGCCACCACAGTAGGAGCACTGGGAGCTGCAGCAGCCCCCTGAGCAGGGCAGCTCCCCCCTGACCCTCCCTGCTCCCCTCCAGGAGCAGGACAGGCCCACCCCCCCAACCTTCCTGCTCCCCCCAGAAGCAGGGCACCCCCCAGGACCAGGGCACCCGCCCTCCTGTCCCTCCTGCCCCCCCCCCAGGACCAGGGCACCCCCCCTCCTGCCCCCCCCCCCAGGACCAGGGCACCCCCCTTCCTGTCCCCCCCCCCCGGACCAGGGCACCCCCCTCCTGTCCCTCCCGCCGCCCCCCGCCCCCCCCCCGGACCAGGGCACCCCCCCCTCCTGTCCCTCCCGCCCCCCCCCGGACCAGGGCACCCCCCTCTCCTGTCCCTCCCGCCCCCCCCCCCCCGCCCCGGACCAGGGCACCCCCTCTCCTGTCCCTCCCGCCCCCCCCCCCCGCCCCGGACCAGGGCACCCCCCCTCCTGTCCCTCCCGCCCCCCCCCCCCGCCCCGGACCAGGGCACCCCCCCTCCTGTCCCTCCCGCCCCCCCCCCCCCCGGACCAGGGCACCCCCCCTCCTGTCCCTCCCGCCCCCCCCCCCCCCCGGACCAGGGCACCCCCTCTCCTGTCCCTCCCGCCCCCCCCCCCCCCCCCCCCGACCAGGGCACCCCCCCTCCTGTCCCTCCCGCCCCCCCCCCCCCGACCAGGGCACCCCCCCTCCTGTCCCTCCCGCCCCCCCCCCCCCGACCAGGGCAGCCCCCCTGCCCCACCACAGCCTGCCCCGCAGCCGAGAGGGGGGCACACGGCCGCGGATCCCACTCGCCGGGCCAGTGGGTACTCCGGGGCCGGGGTGACCCGCTCCTGCGGAGGCCAGGATACCGCCACAGCCCCCCGGGACCGCCCGCGGCGGGGGGCTGGCGGGAAAGCCCCGGAGCCGGGCAGGCCGCCCCGTGCCCAGCACGTTGCTGCTGGGGTCGCAGCTCCCGGCCCCGGCAGGCACCGGCTCGGGACGCCGCGGGGCAGGAACCAGGGGGCAGCCCCAGCCCGGGCGCCCCCCGCCCGGTGCCCGGGGAGTCCCTGGCCAAGCGGCAGCCCCGGGGGGCGGAACCACTCCGGGTCCCCGGTGGGGTTGGGGGTGGGCGGATGGGGACCGGCAGTTGGACGGGACCACGCGGTGCCCCGAGGATGGCACACTCCGGGGGGCGTGGGGGGGCTGGACTGAACCACTCCGAGCCCCCCCCAGGGGATACAAGGCACAATACGGGGGGCCCGGCCGGGAAGCACCACTCAGACGCCCCCCGGGGGTTGCAACTGGGCTAAACCATTCCGGGCCCTCGGGGGGACGGGACACGGGGACACACACTCCCGGGGCCCGGCCGGCAGCGGGCCTCGGGGGGCGGCGACACGCCAGGGAGCCCGGCCGAGGGTACCGGCCGCTTGGTGCTCGCAGCGCGTTACCTCCTGCCGCGTCCAGTCCCCCCACGCCGGCCTCCGGGGTGATGGCACCGGCACCCGCCACGGCCGAGCCTTCTGCCTCCTCGGGCACCTCCAGCTCCATGGCCGCCGCGAAGGCCGCGGGCAGGGCAGGCCCGGGGCAGGACAGGCCCAAGCCCAGGCCCGCGCCCGCCGCCGCGCTGCTCCCGGCTCCGGTCGCCGCCGCTGAGGAGACTGGGAACGGGGGGGACCATAGAGCGCGGGAGGTGCCGCGGCTAGACACGCCCCAGCACCGCAGGGCGGAAGGGTCCGCGGCCAGCACCGGAAGTAGTGCCGTCCTCTTCCGCCGGAATCAATCGCGACGTGCGCTGGCTGTCGTGATGGTCCGCCGGCTGTGGGACCGGGACCGGGACTGGGACCGGCACCCGCCTGGGAGGCGCGGGGAGAGGGCTGGGGCCTGGCGCGCCGTAGATGGGCGAAGAAACCACCCCCCCCCGCCGTCCTCTTTAGCGGGCGGGAGGCACCGTTGAGCCGCGGCGGGGCCAGGCCCTGTCCGTCGCCATGGCAGCGGGGGCGGGCCCGGGGGCGGGCAGGTGTGCGGGGCTGGGCCGCTCCCGAACCCCGGCACCGCGGGGGCCGGGCCCGATCGCCCCTAGCGCGGCCCTGTGCGGCCCCTGGTGCCCCCCTTTCTGGGCCCTCCCGGTACCGGTTGCGGCCTCCCCACCCTCCCCCTCGGTGGGGCCCCCCAGGAACGGCGAAAAGCGCCGGGCCATGCCTGCCCCGCCACCGGTCACCGGGCACGCTCCGTCCGAGATGCCCCGAGCCGGCTCGGCGCCACCGCCGCCACTCCTCACCCCGGGCCGGGGCCCGGCCGCTCCCGGCCCCGCGGTCAGCCCGGCCCGTGGCACCATCTAGTGGCACCAGCTCGGGGTGGCCTCGGGGTGCAGGTCAGCCCCGGCCGGCCCCACCGGTTCTCCCAGGCTGGCCCCTTCGTGGCCCCGGGGGGACAAAGGTGGCAGGGTCAGCCCCGGCAGGGCGCCAGCCCGGCGTTAGCGCTCAGCCCTCGGTGCAGCCCGGGAAGGTGCCGGTGGCCCCTGTGAGGCTGCTCGGCGGCGGCGCCGTGGCGGGGCCGGGGCGCTCCGGGAGGGCAGCTGGTGGCCGAGGCTGCGGCTGGGCCCGGGGAGCGGCAGCCGCCGGGGCAGGAGGGGCTGTGCCCTCCCTCGGGGCTGGCGGGGGGCTGCGGGGAGAAGGAGCTGCCTGACGCCGCTCGGCTGGATGGCTCCGCGGTGGCGGCTGGTGGCCGGGGGCTTCAGGAGGAGCTGGGCCCCCCGCGATGCCCCACCGCGGCGCTGTGACCTGCTGCGGCAGCGGTACCGACCCCGGCTGGAAGCAGCAGCCTGGAGGGAGAGCCGAGGCGTGGACCTGATTTCTGTCACTGCAGGAAAGCCACCCCGCAGAAAGAGGAGTGATGTGGGGCCGGTCCTCAGGTGGGGGGCAGAGGAAAGGGGAAGGGGAGGAAAGGGGATAGCAGCTGTCAGCAGGGTCACCTTTTCCCCTGGACCCCGCTAGGACCGGGAGCCCCAGACTGGCCACCACCCCTGTCCCCTCATGGGGCATCGGGTGAATCCATTTGGTCCCCTCCAGGGACTCCCAAGCAGGGCTGCTGGGCAGGGCTGGGGGTCCGGGGCAGCGCGGGTGGGCACAGAGCCCCGCCACCTCCTTGGAGAAGGCCAGGCTTGGGGGGAAGAGCCCCATCCCCAGGCACTGCCATCACCCGTGCGCAGGGCTGGGGTGGGGGGCAAGTGGATGCAGCTGAGCCACCAGCACCGTGGAGGACAACGGGGCCAGCCCCCCGTGGCTCCTGCTGTGCGTGGGAAGCTGCCCCGGGACCCCCTTCCTCCTGCTTCCCTTCTGCAGGCAGCGTCTGGCCCACAAAGGGTTACACCAGGCACCCTGGAGTGACACCGCTGCCACCAGCCCTGGAGCTCAGCTCCTTCCTGGTCGGATCCGAGGCTCGGTGAGTGCCTAACCCTGTCCCCCCGGATCTGCTGCCCCGCTTCCCAGCTGGGCACCCAAACCCAGCCGTGCTTTCACCTGGGGAACCGGCCATGCCTTGTCCCTCTCTGGGTGGCTCCAGGACCTGGTAACCCTCCTGGAGTCGTGCTCCAATAGCAGGGAGATACTCCCGGAGGGATCCAGGGATCCTGCTGTCACAGCTCCTTGCACGGAGGGCTGGAAGATGGGCTTCCATCCTACTGATTTACACCCCAGCTGTGGTCAGACCTTCCAGAGACCCTTTTCCCAGGGCACGAGGTCAGGATCAGCCGATCACGGTGTGGGTGGGGATTGGTTAGAGGAGCTGCTGGGGCGATCCAGGACCTTGGTCCTGCATGGCCAGGACCAGGCAAGGTACGAGCGGTTTTGCAGCACTGGCTGAGACCAGGGACCCCACGGATCCCAGGAAGGCTACAGGGTCCTGGATTGAGGACCCCTCTCAGCAGGGCGGTTGGGAAGCAGGCTGTGGGTGGTGGGGGTGGCTTGGGGCAAGGCTGGGGTGGGCAGGGTGCATTGCTTTCCAATAAATAACTTCCCCACCCGTTGCTGTCTCCACGGTGGGCATCGCCAGTGGTGTCACCCAGGGCCAGGCACAGCCCCGCATCGGGGCCCTCGCACTGGGGTGAGCTGCCCTGGCACAGCCGGGGCTTCGTTTGCCATTAAAAGCCCTGGGAGATGCCGGCCACGGGGTGCGTGTGGGGCAGAGTGGGGTGTGTGGGGCTCCCAGTGCAGCCAGTGCTGGGCGCATCGGTCTGGGCCGTGGTCAGCTCTGCCCAGATACTGCCGCTCCCGGTGGGGCCATTTCGGGTGCGGGCTGGTTTCTGTCAGAAACCGGCCGAGCCGGCTCCTCCAGCTGCCAGCCTTGGCCTTTGCCTCGGGACAGGCCCTACGCCAGGTTCCCGGCTGGAGATCAGGGGCAGGGCTGGGGCTTGGTGGCACTGTGGGTGCTGCCATTGCTGGCTGGTGAGATGGGAGCTGCTGCTGTCCCCACGCTGTCCCCTCTGCTCCAGACTGCCACCGCCCGCAGAGAGCCACAGGCCAGCGGGATGTGGGTTTGTGGCTGATTTGTGCCACCCCAGTGATGGGACAACAGTGGGAGCTGGCTGGGGACAGTGAGGGGCTGTGTTGGGTGGCAGCGGGATCCGCTCTGGCACAGTGAATGAGTTGCCACCCCAGGGACAGGGATGCTCTGGCTGCCCCACAGCCAGGGTGCCTTGGAGCTGCGGCTCACGCCGTGTCACCCCTGGGCATCCAGGGAGCCCATAAGCACTGACCAGCTGACACTGGTGACATGGCTGAGACGGGCCGCGCCAGTTCAGCTCACTGATGTGGCAGGAAACCACCCCACCGCCGTGCGGGGGTCTCCTGTTTATTGCCGGTATTACATGCACTGGGACAGGACCCTGGGTGCCATGGTCAGCCCCAGCTCCCCCCCCAGGCACAGGTGTCCCTGCGGGTGGCGAGTAGGTGCTCGGGCTGGTTTCGGCAGCTCGTGACGCGGAGTGGAAACCCGGACTCTGCCCTCCCCGCTCGCCGGCGGGGGCAGTTTCTGAGGCCCGGGTGAATGATTACACCGACCCTCCCCAGGGCTGCCAGACCCTCCCTGGGGCTGCCGGGGCTGGGTCTCATCTCGGGGGCCGCTTCAGTGCAGCTCTGGCTGGGGGCTGGGCACGGAAAGTCCCCATGCTGGGGCTGAGCTGCCGTGTTTGCCCCAGGGCTGGCTGCCCACCACTGGCCTTAGCTTTGGGCTCTGGGCTGGCATGGGCAGGAGATGGGTGTGTGGATGTGTCCTCTCCAGTCCCTGTACTGGTTGGAGGGTGAGGACCTGGTGGTGGTGGTGGTGGCATCGCGCTGGGCTGTTGGCTTTCCCATCCCCATTGCACTGGAGAATCACTTCATGGTCTCACCAGGGTCTCACCAGGGTTTCCTTGGCATGTGCAGTGGCACGGATAAGCCTGGATCCTTTGAGTCCCTGATCAAACCGGCTCCTTCCCGTCCCACCCTGTGGCAAGTGACAGGAGGCTCTGGGTCTGCTCCCCCCTGCCCCATGCAGGGATCCCACATCTCTCCGGGTTCATGCGGATGTTTCCTCCAGGGAGCCAGGAGCTGGTGGGGGGGATCCCCAAGCCCATCCCAGGCATTTCAGCCCAGACGGGCCATCATCCCATCATCCTGTCAGTCAGGCTTATCCATCCTGGGTGGAAAACGGATTTGGGGAAGACCCAGGGAAACCAAAGGGTAAAGCTGGGGCACTGGAGCTCCCAAAGCGGTTGGCAGAGCTGTCACGCTGCAGCCCAGAGCAGGCAGGCGGGAGGGCACTGAAGCACTGTCCAAAGCAGCACCCTGGGGTCTGCCAGCTCCTGGGAGGAGGGAGAGGAGGGGGACCATAAGGATGGCATGGACAAGTGGTCCCAGCTATGGAGATAGTTCCTGACCTGCTTGCCCTGCGTAAAACCTCCCCTTCTGTGGACACACATCCGAGGGCACGGAGATGGACATCTCAAGGGGGTGATTTCACACTGCATGGAGGCAGCTCTGGGTGCCGGAGCTCTCACGTGGGGTTAGGCAGGGACAACACAGCTGCGAGTCCTGGTGCCCCGGTGGGTGCCTGGGCACTGTGGGGGCTCTGTGCCCTGCACCCTTGTTGTCCCTGGTGCCCGCAGCTCAGCTTTGCTTCTGCTCTTCATTGCAGGCCAAAGCGGGATTGAGGAAGGGGCCGGTGGCTGCAAAGAGGACCCGGAGCCGGTCTGTGCCCCTGGCCGCCGGGCAGGGTCTGCTGCGCTGGCTGGCCGCTGCGGTCGCCCTCCCTCGCTTGCGCTGGCGGGTGGCCGCCATGGAGGAGATGTTGATCTGGGAGCAGCACACGGTGACACTGAGCAAGGTGCGCACGCATGGGAGGGGACGGGGTCTGTGGGGCCGGCTCTGCCTGACCCCCTCTGCCTGTCCCCACTAGGATCCTCAACGGGGCTTTGGCTTCGCTGTCTCTGGAGGCCGGGACCGTCCCAACAAGACAACTGGGGAGACAGCAGTGATTGTTTCAGATGTGGTGTCCGGGGGACCAGCAGTGGGCCGGCTCCAGTGAGTGTGTGGGGACATGGGGACACAGGGGGTGCCTGCTGCCGGCAGAGACGGGCAGGGCAGCAAATCACTCCTACTGGGACAGGGCCAGCACCGCTGCCACGCTGCCCACCTGGGATGGGGTCTCCTGGGGCAACGGGTGCCCTTGCCACCCTGCCAGCTTCCCTGGCTGAGGGCTGTGCCTGGGGCAGAGCCACAGCTGCATTTTCCCTCCCAGGAGGAAGGATCACATTGTGATGGTGAACGGCCTTTCCATGGAGAACGTCTTGTCCTCCTTCGCCATCCAGACACTGAAAACCTGCGGCAAGATTGCCAACATCGTGAGTGTGCCCTGCAGCAGGACAAGGGCCAGCATCGTGCACGGGCCAACACCATGCTTGTCCCCATCCCAGCTCCCACACACCCTGGGTTTCCCATTCAGGGCTTGGAAATCAATGTAGAAACATCTCCTGGCAGAGGTGGCTGCACCCACCACCCTTTCTTTCTCACTTTCCATCTGCAGACACTGAAAAGACCAAAGAAAGTCCACCTCCCTGTGAGCAAGAGCAGCCCCAGCTCCCCCACTGCCCCCCGACACTATGACTCGGATGAGGACTATGGGTCACATGCTGCAGATCCAGCCCTGCACCGCTCCCGGGATGACCTGGACCACAGCCAGGGCTACGATGGGGACTCATCCAGTGAGAGGAGCTCTGGCCACTACCAGGATGACAGCCGCCACCACAAGCCGGTGTCCCGGAGCCGGAGGCGAAGCCAGGACAGCAGTCACTGGAGGCAGAGCGGCAGTGGCTCAGGTCAGAGGGGCTACAGCCGGCACCGCTCCACCAACAGCTTCGGCCACAAAGGGGACACCAACGGGCTGGCCCTGGTGTCAGGCTTCAAGCGGCTGCCGCGCCGGGATGTGCCGACAAAGCCCATCACGTCGGTCTTGGTGAAACAGAAGCAGAGTGAAGGTGAGGCCATCCTGCTCCCTCTGTCCCTGGGTCTTGTCGCCTGATTTGTGGCCGTGTGCCCCCCCTGGGGAGGAGGCGATGGCAGGGTTGGTGCCAGGGTCTGGCATGTGGTGAGGGAGCAGTGCATGCCGTGCTGGGTGCACCAAACCCACCCAGCCTCAGCCCAGGGTTGCAGAGCTCAGTTTTGCGGCTTGCTAGTGCCCCACGGGGGGCTGGGCTGGACTGCTGGAGGTGGTGGCGAGGGGGGACCTTGAGTGGATCCTGCATCTGCCTGGCTCTGGTACTGTCATGGGCTCTCTCCGGTGTAGAGTATGGCCTGAAGCTGGGGAGTCAGCTTTTCATCAAGCACATAGTGGAGAGCGGGCTGGCAGCGAAGGGCAGCTCCTTGCAGGAGGGAGACCTTATCCTGAAGGTACGGGCACCCACGGGGCGCACAGCACTTGCTGGGGATCTCATCTCCCCCTCTTCGGGTGGCTTGTCCCCTGGCTAGCGTCACCACAGGGGACGAGCCAAGAGCGTGCTTCTCTCAGCTGCCTGTGAAGGCTGAGAGCTGGGCTGGAGGCAGCTCTGCCTGGTGCCCGCAACCCTGCCCCGGCTCCCAGCCTTCCCCGGGGACCCCGTGCGGGCTCGGGGGTGCCAGCTCCCTGCGATGCCGAGGCTGGCTGGTCGAGGCAGCCCTGTGGCATTCAACCAGGGCTGGTGGCCTGTCCCTCTGCCACAGCGGGATCACGTCTGCTCCACTGTCCCCGCAGCACGTGGTCCCCTCCCGTGTGAGCGTGTCCCCATCGGGGCAGCAGTCGGCCTGAGGAGCTCGGGTGTTTGGATGAAATGATATTTCAAGCGTTTGGGAAGGAGGAAATAGAGGGAGGGGGACTCCTCGTTTGCACACATGGGCCAGGTGGACCTGTGGCTGCTGGGAACTGGAGCCAAAGTGACTCTGGGGCAAATGGGAGGGATTTCATCCCAGCAATTCGGTGGGAAAAGCTGCTGCACCCTGGGGACATCACAGCCCCACGATCCGCTTGGGGCCTGACCCCTGGCACCAGCCCAGTGCATGGAAGGACAGCACGGGGCCAAGGTCAAAGTAAAACTGAGCTTCAGGCATCTGAGCAGGTCTCTGCAGCTCCTGCCCCCATGCAGGGCTCCCCAGCAGCTAAAGGTGGGAGTTAATTAGCCTCACTAATTTTGTTTCCTCTGTGCGGGATGAGGTCCCACTGGGAGACAGCCAGGAATGGGGATGTGGTGTGGGATAAATGGGAGCTGAGGCCAGGCTGGAGGGGCTGGGGAGCGACCGGGGAGGTGGCGGTCAGAGCATCCCATTTGAGCAGGGCTGTCCTGGGGGTGGCTGTCCTGGGGGTGACTTTCCCAGGATCAAGCGCCCTGATGCCTCCCACTCTGCCCCCTCTAGATCAATGGGGTGGCCAGTGAGGACATGTCCCTGGCTGACACGCAGCAGCTCATTGAGCAGACAGAGGGGACCCTGACCTTGCTTATTCTTCGGGACGACCGGCAGTTCCTGGTCAACATCCCTGACATAGAAGACAGCCAAAGCGACAGCTCCCGGATGGATGGTGAGGGGACATGGTGACAGGGCTGGGGGCCAGATACACAGCACAGGGACTGGATAGTCTCTAAAATGTCTTCCTGTTGGTGCAGATATCTCTGACATTGACTCTGAACTGTCTCACCCACCATCCCCTGAGACCTCTGCGCGACCCCCAGCTGCTGCCACGATGAATTCCCCGCCGTAAGCCCCGCTCTGCCCCCACGAACCCCTCTTTTCCCCATCAGATCCCCGGTGTGTGCTTTGCCTCTCTGGAGGGGCTGGTTCTCCTCCATCCCAGAGCCAGTTCACCCTGCGTGTGGGACTGCTGCACTGTCCCCGCTGCCCACCTGGCACTGCCTGCCTGTGCCCACGCAGGGCCTGCCTAAATCCTGCCCCAACTTTGTTCCAGGGAGAGGAGACGATCAAACAGGGACCCTGTGGCCGACACGATCGTTGACAGCGCTCAGGACCCTGGTGAGTGAGCTCAGAGCAGGCTGGGGGAGCTCAGGGCACCGAGGGGCTCTGGGCTCCTGCATGTCTCTGCTGTCCAACCCCCCCGGGCAGAGCCACGCCAGGTCTCCCCGTGCCTCAGCTGCCCCGGCAGCGGCGCAGTCACCACCGCCTCCGGGACCAGCTCTCCTTTCCTGCAGACCTGCTGGAAGCTGTGGAGGGGGATGGCAGCCACGCTCCCCACACCAGCCCCGCTGCCCGAGCTCCCCGCAAGGATGGGTGCGTCTGTGAGAGGCGGTGGGGAGCAGATGGGGGAGATGGGGAGCTGCTCTGGTGCAGGGCTGGGGTCACAGGGTCGGTGATCCCCTTGTGCTGTCCTCAGCACGTCACCATGGGGCTGACCGTGGCTTCCCCCGTGGCAGGTACAGCGCTGACTCCAGGGTCGTGCACTTTGTGAAGGCCAAGAGCGTTGGGCTACGGCTGGCGGGGGGGAACGACGTGGGCATCTTTGTGTCCAGCGTGCAGGAGGGGAGCCCAGCCGACAGCCAGGGCATCCAGGAAGGGGATCAAATCCTGCAGGTACCCAGGGCTGCGAATGGCTCTAAATGCTGCTGCACCCAGACTGGTCCCATCCTTCCTGCGTCTGATACCTCCCTGGGGTCTGGATTTCTGCTGCTGGGCATCATCTTGGGTCGGTGCTGCTGCCCATGGCCCGTACCCATCGGGCTGGCTCTGCGGGTGCTGCCCAAGGGGGTGACCCCCTCTCTGGCACCATGCTAACACCCAGCAGAGTCAGGGCACCCCCTCAGCTGGCCCAGTGGCCCTCCCCAGGGTTATTAGGGGTTTTGGCAAGCACTTGGGTGACAGGAACCGGTTCTGGCTGCCAGCCTGCCTTGGGCACTGCTGCCCCTGCAGTCCCCCCACCGGTATCTGTGCCCTCCGTCCCGCTGGCAAGGCCATGTCTAAGCGCTTTTCTGCGGCAGGTAAACACCACCAGTTTCCAGAACCTGACCCGTGAGGAGGCCGTGGAGTATCTCATGAGCCTGCCACCCGGTGAGGACATCACGCTGTGGACCCAGAGCAAGCAGGACAGTGAGTGATGACCAGACTCATCCTGGGCTTGTGCCTCTCCCATCCTTTGTCTCTTCTGAGCAAGCATCAGAGCCACTAGACTTGCCATGGCCTTTTCTGCCCCTGCAGGGTGGTCCTTCTTCCCCACAGCCCTCCCATCCTCCTCCAGAGAGGTGATGGGAGGGAACCAGATGATCCCAACCCCTTTTGTGTCTCGGTATCCTGGAGCACGGGGGCTTTCTGCACCGTGGCTCAGCCTGGAAAGGCCAGTATGTGCTGGGGGGTCAGATCCTGCTGTTGCCAGCATGGCTGAGAGCGCCATGGGAGGAAAAGGTGTCCCCAACACCCTCCTTAGCAGCAAAGGCTACTTGTGGAGGCTCCCGGCCAGTGTAGCTCCTTCCCAAATCTCTCCAGCATCTTCCTTGTCAGATAGCTTTTCCCGTGATGGTCCCTCTCTCCCTGGGCTCCAGTTTACAGGAAGGTGATCTCGTCCAACACGGGTGACTCGTTCTACATCCGGACACACTTTGATTTTGAAAAGGACACACCGTCAGGGCTCAGCTTCGTCCGTGGGGACATCTTCCACGTGCTGGACACCATGTACCGGGGCAGGCTGGGGAGCTGGCTGGCTGTGCGCATGGGCAGGGACCTGCAGGAGCAGGACAAGGGCATCATCCCCAACCGGAGCAGGTAGGGATGGAGCCAGGAATAGCTCCAAGGTGAGCAGAGCTGGGGGATGGCTTCCCAGTGAGACGGGGACGTGGACAGTGGGCCCCGTAAGAGGCAGGGCAAGTGCTGGTGGAGCAGTGGTAGGAAGCATGAGCTGGTGAAATCCCTTCTTAGGGGTGATGGGGCAGTTGATGCTCTGGTTGTCCAAGGTCCTGAGGGAAGAAGCTACCACAGCCTCATCCGGCCATGCCACGGAGCAGGGACACTGGCTTCTTCTGCCCCGCTCCTCGGAGCCTGGAGTGACAAAACAGGGGTTAAATCTGGAGGCTCCGTGTCCTGAACCCTTTCCCCTCCCAGAGCCGAGCAGATCGCCAGCCTGGAGTCGGTGCTGAAAGCCACATCTGGTGCCAACCCATCCGGGGCACGGGCTGAGTTTTGGAAGCTGCGGGGCCTGCGGGGAGCCAAGAAGATGCTGCGGAAGAGCCGGGAGGACCTGTCTGCCCTCACGAAGCAGGGCTGCTACCCACCGTATGAGAGGGTAGTCCTGAAGGAAGGTGGGCACCAGGGCTGCGTCCCCATCGCCCAGACCCACCCAGGGGACATTGGCACAGGGCTGCCCCGCTGCAGGTGCTGGTGGGCTCCGCTCTCCTGGAAGGAGTGGGGCTGGACACCTGGGTGCTGTGAGCTCTGCCCTCGCCCCCAACCTCCCTGAGCCGGTGTCTTTTCCCCACAGCCAGCTTCAAGCGGCCGGTGGTGATCCTGGGCCCCATCGCAGACATTGCCATGCAGAAGCTTAGCACGGAGCTGCCCGAGCTGTTCGAGATCGCCCGTAAGTGCCCCCCTCGCCGTGGGGAAATTGCCCCCGGCAGCTGGACCCTCAGTGCCCAGGACCTGTGGGAGCTCTTTATCCGGGGCTCTGTCCCAATCCTGCCTTATTGCCCCCACTCCGTGACACCGCCAACTCTTTCCCGGATGCGTTCACCCTCCTTCCTTGAGGGACACTGCCCAGGGCTGGGCACAGCCAGACCCAGCCTGGGGCTGCTGGAGATGCCACATCTCTGCCAGCCTCTCTCACGCCATGTCTCTGTGTCCTGCAGTGAGCGTGCCTCGAGACGGGGCATCATCCAAGGTCATCAAGTTGGATTCAGTGCGGCAGATCGCAGAAAAGGTGAGAGACCACCCTGGTGTGCTCGGGGTGGTCCTAGTGGGTGGCCTTGCTGTCCCCAGCGGGGCTGATGACTGCGCCCTGCCCCAGGACAAACATGCCTTGTTGGACATCACACCTTCGGCTGTGGAGCGTCTCAACTACGTGCAGTACTACCCGGTGGTGGTGTTCTGCGAGCCGGAGAGCCGGCAGGGCATCAAGGCCATGCGCCAGTGGCTGGCACCTGACTCCAGGAAAAGCTCCCGGCGCCTCTACGTCCAGGCCAACAAGATGAAGAAGCATTGCAGCCACCTCTTCACTGCCACAGTCAGCCTCAGCGGCAGCGGCAACACCTGGTACGAGACGATCAAGAACATCATCAGGACGCAGCAAAGCCAGCCCATTTGGACAGCGGTAGAGCAGGTACAGGGCACGGGCTCCCGCGGCACTGCTCAGCCTGCTGGGGCTGCAGCCAGGCAGGCGACAGGACCACCCGTCTGCCGCACACCGGGGGTCCCAGGTCTCTGTCATCCTCACGTTGCAGGCAGATGTGGCACCGGAGGACAGTCTGGACCTGCTGAACCCGCCAAGCGCAGCAGCCTCAGGCTACCTGACCTGTGACAGTCAAGCCAACAGCGACTACGATGACACGGATGGCGAGGCAGGTGCCTACACTGATGGTGAAGCAGAGGACGCCTATGACCAGCCCGGGCTGGCCCGCTCCTCCGAGCCAGCACAGGTGTCCCCAAGCGATGATCTGAGGGAGCAGGTGGGTGTCCCCCCCACTGGTAAGAGGGGCTGGGCGGGCAGAGGGGGAGCAGCGTAGTGCCTGGCTGTGGGGGATAATTCCTAGCCCCTGTGGCACAGGCAGCGCATCCCCTCCAGCTGCTGCAGCATCCTGCTGCGCATCCATGCCCAGCCCCAGGCTGGTGCACAAATCCTGCCCCTGCCTGAGCCCCCACCTCTCTGGTCTTTCACAGGTGACCAAGCAGCAGCAGCAGCAGCAGGGCCAGCGTTACGACAGCATCAGGTACCCTGCACACCAGGCCAGCTGGGGAGGGGGTAACGCAGCCAGCAGAGCCACAGGTGCCAGCTGTGCCCCCCATCTTGACCCGGCGGCAGAGGCCTCACCACAGCTTCTTCTCCCCCAGGGAATACGAGCATGATGCCGTGAGGAAGAGGTTCACACGGGCCAGGGATGACTCGGACCAGGATGAAGGCTACGAGTGGGGCCCAGCTACAGATGTGTAGCGGCACCCCTGGCTTCTGTCCCACTGGGACCCAGACCCTTTAGGCAAGCCCTGCTGCAGCCTTGTGCCACCAGCTCCATGTGACAGCCCAGGTGGTGCCACAGCACCCCACAGCCAGGCTGGGGGGTTGGGGCTAATCCTGCTGTACCCCTCACCACCAAGTGCCTCCTTTCCCCTTTTGGCTATGGCTGCTGCTGCTGGAATAAAAGGGATGTTTTGATGGGGACACACCGTCTCCGTGGGTGGGGGGGTAGCCGTCTGCAGGAGAAACGCAGGCAGCAGGGTGGCAGGCAGCAGGGTGGCGTTGCTGGGACCCAGCCCCCTCCATGGCCGGCCACCCTGCCTGCAGCGTGGGGGTCAGGGTGCATGCACCGGGGCTGACCCTCTGCTGCAGCCCAGCCCGGGCTCCTGAAACGCAGCCTCCCACATTCCCCAAAACTTTTTTTATTTTTCTATCAACCAAGCACACAGGCAAAGTCAGGGCAGCGCTGCCTCAGCTGTAGGGCTCCAGAGACCCACTCACAAAAAGACACATCACCGGGGGCTGGCCCTTGGGGCTCAGGACCCCAAGCTCCCCAGGATGCGGGACTGAGCAGTGTCCATGTTCCCTTTCGCTGCGCCGAGGGACAGCCCTGAGGGCTGCGAGCCAGCGCCCTGGCAGGCTGGGCTGTGCGTGCAGAGCGGTTAAAGGCAGCACCAGAGAAAAGCAGAGGTAGTTTCCCAGCATGGTGTACCAGGGCTAATGGGGAGTCCGTTTGCATTCCCGATGGGCCCCAGCAAAGCCAGGGAGGAGCAGGCGCCAAGGGTGCTGCTGCCCTTAAAGCTGAGTCTGGGAGCTGCCAGGTCTCCCTCGGGGGTGCCGGCGTGTGCCCCCACACTGGTATGCAGGGTCAGTGCCGAGCTGAGCTCCGCACCTGTGATTCAGCACCATCCCCACAGGGGGAAAGGCACCGTGGGTGAGTGTAAAAGCACTATCTGTAGTGACTGAATGGGGTGACCTTTCGCATGGGGTCCCCTCTCCTGCCAGCACCAGGCCAAGGAGAGGGGCTCTGTGAAGCAGCGGGACAGGCACACACTGCAGGCACTGTGAGGCTGGGAGGGGGGAAGGCAGGGGGAGGAGGTGCTCAAACCACGCACCACAGGCCCTGACACTGCCTTAGCTGGTTATCGGGGCCCCCAGAATCTCCCACTGCATCCTGAGTAAAACCAAAGAGGTGCAGGATTAGGCCCTGCTGGGGACCAGAGGGCTCCGATGAGGGTGCTGGGGTAGGAGGCGGAGCCTGTCCTGCCCTCACGGCCCTGGGCTTGCTCCTGCCTGGCTCCAGGCACGTGTGGCGACAGCCGGCCATGGCCAGCAGCTCAGAGGAAGAGGGGTTGCTCCTGCCCGGTCAGTAAGCGGTACGTGGAGGCCGGCATCGTCTTGATGTGGACCTAGGCAGAGACCCAAGATCAGCTGGGAGATGCCAAAGCCCAGGCTGGAGGGGTGCTGGTGCAAAACTGAGCCCAGCCAACTCCATGTGCAGCTGCCCCGCAGCACGGGGGCCCTGGCCGTCACCCAGCTCAGGCCTGGCTCACCTCACTGACCGCCTGTGTGAGGATCTGGATGATCTTCTCATGGGGTGTTGCCACCACGCTCTGCCCGTTGATCTCGATGATGCGGTGCCCCACGCGGATGCCACCTCTCTCAGCAATGCCCCCACGCATCAGGCTGCAGATCTGGGGAGCAGAGCGCGTTGGTAAGAGCAGAGCTGTGCCCACAGCCATGCCCAACCACCACCTCAAACCCTCTCATCCGTGCAGGCTCCCAGCAAGAACTCTAGACTTGGGCGCTGCCTCCTCCAGCCCATGGCTGTGCAGCGAGGGCAGGGACGTGCTTTTGCTTTGCTGCCACCAGCGCGCCGTGCTGAGCTGTAGGGCAGCCAGGGAGCTCAGCTCCCCCCAGCCCCACATCGAGGCCTCATGCTCTCCTCAAGCCTGGGCTGCAGAGCCAGAGCTTCTCACCTGGGCACCAGCTCCTGCAGTAACCACAGCTCCAATGCATTTGGGAACATCGGACACTGCACAACGCAACCGTGCCACCCCCTCCACCATCCACCCACCCCATCAACCCCCACTGGTCCTGGAAATGCCCCTCTCTGCCTTTCCAACACAGCCACTGTGGAGCCCAGAGCGGAGAGTGCTTAGGGTGCTGGAGACAGCAACAAGCATCACTAAGGTCACAGCAGGAAAGCCAGGAAGAAACCACCACCTTGAAAGCAAATAGCTGAAGAGCAGCAGTGAGACAGATCTGACTGCTGGTGCTGCAGGACAGCTACAAAGAGCCTTTTGCCGTGGCACAGCAGCACCCTGTAAAACCTCAGCCCCGGCAGGCACAAGGAACGCTGGAACTGTGCGCGTCCATGCGGATGCAGCCCGAACCGCGTGTCCCTCTGGCAGACAGGTGGCCGAAGCCCACGGCTGACCCTGGCCTGGCTTCTGCCCCCACCCCCACAAGCACTCACCACGCCGTTCTCAACACAGAAGCCCAGCTGATACTTGGAGTCAGGGCGCCGGATGACAGCCGTGGTGACAGGGGGACAGTGCACGATGTTCAGCACAACCTCTGTCTGGTGCTTCAGCTCCTGGAAGATGGGAGGGGGCTCTGTCAGACTTTGGAGACTATTTGGCATGGTTGAGAGGGGCGATGCAGCCACACTGCTCATGGGAGGGCTGAGGATTAGCAACCTGTTTTCAATGGGGAAACTGAAGTACACACAGGGATACTGCCGTGTTCAAATTCAGGGAGAACAACTTATAAATCCAGTTCAAGACGCCCCACTCTGCCCCTGAGGCCACAGTGTCCTTGCTTTCAGCTCATTCCTGCCCTGGGAGGTAGAAGATGCAACAGGTTCCCTCCAGGACAGATGCCTGCCTCCTCACCCACCCCCCTCCTCCGGCAGGGTCCTGCCTGCACCCCACCACAGCAAGTTTAGCTCCCCAGCTTTGTCCCTGCCTTGTCACATCCCCTCCTCCCAAGCACTCACAGCAGGGACTGTCGCAGCCCACCAGATAGGTGTAGGCCCCCAGACTCCTGTCCCCTCTTCCTCTACGGCCTCCTATCACTCATCTGCACACGAGCCAGGAGCATCAGGGGGTACCCCGGTATTACAGACACTCCTGGATGCATTCAGGCCAGTCCCCATGTCTGCCAGGGCTCTCGCTCACCAGGCCGGAGGCAGGTGGCAGCCTGCGCGCAGCCCCGGCTCACCCGGATGATGCTCTGGCAGGTGGTGAGGGGCAGCCCCACCAGGCTCATCCCGTTGACAGACATGAGGCGGTCTCCGATGCTCAGCTCGCCCGACTTCTCCGCGGGACCCCCGTGCATCAGGTTGGCAATGACCACTGTGGGCAGGATGGAGCCCCAGCCTGACTCCACGATGGCAATGCCCAGGATCTCCCCCTTCTGCTTCCGGATGCAGACCTGGGAGGGCAGGCACAGATAGGTCACAGTCACCAGCCACAGGGCACGTGTCCCAGCCCAGCACAGGTGTCCTGGGCTCACAGCCAGCTGGGATGGGGCCCAGTTTTGTAGGGAGCACCCCAGCTGCTCAGGGAGCCATGGAGGGGATGACGTAGAGGTGCCAGCAGGTACCCCATGCTGTCCCCACCACTTCAAAGCAGCTCTTACATCCTTGCAGTTCTCCTGCCGGGAGAAGTGCGTCAGCTCTGCATTGTATTGTTCCTGGTCCTCGAGAGCACGGCTGTACTGGCGAGGGCTCAGCTCGCTCGGGTCAATGCTGTTGGCCTCCAGGAAGCGCTGGTAGGCCACGCCAAACGCCTGTCCGATGGCCTGAGCGATGATCTGGGCCTGCGGAAAGAGAGGGGCTGTCTGTGCCCACGGCTCGTGGCCAACAGTCTCATGGCCAAACCAGAGCCAACAGGTGCTAGCACCCTGCAGTGCACAGCACAAGCACTGTGCCCTGGGAGCTCCAGGGCATCCCAGCCTCTTGCCTGCCCGAATGGGCCCCTTTACGGTGCCAGTCCTCCCTGCTTTTCTTGCTGGGCCCCTCTATGTCGCAGAGGTGCTCAAGCTGGGCTCCTTCCCCCTCTGTGCTCACCAGGACCCCCCAGCACAGAGACCCAGAGCACCCAGTCATTACAGCAGGATAGGGCCCAGTACCCCAATGTCACCCTGCCCTCCCAAGGGACTCGTGTGTCTCCTCACATCAGCCGAGTGGAAGACGTGGCAGATCATCTTGTAGAGCCGCTTTTCCTCTGCTACATCTGACCGCCGAGGAAGTTTCCGACGTGCCATGAGCACCACGAGGGAGCCGATGTCAGCAATGTAGGAGATGGTCTGGAGGGAGTGATCCATCATGGCCTCCTGACAAGAGGGACACAGAGAGAGACATTCAGCTCCCCCTGGCCCGATGGACCCTTTGGGCAGCCCGTAAGCCAGCCAGGCACCACCACAGGCAGGGAGTGTTTAGGTTCAACCACCACCCTGCTGAGATGCAGCTCAAATGCCTGGCACGTGCTGGGCAGAAGCCACATCTACGCTAAAAGGTACAAGCAGCTCCTTCAATCAAGGACTCATCTGTGTCCCTGGGTGCTGCCAGGGGACAAGACAGCTCTTTCCCCTTATTATAAAGCAGAAACTAGTTCTGAGGCAAAAAGCTACAGAAATTTCAAGTCTAGGTTCCCTGGAGCCTGGTCTCAGAACCCAGCAGCTCCCACGAGGCAGTCTGCCTGAGAAGCCTCCAGCAGCCGTGCAGGGAGCCAGGGGACACGGCAGCACGTCTGTGTGGGATGGCTGCAGAGTAACGTGTCTCCTCCCAGATGTGTGTCCTTGCCCGTAGGCTATCCTCAGCCTGCCGTGGGTGCAGAGATCCCAAGGCCAAACAGGACGGTTTCAGCAGCCCCAAAGCCATGCGGGTGCTCCCGTTCCCTGCTCACCTGTGTGTCAGCCGTGAGCACCTTGATCCTCTGTGTGGAGACAAACAGATCCACCTCCGTCATGGGCTGGGACTCCCCCTCCGGTGCCTGCAGAACGAAGCACCCAGGAAAGCTCACGGCTGCTGCCAGGACTCCTCTGGGTCCCTGCCCCACTGCCAGGAGGTTCCCCTGGACACGTCCTGAGAGCTGCCCCATGCCCATGAGGGGCCAGGCTGGTGGCAGTCATGCCCCCCTACCCTCCTGCACCTTGATCCTGTCCACCGCCTCCTGGGCCTGTGCCATGCGGACGCTGGTTGGGGGGTTCCTCTCTGAGACCAGCTGTGTGGAGCCCAGGTACTTTGCCCCAAAAATCACACCGTCCAGCAGATCCTCCGGGTCACAAGGGCCTGGAACTGAGGCATCAGGAGGGACTAAGCAGGGGCTGGTCACCCCAGCTCTGAAAACCAGGGGTACCAACTCCTACTGCCCATTAGCTGTATTCCCACACGCAGCAAAGCAGCTCAGCGCTTGAGAGACAGACTCCTGGCATCACTGGGGGACCAGCTCTGACCCCAGGGCCGCTTCTCCCTTCCCTTGAGCACACCCTGGCATCCCTCTTTGTCCCTCCCCAAGCCTGAGCAAACACCCCCATCCCCGGTCTCTGAAGCACCCCCATTTGCTCAGCAAAGGGCAAGGTGGGATCAAATGAGCCACCCGGAGTCTGCAGCCACGTTCCCACCCTGCACAGGCACAGAGCCACGTGCTCCCCTCCCCGGCTGGGACCCCTGGTCACCCCACATTCGGGGTCAGAGCAGGAGGCTGTAGGTCAGGCCTCCTGGATGCTCTGGCTGCTTGAGCACAGAAGCAACTCACCCTCTTTGAAGGTCGAGCAGGAGGATTGGGATTTCCTGTTCTGCAAAGCAACAAGAGAGCAGGTGAGGCACTGATTGGGATCCCAGGGATTCAGCAGGCATGCTCTACAGCCAGGCTGCCCCTGGAGCACCAGGCCAGCGAGGGCACAGTGTCCCGGAGGCTGGGGGTGGGCGCACAGGGCCCTGGGGCTCTTCGGACCCACCAGCCTCTTCCCTGGGGCATGCACAGATCAGCCAGCCATGCAAATGCTCCCCTCCCCACTCAGGGCAGCAGGAGCCAAAGCCAGTACCGAGGGTCTTGTCCGGGCACCCCAGCAACATGAGGACCTGTAAGACCCGAGGAAAAGAAGTCTCTGGCTTCCCCCTGTCCCCACCCAAAACCCCACGAGGGAGCAGAGCCAAGGGGGTGCACTCACGGTCATGCTGCCCTGGGGTGGCTGCTCTGGCTCCAGGGCCAGAGTGGGAGGCAGGGCCACCCAGGCTGGCTCCGGGGAACTGTCCTGATTGCCCTCACAGGCAGAGTCGACCTCGCAGTGCACTTCTCCATAATACCAGCTGCCGGAAGTTCCTTCCTCCGAGCTCTCTGGCCTCTCCAGCCCTTCAGGCTTCTCCACAGCAGCCGGCTCCTCTTGAGCCTGCAGCATCTCCAGGTTGGTCCCAGCCAGGATATCGGAGCGGGCCAAGGGAGTCTCAGTGCCGGCCTCAGGCAGCCCCCCCTCATAGCACAACAGGCTCAGCAAGTCCTCCCGGTCGGCCTCGGCGAAGAGCAGCCCGTGGCAAGGCCGGGAGCAGGCCGAGTGCTGGGCACAGCAGGGCCGCGTTGCTAGGCCTCGGCCCATGGCCACGTGCAGCGGGCAAGGCCGGCACTTGCCCTGGCACTCGCTGTCACCGCGCCGGGGCTGCTCGCCTGCTGGAGGGGCCGGGCCCGCACCTGGGGAGGGCAGCAGGCCCTGCTCCGAGGGGGGCGAGTGGTCGCTGAGGTTGGGGTCGAGGGTCTCCAGCTGGGCCAGCAGGCCCTGCATCTCCGCGGGATCAGCCTCCGCGCCCTTGGCCCACTCGGCCCTGCCCGGGCGGGCACTGGCCTCGGGGGTCTCATCCAGCTCCATGCCCACCGGGTTGCCGCGGCTGGAGATCCGGGGGTGGCCCACGCCCTCAGGGGTATTCCCGGCACCGGGCTCCCAGCCGACGGAGCCCTGCGGTGCCGCGGCCGCCTCCTCCAACTCCCTTCCCGAGCCCTGGTAAAGCGCCGCTCGGCCGCGCCCGCCGTCCGAGGCTGCGGCAGGCCCCGGGCTGGGCCCTGCACCCCGCCGCCGGGCCTCGGGGCCGCAGCCAGGCCGCGGGGGGGCGAAGGGGGGCTCCTGGGACTGTCTCACACCCCGGCGGAGCTCGGGGGCGCCGGGCCGCGCCGCCGGCCCCTCCTCCGTGTCCATGGCCGGCGGCTCCGGGGCCTCGTCGCTGCCCAGACCAGGGGCTGAGGCCGCAGCCGCCTGGAAATCCATGCGGCTCTCCATGGCCTCCTCCCGGGCGCGGAGCAGGGGCCGGCTCCCCCCGCTGGCGACCGAGGGCCGCTCGGACTCAGGGGGCCGGGGCCGCCGGCCGGGGCCGGGCCGGTCCCGCCGCCGCTTCCGGGCGCCGTCGCGGCGCATGCGCGGCCCGGCGTAGCCCCGCCCCTCCCGGCGTGCCCCGCGGTGCCCCAGCATGGCCGCCCGGCTGCTGCAGTGGCTGCCGGCGGCGCTGCCCGCCACAGCCCGCGGCTACGCCAAGAAGGCGGGTGAGCCCCGCCCCCGGGCCCGGCCCCCGCCGCTGCCCCCCGCCGGTGCCCCCTGCTCCGCCCCGGTGCCCCCTGTCCCCGCCGCTGCCTCCTGCCCCGCCCCGGTGCCCCCTGCCCCCGCCGCTGCCCACTGCCCCAGCCTCCGGGCCCGGCCCCCGCCGGTGCCCCCTGCCCCCGCCCCGGTGCCCCCTGCCCCGTCCCGGTGCCCCCTGTCCCCGCCGTTGCCTCCTGCCCCGCCCCGGTGCCCCGTGCCCCCTGCCCTACGCCCGGCCGTTGCCCCGTGCCCGAATCCTGTACCCCCCAGCCCCGGCCTGCCTGCGGCCCCCCCCCAGCCCCCCCCGCCGCTCCCCCTCCCCACCCTGCACCCCCCTCCCCGGCCCGGGGCTCGGCGCCCCCGTTGTAGCCCCCCCTGACCGTGCCCTTGCCCCCACAGCAAAGGCCAAGGGCAAGCAGGCGCCGAAGGAGGCGCTGAAGGGGCCGGAGGTGTGCACGGACCCCACCATGCTTGCCACCCATGCCATGGGCGTCAACTACTTCAAGGAGGGCCCCGAGGTGGCCCTGAAACCAGACTCGGAGTACCCCGACTGGTAGGTGCTGCCCCACAGGCCCTGGGGCACCTGGCCCCACGGCGCTGCCATCCCCGAGGCATAGGCGAGTGTAGGAGGGATGCGGAACTGTTTGGGGAGGGGGGGGGACTGCCGCCCTGCAGCCCAGAGACCCTCCCCAAGGGGCAGGGGGGCTGGCTGGGCCTCGCTGTGGATGTGGGTGAGGGATCTGCGTGTCCTGGCCGCGCACTGCCATCGCTCTGGCCTGTGCTGGTCCCTTTGCCCTCCTGGCCGCAGCCTCACATCCTCTGCCTTCGCTTCCAGGCTCTTCAAGATCCACCTCGGGCCCCCCAAGAAGCTGGAGGAGCTGGATCCCGACTCCATCGAGTATTGGAGGCGCCTGCGGAAGTACAACACATGGCAGCGCAACAGGCTGAAGAAGGGCAAGAAGCTGTAAGCGCGGCAGCACTTGGGGCACAGGTGCCACCCTGTGTGCCAGAGTGGGACCAGCTCCCACTTCCAGTGTCTTTTTATTGTTGTAAACAAACAATAAAGCCCTGAGGCTGACACCTGTTACGGCGGCTGTGGCAAACACCCAGGGCCCCTCGTGCCACGGCCTGTGAGGGGCTGAGGCAACACAGGCCACAAATTTTCAGTGGATTTGTTAAAACAGAAGCTCGTTTTTTTGCTTATAGAGGGAATCGGTGCCACCAAATGAGTCCTGATCCCTGCTCTGTCACGGTCTGCACTGCAGGAGCCTGTACTCCCCGGGGGTGGCAGGTTGGGGGCCAGGCTCTGGCAGTGCTGCGGGGGCAGCGGGCGAGGTGAGGGGGAACATGGTGGCATCTAGCAGCGCCACCCCCGTGCTGCACTCTCGCTTCCTCCTCCAGCAGCAGGGGAGCAGCGGCCGCCGGGATGCCAGAGTCCCACCTTGGCTGGGCTGTTTGGTGAAGGCAGCATCTTCCCCTCAGCAGTGGGGGTCTTGCTTCCCCATCCCTGCGTGTTCCTGGCTGGCTCCCGCTTGGAAAAGCCCAGCACCTTCCCCGCAGCATCGGTCTTGCCCGTGCATTGGGCTCCCCAGGCTGAGAGGTGCCCTTGTCACCCGGGTTCGCCTCCGTCCCGGAGTAACTGCCCTGCAGCTCTTGCCTGGCCTTGAGCCGGGCTACGAGGACGCAGCAGGTGCCTGCAGGGTCCTGCCGCAGCAGGGAAGGGGGGTGCAGCCCCTGTGCCTGGCTCCCCTGGGGGGGCGGCTGGCTTGGCAGCTGCTGTGGCTGCGCGCTGCAGCACAGGAAGCGGTGGAGGAAAGCAGAAGTGCTGGGGGAGATTTTGGGTTGAACCCTCGTTTCCTCTGCGCGTTGGAGCTGCTGGGGCTCAGGCCGGACTGTACCCAGCGTGAGCGCCCTGTCCGTGCCGTGCCTGCCCTCCCCTCGCCACCCCCCAGCGCCTCCAGACCCCAAATCCAGCAGCAGGTGAGCAGAGGGGGCACCTGAGCCCCTGCCCTCTGTCTCGGAGCTCCCCTGCTCGGGTGAGCGTCACCCAGCCGCCATGGACGGCTTGGTCCTGGGGACAAGCTCCCATCAGGGGTGGGTTGGTGGGGAAGGACCTGAGGGGAGGAGCAGGGAGCCAGTCCCTGGGTGCTGCCCCCATCCAGGGCGATTCGTGCCACCCTCCTCTTGCTGCTGAAGCCTTTGCCAGGGTTAGGGGGAGCTGAGGCAGGTCCCAACCGCAGGACCCCCATGTACCCTCCCCTAACCCCCACTTCAGGCCCCTCGTGGCCCAGTGGGGCTTGTGCTGGCTCCGGAGCCACCACCCAGAGACCTGGTGATGACAAGGGGGCTGCTGCTGTCCCACTGGGGTCTCTGCCAGAAGGACAGAGGCCCCCGAGCTTAGTCCTCCATGATGGGCCCTGTTCTCTGTGTCCCTTGAAGGAATGGGGAAGGTGACAGTGGACATCCCCCCTTGCCAGTTCCTTGGACCCCATTCCGTGAAGGTCCCTGTCCTGGGGCCGGACTAACACAGCTCTGGCTCCTCGCACGAGGGCGGGGGGTGAGCAGGGTCACCTGTGCTGCTGCCACGGCTCATCCTCCAGGCGTGGAGGGGGAACTCGTGGCTTTCCCAGCCGGCTGCCAGCAGCCAGACCCGGCAGCGCCGCCGGGCCAGTTCCCAGCCCCTCGCTGGGGAGGCCAAAACCCTCTGGGGCTCCCATGGAGAGGTGAACTGGTGCCAGGAGCTCATGTGGGTGCTCTCCCCCCTGAGCCACCCTGCGCAGTGCCCGGCAGCGTCCGGGGGGGCAATAGGCATCTGTCACCCCATCGCCCACTGGTGACTCGTCCCTTGGGCATCCCCAGGCAGGTGGTGGCGGGTCTGCAAGGGGATGGGGGACTGGAGCATGCCCATCGGCTCGCTGGGCGAGGAGGTGGTGGCCCGACTCTGCGAGCTCCTGGATAATGCCAGCCGGGGCTGGCGCAAGCTGGCTGAAGTGGCCGGGGCAGAGAAACGCTTCAAGTGCAGGTAGGGGTGGGGGGGCACATCGCCGGGGGTCTGCCCCCAACTGGGTGATGCAACACACATGGGCACAGCCCTGCTGTGGGCTGAGCAAGAGGCACGTGGGTCTCCAGCCACCCCGTTAGCCTGGGCTGGGGGCTGCCGAGTCTCCTGGCAGGTGTCCCCATCCTGCCCAGGAGGGAGGTGGGCTGCAGTGCTGAGCACCATGGGTGTCTTGCAGTATGGAGGAGCTGGAGATGTGCTCGCTGAAGGTGTTGGAGCCCCGCGGCAGCCCCACGCAGTGCCTCCTGCAGCTCCTGGCCGAGCGTGAGTGCACCCTCAAGTACCTGCTGGGCTGCCTGGAGAAGATGGGGCACACGCAGGCCTGCCAGGTCCTCAGCAGCGCCGGTAGGGACAGGCAGCAGGGTCCCATGGGACATAGAGGGGGCACTGGGGGACAGGGCTCAGCAGGAGGAGTACAGGGGGAGATGAGAAGCAGCTCTTCCTGCTGGTGGTCTTGCTCTGGGCAGCGGGTCCCTGGGCAGGGTAGGGTGGGATGGGATGGGATGGGATGGGATGGGATGGGATGGGATGTGTGCATGTGATAGGGTGATATAGGATGGGATGCGATGGGATGGGATGGGGGGGCAAGCAGTGGGATGTGGGGGGACAGGCTGTGATGGGACCTGATGGGATGTGACGGGACAGGTTGGACAGGTTGTGAGGGGACAAGAAGGGATGGGATGGAACAGTGTGGAGTGGGATGGGACAGGGTATGATGGGACAAGGGGGGATGGGATGGGGTGCTGCAGGGTGGAACACGATGAGATGGAGGTGGGTGGGATGGCACTGTATGGGACAAGGTAGGGTGGGAGGGGTGGGATGGGATCGGAGAGGACAGGCTGTTGTGGGTGGGCGTGGGACATGGTCGGACAGGACAGGGTGGGATGGGATGTGATGGGTCGGTGTGAGACAGGGGTCTCAGCCAGCCCAGGCTGGTCCTTCCTCTCCCACAGTCCAGAGCATGATCCGCATCACAGTGCAGCCAGAGTTGCAGGTGGTGACGGAGGGGACGCGCCTGTCCCTGACCTGCTGGGCGACCGGCCCGCCGGGGCTGGTGTACCAGTGGTTCTGCGGGAGGCAGGAGGTGAGATCCGGCTGCACCATCAAGCTAAGCCCCCAGACCCTGTCCACAGCGAGGGCACCTGGCCAGCTGGGAAGGATCCTCCTGTCTCCTTGGCCCCCTCCTGTCTCACAGGTGCCTGGAGCCACGGCGCCGGAGCTGGTGATCGACACGGCCGCCGCGCCGGGCCAGCCCCGGTGGTACATCTGCCGTGTGAACTGCGGGGCCACCTTCGCCTTCTCCAGGTGGACCCATGTCCAGATGCAGAAGAGCAGCAGCCCCAGTTCAGGTGGGTCCTGAGGTCTGTGTCCCCAGGCTGGCACCCATGGGGGGGGCACCGCTCGCCTCCTTGGAACCAGGGTAGCTCCTGGGGGGCTCCGCTTGCCCCAGTAAGACCAGGGTGGCTCTTCAGGCCATCACCCGTCTTGTTGCGCCCTGGCTCAGCTGTCTCTGGGCTTGCTGGGGTGACGGTGCCGATGGAGGAGCCGAATGCCGTGCCTTAGGCATGCCCACCGGCTTGTGCCACCCGTGGGTGCCAGGACCCCTGGGCGAGGGGGCTGGGAGCAGCTTCACAGAGCCCTGCCGTGGCTGGATGCCAAACGTGCTGCCCCATCCACTCCCCAGCCAGCGGTTACTGCCCAACCATGGCAGGGCTGCAGATCCTGCGGCAACCACGGCCGTGTCACCTGGCTGAGGGGGACACGCTGGTGCTGGAGTGCAGAGCCATCGGCAACCCCCCGCCCCAGTACCAGTGGTTCAGGAACCGGCGCCCCGTGGAGGGTGCGCAGGCACCCCAGCTCCAGGTATGGTGGGACCCCTGGCACGGCATGGCATGGCACGGCATAGCACAGCACGGTGCAGTGTGGCACGGCACAGCACAGCACGGTGCAGCGTGGCACAGCATAGCACAGCATGGTGCGGTGTGGCACGGCACAGCGTGGCATGGTGCAGCATGGCATGGTGCAGCACAGCATGGCACAGCGTGGCATGGCGCAGCACGCCATGGCGCAGCATGGCACGGCTCACTGCCCCAGCTGCCTGCTCCATCCCGCTGGCAGGTGAAGCTGGTGACGACGGCCGAGCGGGGCAGCTACTCCTGCCACGTGTTCAACCTCTTCCACGAGGTGTGGAGCCAAGAAGTGGACGTGGAGATCGGTGAGGGCTCCGGACAAACCTCTGCAGCCACCACCCTGCTGGGGTGTCCTGGCTCTGCTCTGCTCCTCTGGAAAGCCCTTCTGTGGCTGCCTGGGGTCTGGGGGGGCTCCAGCCCGTGCCAGGAGGTGCTGCCACACCTGAGGCTCCCTGACCCCCCCTTTTGCTGCAGGCCCACGGCTCTTTGCCTCTGGAGGCTCCTGGCAGGAGGGGGATGGAGGTAGGTGGGGGCAGAGCGGGCAGGTCCCCAGGCACTGCAGGGCCATGGCACAGTGTTTCTCTCTTTCCAGGCTCCCTGGAGCACGGCAGCCCCGGCCAGCTATATGGTAAGAGCCTGCCCGGGAGGGGTCCGGTGGCCCTGTGGGGCTGTGGCTGTCCCCAGTGCCACTACTGTCACCCCATGAGGCTCCACTCAGCCAGGGAGCAGCATACTGGGGAGAGCACACCACTGAGGCAGGGCACCCTGGTACCCAGGGACAGTGACACTGGCCACAACCGGGTGTCACCTCTGTGGGCTGAAGGTAGCTGGGACAAGCAGGAGCATCCCGCTCCGGCCCCAGCACCCACCTGCCTCTCCCGTCCTGGCAGCCACCGACAAAGTGGCGCTGCTGATCGGCAACATGCACTACCTGCACCACAAGCAGCTGAAGGCACCCATGGTGGACGTGCACGCCCTCGGCGCCCTCCTCCGCCAGCTCGACTTCAAGGTGGTCTCGCTGCTGGATCTGTGCAAGGCAGAGATGCAGATGGCTGTCAACGAGTTCCTCCTCCTCCTCGACAAGGGTGTCTACGGTGCGGTGGCACCCACCGGGGTGGCTCCAGCTGGGGGGCACCGGGTGGTTTTGCGCCGGTGGGGTCTTGGGGTGCAGCCAGGTGAGAAGTGGGCACAGCAGGTCAAGGGATGTCACCTGCTTTCCACCTCTCCCGGCAGGTTTGCTCTACTATGCTGGGCATGGCTATGAAAATTTTGGCAACAGCTTCATGGTGCCCATCGATGCGCCCAGCTCCTACACCTCGGCCCACTGCCTGTGCGTGCAGCGGGTGCTGCGGAGCATGCAGCAGCGCCACACCGGCCTCAACATCTTCCTGCTCGACATGTGCCGCAAGAGGTGACCAGCCCCCGCCACCAACCTGGGGACAAGCTGCCACAGTGGCAGGTCCCGGCACAGGGGTGCATGTGGGTGCTGGTTCCCGGGGGAGAGCAGTGAGGTGTCCCCATGGCCCCATCCAAACCCGCTGGTTTAGTCTGGATGCCCCAAAGCCTTGCTGCCCCAGCTGGGATGGCAAGCACCACGATGGGTGGGCAGAGGGGCACGGGGCAGCCCCCGGGATCTGGGGTGCCTTGGGGTGGGATTTAGGAGGTGGCGGGTCCTGGCTCTGCCCAGCAGCACTTCTTTTGTAGGAACCTCAACGACGACATCATCCCGCAGGTCGGGGCGCTGCAGGTCACGGCAAACATCGTCTTCGGCTATGCCACGTGGGTCCCCTCCCCACCACCCCCCGGCACGTGCAGCGGGGCTAGGTGTCCCCCCTGGCTCAGAGCGGGGGGGCTCAGCCCCCTGCCAGGGCTCAGCCCTGTTTGCACCCCTGAGTCTTTCCCCCCACTGCATATGGGCAGCATCACTCCCTCCAGGCAATGCTGGAGTTGGTGGGCATCAGCCCCCAGTTCCTTACAGGGCAGGGGGATGCTCATGGCACTGCTTGGCTTCAGGAAGCACCCGACAGGATCAAGCCCTGCGGCTCCTCTGATGCACAGGGAGTTGAGCTGGTGATGCTTTCCGTATCCAGGATCCTGCTGTGGTTCCCACTTCTGCCCAGCACAGTGGCTGGATGGATCAATGGAAGCGAGTAGAGCCGTGGGTGCCCGGCTCTGGCTTCCCCAGGATTGTCACCCCACGGGGGGCTGGTTCCTGGGGGAGTGATGGAGCCCACGACAGAGGCGACCGCTGCCCTGTCCCCACAGGTGCGCAGATGCCGAAGCCTACGAGCTGAGCCAGGGCGAGCTCTCCAATGGCATTTTCGTCACCTTCCTCAAGCGCTGGTTGATGGAGGACGAGAAGATCACTGTGCTGCTGGACAAGGTGGCTGAAGGTGAGTGGGGAGTGGCAGGGGACAGCAAGCCCCTCGGTAGCCCCTGCTGACCCCCCGCTGTGCCCCTGCAGACATGGGCACGCTGGAGATCACGCGGGGCCGGCAGGCGCTGGAGCTCCGCAGCAACCTCTCGGAGAGACGAGCTCTGACGGACCCCATCTGTCCCCCGGGCCAGGATGAGTCCTCCGCTAGGAACCTGCAGTGGGCCAAGGCTCACGGTGAGTGGTGGCCACCCCATGTGGAGCTGGCCCCTGGGGTGGGGATGGCACCGAGTCGCAGGGAGCAGCAGCAGGCAGCACCTGCCGGGTATCTCCCACCCTGGAGGGTGGAAACCACTGGCACAGAGCCACTAGCCCAGGTGGAGCAGTGTCCCCACTGTCGGGTGACCACCGTGGTCACCTCACCTGCTGGTGCAGCACCCTGAGCCCCTGCCGGTGCCAGCCCTGCGCTCCCTGTCCCCTCCCCAGAGCTGCCAGAGAGCCGCCACCTCCGCTTTGACTGCGGCGTCACCGTCCAGCTGGGCTTCGCCGCCGAGTTCTCCAACATCATGATCATCTACACCCGCGTGGTGGCCGCCCCCGAGGACATCGCCAAGTGCGAGGCCAAGCTCACCGACATACCCGAGGTGGGAGTGGGTTGCCAAAGCCCACACCAGGGTGATGCTGGGGAATGGGGGGGGTGTCCCTGGGGGTTTCCACGGCTGGATGCCATCTGTGGCAGGAGCTGGATGTGGACCTGAAGTGCATCAACAAGGAGAGCCCGGAGGAGGTGGGCAGCCCGCTGGCGCCCACCTGGAGCCTCGGCTGCCCCTCCTGCTGCCTCTACAGCCGGCTCTGCGGCTTGCAGAAACTGCGGGTAAGAGCCGCAGCAGGTGGGGAGCGGTGCTGGGAGCTCAGCACGGCCGCGGCCATGGTGCGGGACAGGTACCCATCCTGCCGCCCCCCGCAGCAGGAGCTGGCCTTCACCGTCTGCCTGCAGTACCGCTACCGTGGCATGGAGGACTTCGTGGAGGAGAGGCGGACGGTGAGCGTGGGGAAGCCGCTCATCGCCAAGCTCAACCTGTGGCTGGTGGCTTCCCCGGCATCGCCCGGCAGCCCCCTCTCCACCTCTCCCCCCGAGAGCTGGGGGGCGGCGGGGAGCTCCTGGGTCAACACCCCCGAGGAGAACCTGAGCCCTGATGTCCCCGGATCCCATGCGCTGTAGCGGGACAGCGCAGCCCCCTTGTCACCGCAGTCCCCTGGGGCCACGTCTGTCCCGCTGGGGGGGCTGGGGGACTGGAGGGGCAGAGGTGAGGTGGGTGGAGGTGGGCGCCGGGAGGGGGTGAGCCCCATCCTGGCTTGTGCCAGGGGGTGTGGGGCTCGCTGCACGACACGGCTGGGACCCCTGGGGCGGAGGGCTGCAGTCAGTGTCAGCCCCACGTCCCCTGGCACAGCAGCCCCAGCCCCACGTGCCGGACCACAGCCCCGCAGCCCACGAGCAGAGCGGCCAGACCCCACGGCTCGGCTGGTGCGAGGCGTCACGCCGGGGCAGGGCTGGGTTCATTCAGGCCTAGGAGAAATAGAGAGAAATAAGCAGATTAGGGGGCAAATCCCATGGGAGGGGATTAGAGGTGGTGGGAGTGGGAGGGCTCCTGCTCTGCCACGAGGGGCTGGGAGAAAATCCTGGTGCCCCCAGTGCTCCCAGTGGCACCCAATCCTCCCAGTGCAACCCTGGGTGCAGGACTGTGCCGGTCTTGTCCAAGCAGCGAGCACTTTCAGGACAGGATTGGGATCTAGGGGGGAAAAAAATGCCGATTTGCTTGGATTTTTTTCCCAAATATGGCCCCATGTGCTGGCGGCCACAAATGATGTGGGGCGCACTCCATTGAGTCTCAGCCGGGGAAAGCACCAATAAAGAGGGAAGGGCAGGTGGCTCGGTGCTGCTGTGGCTTTCCTGCCCTGAAATGGCTTTTTTTTGGCCAGAAATACTGCCTGTTTCTGCACCAAGCACAGCGCAGCATCAGGGCGCCCATGGGAGGGAAGGGGCAAACACCCCCCTCCTGTGAGGGTACCCTGACATCCCCTGCCACCAAGCCTTGGGGTGCACCAGGGGCCCCCCTGCAAATTAGCTCATTTAAATAATTTGCATAACTCCCCAGCTCCAGGGACCCAAGGAGATGCGTCCTCATCCCAGGGCCTCTCAGTGCCTTGGCTTTCGGGTGGCGGTTGCGAGGCTGGGGGGGCAGCACCCTCGCCCCAATTAGGCTCCAATCAAACAGGTCAGGGGGTGCCGAGCCTCCCGCTCCACACGCCAGCCGGCCTTTGTTGGCGCTCGGGAGGCCGAGGGGTGCCCCGGGCTGGCGCCAGCCTTGGCAATTATGTCATGTGAAAAGCGCAGCCCCCATTGAGCGCGTCCCTTCCCCTGGATCAAACCCCATTACTTCCGCGGCCGTTGCTTCATTATCTCTCTGCCGGAGCACGCCGCTGCCGGGGCCGCTTCACCTCAGCCCTGGCCCATTAGCCGGGCTGGGGAGCTGGGGGACCATCGATTATGCGTTTAATGGGTTGTTAAAGGTTTAATTGTCACTAACGAAGCAGATGAGCAGCAGCAGCCGGGGGACAGGGGACGAGGAGAAGGGTCTCGCTGGGGTCAGTGCCTCTCCTGGCCCGGTGGCATCCCGGCCGGTCCCGCCAGCCCCTGGGGCTGTGGGGTTGGCAGAGTCCAGCCCCATGGCTGTTGCATTGGGGTGAGACCCCCGGGGTGGGGGGCTGTGGCCAGGGGTGCTGGTGCTGAGTGCAGCCTGGCCCATGCAGGGACACGGTGGGGATAGGGCTGCCCCAGCAAAGCTCTGGTGTGTGGTGGCCATCGGCTCTGAGGTGGGAAGATTTTCTGGGGAAACAGAAACAGGACAGTGCTCGCCTTGCTCCCCTGGGGACCTGGGGAACACCAGGACACCCCAGGGACCCGGGGAACACCAGGGCACCCCAGGGACCTCGGGCTACCAGGACACCCCAGGGACCCAGGACACCCCAGGACACCTCAGGGACCCAGGGAATACCAGGACACCTCAGGGACCCGGGGCCCACCAGGACACCCCAGGGACCCGGGGAACACCAGGACACCCTAGGGACCTGCGGCCACCAGGACACCCCAGGGACCCAGGGCACTTGCTCGCCCAGGGCTTCTTGCTGTCCTGGCCGTGCTTTAGCCCCTCAAGCCACCATGAGCTCAGCCATCTCCACCAGGGCTGTGCTGGCCTTCACCACCACTGTGAGGGTGCTGGTGACGCTGGCTGCGCCCTGAGCCCCGGCAGGCAGCGGACAGGGTCCCCCAGGGCTGCAGAGCCACGCTGGGGAACCCTGGGGATGTGGCACCTTGTCACCACCACCCTGCTCCCACCTAGCAGGAGCCACTGGCAAGGGGTAACTGGAGCTTCGACACTCACTGCCCCCTGCCATGAGGACCCCAGGGCTCCCAGCCAGCCCCCTCCTCTTGCCAGCCCCAGCCGGGGGCCATGGGGGTCCTGCTGCCGCCCACCCTCCCGCCAGCACAATTACAGCAGCTCTGTGCCACCAACATGTGGCCAGGCGGGCACTGCTGGGGACCAATTAGGGCAGGTGGGCAGCAGGCGCAGCCCCCGGGGGACGGCCGAACAGATGCCCCTTGATGAGCTGCCGAGGCCAATCTGTGGCACAAGGCTGGTCCCAGCCCGCAGCCGGGGTCACCGGTGCCTGGCCCCAGCACCAGCCCGAGGGAGCAGGATGGGAGGGTGCCCGGGGACGATGCTCCTGCATCCCCCAGAAAGCTCCTTCCCGGCAGCACACTAACGAGCAGCACCGCTAATGAGCGGCACAGCGGGCAGGGTCCCGACTCCAGCATGCGGCATCCGTTCAGCTTATCTCTTTACTCACGATACAACCGTCTTCTCCGTGCCAGCGCACCAACCGGCACAACCGGCACCGGGCCTTGACGTGGCTAAAATATCCCCCCAAATACTCCCTATGAAACTAGAGCTTTTCTGTTCTGTTTTGTTTAAATCTGCAGCATTAAAAAAAAAAAAATTAATAATAATGGGGAGGGGAAGGGGTGTGGGGAAAGGAGGTGTCCAGCCAGGGGCAGTGGGTGGCCTGGTGGGATGCCTGAGTCTCGGCCAGACCCTCAGCCACGGCCGGTGCCTCGGCAAGGCAGAGTGGCCGTGGGTGGCTGTTGGGGTGCTCCCCCCGGTGGGGTCCCGCCAGCACCCCGTCTCGCTCCCCTGCCACCCACGGTGCTGGCACGGTGAGGGGGAGATGCAGGGCTGGCACAGTGCGGGGGGAGATGCAGCTGGGCATCCCTGCCCTGCGCTGCCTTTGGTCCTGCTGAGCATCCCACCGTCACCCCCCTCGCCCACCCTGGGACGGCGCCGGGGCAGGAGCCGGGGTCCGGCAGGGCTGGAGGGGAGCGTTCATCAAATGGGCTGCCAGGTCTTGTCAATGGTCTGAATGTGCTCCTTGGCTTTCATGCGGAGCGAGGCGATGCTGGAGCTCCTCTGGTCCACCTCCTCCAACGGGTACTTGTCCACAAAGGTGGTCCCGCACTGGTAGGGCGCAGGGGCCATGGGCTGCATGCCCTGGGCCATCGGCGGGGGGGTGTTGAGGAAGGAGTGCCCACCATAGGGGGGCTGCAGGGCCTGGGGGGCTCCCATGAAGCCGGGGATGCTGTGGACTGTGGTGGCGCTGGAGATGGGGGACGTCAGCCATGGGTCAAGCGGGAGGGAGTTGCTCATGGGCCCCACGTTGGGGGTCATGGGAGGCCGGTTGAAGGAGAGCACGGGGGTGTCGTGGAGCTTCATGGAGCTGGCCTCCATCTTCTCCTGACGCCTCCACTTGGCTCGTCGGTTCTGGAACCAGACCTGCGAGGTGAGAGCCAGGGTGAGCCCCGCTGTGCCCAGTCAGTCCCTTGCAGCGTGCCCCACCTGCCCTGCCCCATGCGGGGTGCCCCACGTGGGGTACCCTACCCGCTGTGCCCCACACACAGTGCTCCACCGGCGTGTCCCATACGGGGCATCCCGTGACGCGGGGGGTGCTCCATGCGTTGGGTCCCACAGGGGGTGCCCCCCAGGGCTCCAGCAATCCCCCGCATGCTGCACCTCTGCCCAACCTCCCCCACAGACCCCAGAGCATGAGGGCATCTCCCAGGTGTGGAAAGCGAGAGGTGTCACCGTGCGGCCCCTGCCATTGCTGCTCCATGGGACCATGCGCCTCAGCCCCATGAACACCCATACAGTGCCCAGGATGACGTTACCTGGCCCTCAAAAGCCCCTCTGTAAAAGTTTTTAGCAGCCAAACTTCCTTGGTTGCACCATAACCCAGCAGGAATGAGAGGGATGGGTGAGGTGAGGCCGGTGGTGACATCCCACCCTGCAGGAGATGCTCCTTAGAGTGCTGGTCCCCTCGTCCCCAGAGCCACCAGCAGCACAGGGCACCGGCCGTCTGCTGCGTGATGCAAATGGGCGGTGAAGGGGGTCTCTCCCATGGAGTCACTGGTAGCCACTGGGCTATAGTGGTGCAAACATCACGTCCAAAGATGGGCAACCAAGCTGGAGCACAAGTGCTAGGAGGAGCGGCTGGGGGGTTCAGCCTGGAGAAAAGGAGGCTCAGGGGGGACCTGATTGCTCTCTGCGACCCCCTGGCAGGGGGCTGGAGGCAGGTGGGGCACGGTCTCTTCTCCCAAGTCACAAGCGATAGGACTAGAGGAAATGGCCTCACATTGCACCAGGGGAAGCTGAGATGGGATAGCAGGAAAAATTTATTCACTGCAAAGGATGCCCAGCACTGGAACAGGCTGCCCTGGGAAAGTGGTGGAGTCTCCATCCCTGGAGGGGTTTGGTTTAGAAGACGTGTAGATGTGGCACCTGGGGACATGGCTCAGTGGTGGGCTTGGCAGGGCTGGGTTAACAGTTGGACTTTGAGACCTTAAAGGTCTTTTCCAACCTAAATGATTCTGTGAGAGCTCAGCAGCGGTGTCCCTGTGGTCCAGACCTCGCCACAGCAAGGCTGCATTGTCCTGGACTGGGGCTGAGGCCTGGGAAACTCAGTTCATTTGTAAGGGGATTACTGCTCTGCTTTGCAGTGGCTTTGTCACTTCTTCAACTCCTTGACCCCTTCCGTCTCCCCGAGCTCACCCCATCAGTCCCAGGGTGGGTGGGGAGCAGACCAGGGGGACTCTGGGCTCTTCCCCAGGCTGTGCATCCCACCCACCCACCCCATTCCCTCCAGAACCTTCTGCAGCCCAGGGGGCAAAACCTGCCTAGCCTCACCCCAGAACCGCCCTGTTCCAACCAGCCTAAAACCCCCAAATCCGTGAGGATCTTGTGTTTTCTCAGCACTGAAGACCTGGGAGTGGTCACGAGTGGCTGAGGTTTGGCTGCTTTCCTGTGGGATCACCTGGAGGGATGGGAGCAGATGCCACCGGGGGGGTGGGGGGGGTGGGGGAAATCTCTCTTAAAAACCATCTCTGTGCCCAAACTGGCACATGGGCTGAACTGAGACCTCGTGGAGGAACAAGGCTCGGCCATTAAACCCCTTCTCTGGTTTTGGCAGGAGCAGCCAGCTCTGCAGAGATGCTGCTCCTGTCTCGAGCAATGGGGAAACTGAGGCACGGAGCCCAGCGGCGGCAGTGGAGCTGGGAGCAGAACAAAGCTCTCCAGCGCTGGGGTGGTTCTTCTGCCACCGCCTGGGGGACAGGTCCAGGGTGCTGAGGCCACCAGGCGTCCTCCCTACCTGCACGCGGACCTCCGGCAGGTTGACCTTCATGGCCAGCTCCTCGCGGCTGTAGACGTCGGGGTAGTGGGACTTCTCAAAGGCGCGCTCCAGCTCGTGCAGCTGGTAGGTGGTGAAGGTGGTACGGTTCCTCCGGTGCTTCTTCTTGGGCTGCTCCTCCTCGGCGGCAGCCGGTGGGGTGCCCTCGCCGTCCCCCGGCTTCCGCAGCTCACCCAGGTCCCCCTCACACTTATTCAGGAACATGGTGGTGCCTGTCAGGGTACCGGGGGGCTTAGCTGGGGGGGCGGGGACATCGGAGCTCCCCATGCAACCCCGGGTTGGGGACAGAGGGACAGATGGACAGATGGATGGGAGGATGGGGTGGCCCCAGGAACGGGCTACACAAAGGTCTGATCCTGCCTCCTGCCGCAGTGTTATCCCGGGGCTGTGGCTCCCAGGGAGTGACCCAGGGGCCTGGGGACCCCATCCTTGGCTCCACTGAGATGCCCCCTGGCCAGCGTGCCCCCCTGAAGCTAAAAGTCAAATGTCACCTGAAGTGGAGGATTTAACAGAAGTGCCATCACTGAGAGCCAACCCGACCCCCCCTGCCCTGACATGGAGGGGATCAAGCCTTGGTCGGGTCCCTCCTTCCAGCCCAGCTCCTCTCCTCCAGCCCCTCCCCCCGTGGGCTGGGAATCGGGCCCCGAACCACTGGAGGACCCAATGCTGGTCCCCAAGCATGGCCAGAGTGACCTGGCGCTGTCCCCCAGCTAATCACCTTTTTTCTGCACGATTATAAGCATTTTCAACCCTTGCAATGTTTCATCTTTAAGCTTTTTATCCGGCATCTGAAATCTTCCTGCAGTATTTGCTGGGGATTAAGGGTCCCTTTCTACGGCGAGGAAAACATGGAAATGGGGCAGAAAGACGTAATCCCGGGGCACTTCTGCCAAGGAGAAGGCGCCGCGTCGCCTGGAGCCACCAGCAAACGTTTGGCTAATGCCAATGGGGAGGGAAAGGGAGCACATGGGGGTCCCGAGGGGGCGGCGTGGGTGCTGGGTGCTCAGGCTGTGTGTGTGGGGTGCCTGTGCCCAGCGAGCACCCAGCGGGCAGCACGGGTGCGAGCAGCGCCTGCAGCCAGCACGTGTCTGTCTGCACCCCGGGACGTGTGGGCTGCCTACGTGGGCAGGGTTGGGGGGCTGGGGGTGCGCACGGTGGGGCACCGGAGGGCACGCGTGTGGTGGGCTGAGCGTGGGGTGGAACGAAGTGTGTGCGCAGCGTGGGTGTGCGTGTGCCGGGCAGTTTGTGCCGCGTGCCCACCGCATGCAGCGTGCGCAGCGCGGGTGCAGCGGACAGTGCTCAGGGTGGGGTGTCCGCGTGCTGTGCGCACAGTGTGCGCAGCGCAGTGTCTGCACCCGCGGCATGCAGGGCGCAGGGCGTGCAGCGTGCACACCTCCGGGTGTGTGCAAGGAGTGCAGGGCATGCAGAGCGTGCAGGCACAGCATGACTCCATGCACAGTACCTGTAGGCATGCAGTGCGTGCAGGGTGTGTGTGCAGGGCATGCAGTGCCTGTGTGTGCAGTGCAGGCGCATGCAGGGCATGCAGCGTGTGCAGTGGGTGTGTGCAGTGTCTGCACAGCGCATGTAGTGCCTGTGTATGCAGTGCAGGTGCGTGCAGGGCATGCAGCACACGCCATGCAGCACCGCACACGCTGCGCATGCAGATGTGCAGTGTCTGTGCTTGCAGCACGTGCAGCATACCCGACGTGCCGTGTGTGCCCATAGTGCCCACGGGTGCTGTGCCTGGCGCCCCTGTGGCACGTGCTGGCTGCGTGGCATGTACAGTGTGGTGGGCGCAGCGTGCAGAACGCAGGCAGCGCGTGCACAGGGGCTGTGAATGCAGTGCACAGTGTTTGCAATTTGTGTCGCATGCAGCGTGCGGTGCACGTGCAGCACTGTGCATGCAGCATGTGTGCCGTGTCAGCATGTGTATCACTGGGAGCTGCTGGCCCCCCAGGACGCCCCACGGCCCCTCGCAGGGGGTGCTGTAGCCCTGGGGGGCTGCAGTCTCAGGGTGCCCCAGGGGCAGCCATGAGTGGGAGGAGGGGTGCTGGGTCCTGCACCCTGGGGTGCCCCGAGGCAGGGGTGTGTGTGTGCTGGGGTGGGGGCAGGGACCCCATTATCACCATGCAAGCACCCCAGTGTGTCCTGGGGCTGGGGATATGGGGAGGGGCCGGGGTCCCCCGCTGCCATCCCCCTCTCACTCACCCGCTTCTCATTTGCGCAGCTCCGCACCTGCAAGGAGAGGGGAAAGGGGGTAAGCACCCAGAGCCCCCGCCTGGGGCACCCCCCGACAAGGGTCCCAGCACCCATCAGGGCCCCTCCTGCCCTGTCCAGCCATGTCCTGCGGCCCCACATGGGCCAAGGGGACAATGGGGCAAGGGGGGAGCTGGGGCAATGGGGGTGGGTGTGATGGGCACTGGGGGGGGACAGGGGAGACAGGCCGGGGGGGGGCTGGGGACAAGCTAAGGCAGGCGGGAGGAGAGAAGAGGTGGGGCAACAGTGAGGGGACAGGGACAAGATGTGGTGATGGAGGTCAGGGCCAGGGCTGTGGGCAGCCCCCATCGTCCCCCCTGACCCCGTCTGAAAGCAGAGGAGGCTGAAAACACCGGGAAGGAGAGCGAGCCCCGGTGTGGGAGCGGGAATGAAGCGGAGAACAGCAAAATAAGCACGGCAGAGACAGAGCAACCTGGCAGCACCGACCCTGCGGGGTGGGGGGGTGTGAGGGCTGGGCACCCCCACATCCCCCCGCCCCGCTCTGCCTGGGCCTGGCCAGGGACATGGGTGTCCCTGGGTGTGGAAGGGGGGACGCTGGTGGGCTTGGGCTGGGGGACGCCAGCACCGGCAACCCTATAGTGCCCATCCTCCAGGGACTGCCCCTGGGCCCCCTGAGCCTTTGCCACTGGCATTTTGGGAATCCTGCCTGAAAACGGGCAGCGGGGAGCGGGCACGGCAGGGAGAGCCACCTCCCCGCTCCCGTCGGACATTTTCCTGCAGCCGCCGTCATCCCGGCAACAAATTTTGGCTTTAAGCCCTTAAGCTTTAAAACTCTGCCGGGAACTGCAAGGACCCCCAGCCTCAGGAGGGGTTTTCCCCCCCCCTATACTCGATGCCCCTCTGCTGGGGGGCTGCAAGCCGGCAGGGAGGGGGCGCCTGTTATTAAAGACACCCGAAACAGCAACCGAAAAATGGCATCGAGCTCTGGTTGAAGTGGGTAAAAAGCAAATGTTTCCCCAGTGCTGGAAAGCAGCAGAGCATCAGCGAGGACCAGTGGCCTCCGCTGGCAGCCCAGGATGCGGGGGGGACAGCCCCAGGGCAGCCCTGGCTTTTGCTGGGTCCCATTTTTTTTGCCGGGTCCCATTTTTTTTGCCTGTGAAAGCCCATCTGGGTGCCAGGATTTGGCCCCCCTGGCTTGGGCTGCCTGGGGCGGGCTGTTCGCAGCGGTGCGAGCATGGGTGGCTCCTGCCCTCTGTCCCCGGGTGCAAATCGATGCGAGTGATGCTGAGGGGTACCCAGCACCCGCTCCCCAGCCCCCAGGGAAGGGTGCTGGCCCCGGCCCCGGCCCCAGGTGCACCCCGGGGACAACCGCCCCCTCTTCCAGCATCTTCCCCCGGCGCTTCCTCCCGAATCGGAATAAAACGGCGTTACCTGCTGGGCCCAACTCGGCTTTTCCAGGAGTATTTAACTTTGCCGGTCCCTCCTGGGAACCAAACAAGCGGCTCAACCTCACCAATCTCGCAGCTTTGGCAGCCAAAGTTGCCTCTAGTCTTCTTATTTGTCACAGAACCACCGCGCTAAGGCTCGGGAGAATCTTTATTTAGTGTTGCAGATGTCACCAAGGCACCGCAGATTGGAAATGAGTCCAAAGGATTAAGACGAGGTTATTAATTGGAGGCCTTCCCCTTTAAGAATGATTGACAGTTACTTTCTGGACAAGTAATTGCTCTAAATGTCCCCCCAGCGCGGGTCCGGGGGGGCGGCGGCGGACAAAGCCCCGAACTGCCTTCCCCACTCAGATTGTCTCCCCACAAAGGCGTCCTGCTGGAGTTTGCCTTGTAATCCCCTCATTACGGGCGAGGAAAAAGAATTAGAAACAGGGGGAGCGGAGAAGAAAGGCCGGGGCGATGGGGGGGAGGGGGGTGGATTTCCTTCGGCTGCAGGGGCTCTGCCCCAGGGATGGGGTCCAGGACAGGCGCCCCAAGCTGTAGTGGGATGGGGCTGCTGTGGTGGTGGGTGTTGACCCCCCCAGCTGGGGATGGCCCCGGCGATGGCCCCGGTGGGGATGGTGAACCCGGTGATGGCCCCGGTGATGGCCCCAGTGAGGATGGTGAGCCCGGGGATGGCCCCGGTAGGGATGGTGAGCCCGGGGATGGCCCCAGTGATGGCCCCGGTGGGGATGGTGAGCCTGGGGAGGGCCCCGGTGGGGGTTGTGAGCCCGGGGATGGCCCCAGTGGGGATGGTGAGCCCGGGGATGGCCCCAGTGATGGCCCCAGTGGGGATGGTGTGCCTGGGGAGGGCCCCGGTGTGGGTGGTGAGCCTGGGGGTGGCCCCGGTGGGGATGGCCCCAGTGATGGCCCCGGTGGGGATGGTGAGCCCAGGGATGGCCCCAGTGGGGGTGGTGAGTCCAGGGATGGCCCCGGTGATGGCCCTGGTGGGGATGGCGAGCCCAGGGATGGCCCCGGTGATGGCCCCAGTGGGGATGGTGAGCCCAATGATGGCCCCGGTGATGGCCCTGGTAGGGATGGTGAGCCTGATGATGGCCCCGGTGGGGAGGGAGAGGCCAGCGATGGCCCCGGTGATGCTGCCTGCGGAGCCCTGCCCGCCTGGAGAGCAGGGCTGGGGACCAGGTGTGGGGATGGGTGTAGCAGCCAGCAATGGGCACGGGGTGTGAGGGCTGGGTAGAGGGTCTGGGGACCTGCTATGGGGTCTGGGTGTGGGGACCGGGTGGAGGGACCAGCTGCAGGGACCAGGCACCCTGACCAGCCTTGGGGACCTGGTATGGGCACCAGGCACGGGGACTGGGGCAGGGACCAGGCAGGGGACCAGCTGTGGGGACCAGCCAAGGGGAGCAGGCACCGCGTAGTGCCCATGGCACTGGCCATGGGGGTAGCTCATGGACATGGGATCGAGCACCTGGACCAAGCATGGGGACGTCCTGTGGGGACCAGCTGTGGGGTCCAGCCATGGGGACCACCCCTGGGGGCTGCCCACGGGCCCTGGCTGTGGGAGTGTGGGGCGGGGGCGGCCGGGCTGGGGGGCACAAACACCGTCCCTCTCCCCCCTGCTCCAACTGCCGCCCCAAGGACCTTGGCCCCGGGGACAACGGGAGCATCATGACGAGGGCCCTGGGGTGCTCTGTGTGGGGCTTGCTCGTGCCACCCGGAGCCCCTGTCCCGCTGGGGTTTTTTTTTTGCTCTTTTCTTCCTCTGTTCACTTTTACTTTCTCCCAAAAGCCTCTTCCTGCCACCTGCAAATGCTGCCGCCCCCGGCCACCGTCTTGGCTTCCTCCCACTCCCTTCCTCTCCTCACCACGGTTCCCCTTTCAGATGGCAAATGGCACTGTGGGGCTTTCAGACCCCCCACCCCATGCCATGTGGCTGCTGGACTCACACGGGTCCGTGCACATCCCCCACCCCCCACCCCCCCCAAGCTGCTGCCAGCCAGACCCCCCAGCCATATCTGCACCCCAGTTTGGGCCCCGAGGCCACCCCAGTGTTCCTCCTGGGGGGGGGGGCCGTGCACCCCGTCTGACACTGCTCTGGGGACAGCATGATGCTGTCTTGGAGGTGGCATGCCGCCACCCTGGGGACAGCATGGCCCCACACCAGGGATGGTGTGACATGGCTCTGGGGACCACCCAGCCCCTGGGGATGGGGTGACACCCCCATGCCAGACAGCGCAGCCAGGGCCCCACCTGCAGCAGGCATGTGCAGGGAGGTTGGGGACATCCCCGGGGGGGGTTCGGGGACATCCCTGGGCTCAGGGATGACATGTGGGGCTGGGGAGGCAAACTAGCACCCGGACCTGCAGCCCCCACTCGCCCAGAGCCAGCGCTCAGACCCTCGCCAGGCACTGCGGCAAGCTCAGGAGCCGGGTCCCCTGCCTTGGTGGCCCTTGGTGGCAGCCTCCGGGGTGCCCCCAGCGCCGGAGGGCGCAGGGAGGTGCTGCCACGCCGGGACTCCTGGGGCACCAGGGCTGGTTTGAGGGGTGGGGGGCGCCCAGCTCAGCTGTGGCATCGCCCGCCGGCGGCGTGCACAGCACCGGCACCGCTGACCGCTGTAAGGTGTTGGCTCGCACGGGGGGGGGGGGGAGGGGGGGGGGAGGCCAGCAGGCTTATTTGCCAAATGATTATAATTGCCTTTTAGGAGCAGATAGCAAATTGATTTGCTTCCTCGTCCAAGGCCCGTAATCGCTTCATCACTTTAAAATATTAATGCTATACTTCTTTGCTAGTTTCCCAATTACCCTAATTGAAGGCAAATTGGTTAAGAAGGTGCAATGCAGAGTATCAGGGGGTTTAGTTCACTCAAATGACAGTTTTAAACCTCCCTAATCCTATTAGTGGGCAAAGCTGCTAACGCTTAGAGACGCTGCGTCAGCTTACCGGGGCGGTGGGGCCGGAGGCGGGGGTCGGGGTGGGGGGCGGCCGGGGGCCACCGGCCTCACGTGACCAGCTCGGCCAGGGATTTATCACTTTTTTAGTTCATTAAGAGGCCTTGGGCAGGCGGGGAGGCGGCAGGGGTGACCCAAAAGGGTGCTGAGCGGGAGGCAGGTGGCAGCGTGGGGAGGGCGGAGGGGGGGGGCGGGACGATTAGCCAAGGAGACCTGGCGGAGGGTCCTGACCCGAATCCCAGCTGGCGCTGGGAGCCCCCACGCAGCCCCACTGGGAGCACTGGGAGCTAGGCTGCCCGTTGGGGCGCGAGGGGCCCTGGCGCAGAGCAGGGACGGAGGACCCTGCTGTGATGGGGCGCGTTGGGGACCGCGGTGCCACCATCCCAGCAGCGGGAAGGCGGTGCTGAGCGCCCACGCCGGGGGGAGCAGGGATGTGGGGTGAACAGGGCTGTGCCAGGTGCCGCGGCTGTTGCTGCCCCATGCTGGGGACTGTTGGGGTCACGGGTGGCCCCAGCTCAGACAACATGGGTGGATTTTTGTGCCCAAATGGGAGATTTTGCAAGTTCTAAAGAAAGGCTGGAGAGCAGGGGTGGCAGAGGTGGCAGGGATGGCAGCCACCAAACACGAGGAGGCTCCCGGGTGCCTTCCTGACGTGCCCTGGGATGCTCCAGCAGTCACCAGCCCCTTGGCTGGTCCCTGGAGGGTGGGTGGCCGGGGTGGGAGCCGAGCACCTCGTACACCCTGGGACCTCCCTGCTGGAGCTCCTGCAGCTCCGGGTGCTGCAGCCGGGGTGGCTGAGACCTGTGGTTCTTGCTCTTGTGACAGCTATGAGCTCCACGGCCCAACTCCCACCACCCACCTGTGCTGGCTTCAGCTGCCCCCTCGCCACCCTGCCACCGCCACCGTGGGCAGCCTGGGCAGGCTCGTCCCCACAGGCCTTTCCGGAGCAGATGGCCCAGGCGTGGGGAGGACGGAGGCGGCTCAGCGCGTCCTTTCTTTCATGCAAACACAGCGTGACTCCCCGGCGGCTCCTGCTCCGGTGGGGAGGTGCTGCTGGGGCCAGCGCTGGCGGTACATTTTACAAGGGTTCAGCTAGCTTAGTCCTCAGGGACAGGCGACTCAGGCAGATTAGACCTCACTAAAATAGGCAGGTATTAGTGATCTCAGCAGCCCCCAGCCTTCCGGCGCAGCGGTGTTTAAGCCAGTGCCGCTGCCGAACACCCAGGAGCGAGTCCCCGGAGGGGCAAGAGGCAGCGGAGCACCAGGACCCCAGCCAAAGGGACCCCCTCGCTGCCTGTGCTGGCAGGGGGATGCTTGAGGCGGGGGTAAATGCTGCCCCAACCCCACTGGTGCTGCCCCCGAGGGGGGCCATGGCTCCCACTGGCTCCCACACTGGGCTGCGGTGGTGGCCGGGGTCTGGGGCAGAAGTGGGGGCACGGATCTGGTGGCTGAGTGCCACGCGCTGGTTGCTGGCTCAGGGACATGGGGGGCACCCCCGCTGCAGCAGTGTCACCGTGCCCTCCCCACCCCATGCAGGACAGGGCTCGTGCAGACGAGGGGTACGGCAGGAAGACCAGGCTGGTGCTGGTAACACCACGTTTATTGAGCCAAACGGCGCGTGCAGCCCTGGGGCCCGGTTCTGGGGCCGGTGGAGCATCGGGGACCACCGCCCGCCCTGGCTGGGGGCTCACAGCAGTGGCACGGCAGGGAGGGGCTTGGCCAGCGCAGCTGGAGGGGACCCAGGCTTCCTGCAGCCCAGCACCCACCCGGCGCAGCCCTCAAAAGCCACAGGGAATGGTTTTGGGGAGGGAAACCCAGCCCCAGCACGTGTTGGGACCTCCACCCCCAGGTAACACATCCCATCACTCCCGGGGGGCAGTGGGGGGGCAGGGACTGAGCCCCAACACTGCCAGTGTCACCTGCCGGCAGGGTGGGCAGCGATGCTACATCATGGCACACTTCTCCTTCACCTCATCCACGCCGCCCAGCGCCCGGTCCCGCAGCGCCGGCAGGTCCAGCTCCCGCAGCTTCGTCAGGAAGGTGAAAGTCCCGGTGCCACCATCCTCCTCCTCCTCCTCCTCCTCGCTGTGCACCATGGCAGCCAGCTCCTCCGGCAGCTCCACCGCGCCACCGGCCACGTGCAGCTGAGCATTGTCCCGCTCGTCCTGCGCATGGGTGGGAGACGATGTCGGGGTTGTGGGCAGAGCCGGGCACCCACCAGCCATGGGGCGAGGGATGGGGAAAGCAGATCCCTGTCCCTCAGGGCCAGCCGGGCGCTGCGGGGCACTGGGGATGCTGAGGGGACACTGGGACTGTCCAGTTCCAGATTTGGATGGCTGGACGGACACGCGGGCGGGCAGATGGTGCAGACGGAGACATCAGCCGTTTGCTGCCCTCTTCAGGAATCATCTCCCATCCCGGGGGAGGCCAAGCAGCCACCCAGCCTGGGGCTGCCCCAGAGGGCAGGGGGTCAGGGGAAGACCCCCAAGGTCTCACCATGGGCAGGTTGGTCCTTACCTGGGCCAGGTGGTACTTGTCCCGCAGGTGCATCCGCACGGTGGCCCGCTCTGCCTTCCTCTGTGCAAAGGCCTTGTCCCGCTCGATCCTGCAAGCAGCAGGCACCACGCTGTCACCCCCCATCTCACCAAATGCCCCCCCCCAAACCTTCCCCAGGCATCACCCTGGTTCTCCAGCAGCAGCATGGCTGTGCCAGCCCTGAGCCGGGAGAAGGGGGTGCCAAGGTCTGCAGCAGGGTTGCAATAGGGATCTGGGGGCAGGGGCCACATCCTGTCCCAGCACCCAGCAGAGATGCTGAGTGAAGGTGCCTGTTGGTGGGACTTCCTCCTCCTGCAGCCTCCTGGATGCTGGGCCACTGGGTCCCCACAGCACCCAGACCCACAGAGGTGGGACCTTAATGCAATCCTATGCTGGCTCCTGTCACCCCTTGGCTCTGTGGGTGCTGGGCTGGCACCAGACACACACTGCTCTGGGACAGTGACACCTTGGGGGTGCCCCTTGTCACCTGGGTGCACCAAGCCTCATGCCAGCACCCATGGGGGCTTCCCACGCCACAGGGAGGTGTGCTGCAGGGCACCCGCTGTGCCTCTTCCCTTGCCCCGCTGCCTCCCTGCCCCACCCTGGGGACAGCCCATGGCAAGTAGGACCCCGGTCTTGGTGCAGGGGGACCCCGATGATCCCCGGTGAAGCCTTACTTCTCCTCCAGCAGCTGCCGCTGGTACTCCTCAAACTCCTCGCGGGCCATGCCGTTGGGCAGCGTGGCCGCCTTGCTGTCCTTGGGGGGTCCCTTGGGTGGCGGCTCTTCCTTGCCCCCCCGAAAGCTCTTTAGGGCAGCCGTGAAGAAGGCGGCCATGGGTGGGCAGCTGCGGCAGCCCGCGCCCCACGGTCCCTGCGCAGGGCCAGCGCCTGCAAGGTCAGCGGGACCGGCTGCCCCAGGGGCGCCGCGGATCAGGGCCGGATTAAGGCATTAGGAGGGGAAGCCACAGCCACCAGGGTGGGAAGACCTTCCCATGCTGCGCGCTGCACCCAAGGGTGCTTGGGGGGGGACGGCGGGGTGGGGAGACAAGCGGGGGGCTGCCAGGGTGATGGGGAGGTGGAAGGAGCCACTGAGCCCCAGCGCAGCCCAGGTCAGGCTGAAAGACCCTCCCTTCGTTGCTCAGGCCCCGATGGAGGGCAGCGCCCACAGGGTCGGATCCTGCTGGGGGGCCCTGCGCCATGGGCACCTAGCACCACTGGCACTGGCAAGAAGTTGGCGCAGAGGAGACGCGAGAGGATTAATGAGAAAACCCAATCGAGGGTCAAGGGACTGGAAGGAAGACGAGGCGGCAGGCGGGGGCACACGCACGCACACACACACGCGCGTGCGGCCCCGTTGCCCCCATTAATCCCAGCTCCACTGAGACGTCGAGATTGCTTGGGAGCTGGCGGGGCCGGGGGCTTCCCACTGCCGGAGGACATGCCCCGCTGCCATAATCTATATGCAAGCAATTCCCATACAGACTCTGATTAAATGAATAATCCCTGGCTGCGCAGAGCCCCGAGGGGAGAGGGGCCAGGCTGTGTGCAGGGGGCTCCGAGGGCCAGAGCTCCCAGCCCACCCAAGCCTTTCGCTGTGCTTTGCCCGGCCCCAGGCGAGGGATAGGCCTAATTTGAGCCCAGAGGCTTAAAGATGCTGTTGAACTAATTTCTTTGGTTTAATCAAAAAGCTCAAATCCGTGTGGTTTTAGAGCTGGCTGCAGCCGGCGTCCCCGTGCGGGGCCGGGGGGCTGGAGCGGAGCTGCGTTGGGGCTGGGCTTTGGGCTTTCATCCTCCAGCGAGCAGAGATGTCCCATCCTGTCCCCTGTCACCGGGAGGGGCAGCTCAAAGGGACCCCACGTGTGGCACATGCTACCCGGAGCTGAGCACGGTATCTGCGGTGTGTGGCCCCACACCACCCCAGCAGGTCAGGGGAGGTGGACCCCCAGGAACCCTTCTCTGGGCGGCGTGGTGGCAAGAAGGACCCATGCCAGGATGGAGGGAGGCTGTTACCTCCTCTTTGGGTGCCCTGGGGGAGGAAAGCCTCTCCCCAGCTGCTGCCCCATCTCCACCAGGACAGAGCGGTGCCACCGGCCACCCCTTGCCACACCACCCCCAACCCTGGTGGTCCCGGGGTCCTTCTGCCATGGGTCCTGGGAGCCAGGCAGGGGTTAAATATCCTTCATCAGGTGCTTCAGTTCCTTCTGCAGCTTCTCCATGAGTTTCTTGAAGGACGGCCGCTTGCCTGGCTCCAGCTCCCAGCAGCTCTTCATTAGGGCATAGACGGCAGGCGGGCAGCCCTCGGGGGGGTCCATGCGGTACCCCTGCTCCAGCAGCTCTGTCACCTCCTTCAGGCTCTGACAGGATGGAAAAGCCAGCTGGGACCCCCACCTCCCCACCCCACCGGGGCCCGTCCTGGCCAGGGGACAGTGGGGTGTCCCTGTCCCATCGGTGCCAGTGGGGTGCGACCTGCGGCATGCCCCAGCACAGCACTCACCAGCTTGGGGTAGGGCGCTCGTCCGAAGGAGAAGGTTTCCCACAGGAGGATCCCGTAGCTCCACACGTCCGACTTGGAAGAGAATTTCTGTGGTGGCAGGAGGAAGGGGAGGCTGAAGCCGGCCAGGGGCCACGCGGGGTCCCCTTCCCTCCCTGAGCGCAAGACAGGAGACGGCGCCTGCCCGCTGCCAGCTCCAGCCCCCCAGAACCCCCTCCCTTCCCACCACTCACACAGCCCTGGGTCCATCCTGCCGCATCCCACCGGAGCTGCCCCAGCTCCCACTGCACACCAGGGCAAGCGCTGGCCAGGACAGAGCCCCTGTTCTGCGAGTCACAGGGCTGAATGTGCCAGAAGCCACCACGGGGCAGAGCCGGGCCGGTGGGACGAGCTGGTGGACCCAAGGGGGTGAGCTGCTTTGGGAGGACCCCCTGACCCACCCCCCCTTCCTACCACTGCTCACGTTGTGTTTCAGGGCCTCCGGAGCCGTCCACTTCACGGGCAGCAGAGTGGCGTCCTTGCCCTTGGGATTGACCCGGGCCAAGCCAAAATCGCTCACTTTGGCCACGTTCTCCTCAGAGATGAGGATGTTGCGGGCAGCCAGGTCCCTGTGCACCAGCTTCTTGGACTCCAGGTAGTCCATGCCCTGAGCCACGTCCCTGCCACGGCCAAGCGAAGCAGAGCACAGTGTCACCACATGTCCCCTGGGGCTGCCCAGAGGGACACAGGGCACCAGTCCCCAGCCCACAGGGAGGAAGATGGACTTACAGAGCGAACTGGAGGAGCTGATGGGTTGGGACGAGTGCCCGGCCCCGTGTGCGCAAGAAGTTCACCAGGTTGCCCTGACAGAGGAGGAGAAATGCATAAGGACCGACAGCGCGCAGCTGCCCAGACTTTGCCTCCCGCAGGGGCTGCAGCACCCAGCATTCATCCAGCTCGGCCCCTAGACGGGGATTTTGTCCTCCAGCCTGAGTGGTGACGAGTCCCGATGGCCGAGGACCAGCCAAGTGCTGTTACCTTGCTCATGTACTCCATGACGATGTAGAGGCCGTTGTGCAGGATAACGCCGAGCAAACACACCAGGTTTTTGTGCCGGACCTTCCTGAAATGCAGGGGATGTGAGTCAGGGGGGTGCCAGGGTCGTGGGGCAGGGTCAGGCTGTGTCCCCCCCGTGTGGCACTCACGTCATGGCAGCCGTTTCGGTGAGGAAGGCCTGGGCAGTCACGTCACACTTGATGTTCTTCACAGCCACCTTCTGCCCCATATACTCTCCCCGCAGGACATCTGGGAGGGGAGATGGGGGTCAGGCTCAGCACCACACCTGACATCCCACTCCCAGGCTGAGCCCCCCATGCCATGGGATGGGGAGGGGACATCAGCAGGTGCCATTTGGGGAAGCCCACCGCCAGGGAACCTCCACACCCCACCTTCTCACCTACCTCCAAACTCTCCTTGCCCGATGCGTTCTCCCAGCGTGAGGTGCTGCAGGTTCAGCAACCAGCCGGCTGAGCACAGGCACAAGGGCAGGTTAGCAGGGGCCACCAGCAGGGCCTTGTCCCCAAAGCCTGGACAGCGACCCTCTCCCATCATTCCCTACCTTTGGCTAACTCCTCCTCGGCCGACTTCATCCCAGTTTTTGGTTTGGGCTTCACCAGTTTGGTGCAGATGGCTCCCTGCTCCTTCATGTAGTGCTGCCGATGGACAAACAGACCGAGGTGATGCGGCGGTGCCATCTCTTACCCCCAAGCTCGGGGCATGGAACCAGGAAACGTTCACAGGATGCTCCATGGGACCCCAGTACCACCAGTACCCTCAAGGGGCTGGGACCCCCTTCAGCTCGGGCAGCACAAACCGCCACATTTTCCCCAGCGGCACGATTCACAGCCCACATCTCAGCCCTGCTCCCCTCTGCACACAGCCGGGAAACACCGCAATGGACCACGGGCACCATGAGATGCTGCCAGCGAGGCAGACGGCAGCCGACAAGCCCCGGCTGGCGCTGCAGTGGCCGAGGGCAGGTTGCAGAGATGGCCGGGGCGGAAGCGGTGGGGTGGCTGTCGCAGCTACAGAGCGGGGCCGAGGCAGCCAAAAGGGGAAAGGACCCACCCAAAAGCAGAAGTTGTGTCTAAATGAGGAAAACATAGGGGAGTACAACCCTCTAGAGAGGAGCCGGGCAGCAGCTATGAGACAGGGTGAAGACAGACCATGAGGAGCTAATGTGGGAGCCCTGCTGGGTCAGCAGAGGGGAGCTCAGAATGCCTCAAGCCTCGTCCAGGCTCAGAGGCTGCCAGGACCTTCCTTCTCTAAAATGCCCTAAGCCTCGCTGCTGTGTGAAGCACCAAATGAGCAGGGATGGGGGGAAACGTAGCCCTGGACAGGGGACAGGGGCTGCTGCCAGCTGGGCTGGCTCACAGCAGAAAGCATCCCTGGGGCCTCCCAGATCTGTCCAATGCACCCCAAACCGAGCGGGAACCGCAAACCGTTGGCAAGGATGGAGAATTCCACCAGGTAACAAAACACAACGAAAACCATAGAGGGACAGGGACCTGCCGCTGCTCTGAGTGACCCCACGAGGTTCTCACCCACGGTCTGGTGCTGGCGGGGCTCGCTGCCTGGGGAGGGGGGTCTCACCTCGATCATGTCAATGAGGTTGGAGAAGTACTGCTGGCTGTCGATGCTGAGCGTGTTCTCCTTGTGTACCACGCGGTAGTGGATCACCTCCTTGCCAAAGCTCACGCACAGCACATAGTCACCGGGGTGCCGGACAGACTCACGCACCAGGAACAGCCCGTCCTCGGGGGGCTGCAGCTGCTGCACTGCCTCCACCCCGGAGATCTTCCCATGGAACCAGCTGGGGAGAGGAGCATTGGGGAGAAGGGCCATGCTGGCAGCGAGACGGGGAGAGCAGAGCCCCCTCCAAAGCTGCACAGACCCCACTGCATAAAACCCCTCCCTACGAGGTCCATCCAAGCTGGGTGGGCACAACTGGGGGTCTTGAAAGTTGTGTGCTGGCTCCAGCAAATCCCTCCATTGCCAGGGCATAGCTCCAGGCTGCTCTGCCCCCCGCTGCCCAGCCAAAACCTGGCTGGGGGGGAACGTGCCGGACTCATCCACAGCTCCCAGGGTCTCACCTGGGCTGCTGGCCCCCCACCCCGGATCCCCCCAAGCTGTACTCACGGCATGAGGCTGAGCTTGGGGTCAACACGGATGGCACCACGCTCCCGCAGTGCGCTGGCCGCCAGCAGCCCCTCCTGCCCCGTCTCATTGTGTCTGGCACGGTACCAGCCTTTGCCCTGGGGACAAGAGGGTCTCAGGGCAAGGGAAGGAAGGAGGGATCCTGCTGGGGACAGGGGGCTGGTGCTGTCAGCTCAGCTGATGGCACTAGGGTCCCATCCCCTCTGTGCCCGCCCAGGGCAGCATGCTGCTGCAGCACCCACGGGCTCACCTCCACGGCCTCAATGATGGTGACCACGTCGCCCTTGCGGAAGGCCAGCTCCTGGGCCTTGGGCTTGGTGTGGTCGTGCTTGGTGACACACTGCGTCCCCGAGGGCCAGTGTTTCTGCAGGGGAGAAGGCAGCATCAGCAGGGACAGCGAAAGTTGGCCCCCCTCCACCTCCCACAGCTATCGGGGTCAGCCCCAAGGACCGTCTGAAGCCCTGGCTGGAGATAAGGGGCACTGGGCACAAGCCGATGTTGGCAGGGGAAGTGCTGGCATCCTGTGGCAGTGCTGCTCACCCCAGACATGGTCGGCTGTCGGCACACCAGGGACTCCCTGTCCTCTCCTGCTGCCACCTGCCAAGAAAAAAACCAAAGGCAGTTGTGGAGAGATGGGGCTGAGCCGGCCCAGCCCTGGCCACTGCTGCTGTCCCCACAGGCTCCTCTGGCCAACGCAACTGCTGGCAAACCTGTCCATCGCGTGGGACAGCCTGCACCGTAGGACGGAGGACAAGGCTTGGAGCTGGCTGCAAACCCTGCCCGCACCGGCTGTAAGCCAGGGGACACTCCTGTCCCAAACCCAGTCGGGAGCAGGACCCAGCTGTCCTGGCCCCTGCCCCTTCTCCCCGCCTTGGAGCCCAAAGATGTGCTCCACCACCCACCGGCACTGCTGGCTTGAATATGTGCTCCACCACCCACCAGCACTGCTGGCTCCACAGGAGCCCATCATCGTGGCCGCAGCAGGGAATGCGGTTTTACCAGGAACTTGTTTTTTCACCTCCTGTTTCAGCAGCTCCAAGTCATCAGGGCCACAAGAGGCACCAGCTGCAGGGGCCCCGCTGACAGGGGACGTGGCAGTGCTGGCGCACGGGCTGCCTGCTGCAGGGGAGAATGCTGACAGGCAGGGCCGGGCTGAGGTGGGACTGTCACATTCACTGGCTGTGGGATGATTGCACAAGGTCCCCGTGCTCCCCTTGCCACCAACTTGTCACACTGGGATGCATGTGACCATGTTCCAATTCAACATTGTGCATCTTCTCCTCCTGGAGCCCTTCATCCCCAGTGCCACCTCCACAGGAGGATCAGAGACTCACAGAACCGTTTGGGTTGGAAGGGACTTGAAAGCCCATCGAGCTCCAGCCCCTCTGCCGTGGGCAGGGACACCTTCCACCAGCCCAGGTTGCTCCAACCTGGCTTTGAACACTTCCAGGGATGGGGCATCCACAGCTGCTCTGGGCACCCTGTGCCAGCACCTCACCGCCCTCGCGGTGAACAATTTCTTCCCAATACTGAACGTAAATCTACCCTTTTTCAGCTTACAGCCATTCCCCTTTATCCCATCCCTGTAAGCCTTGGTAAAACGTCTTTCTCTGTCTTTCTTGTAAGCCCCCTTCATATATCGCAAGGTTGCAGCCAAGTCTCCCCAGAGCCTTCTCTTCCCCAGGCTGAACAACCCCAAGTCTCTCAGCCTGGCTCCATAGCAGAGGGGCTCCAGCCCTTGGACCACTTCCATAGCCTCCTCCGGACCCACTCCAACAGGTCCGTGTCTTCCTTGTGCCAGGGACCCCCCAGTTGGACACAGTGGTCCAGGTGGGGTCTCACCACAGCAGAGGGGCAGAATCCCCTCCCTTAACCTGCTGGCGATGCAGTCCAGGATACGGTTGGCGTTCTGGGCTGTGAGCACACGTTGCTGGCTTATACCCAGTTTGTCAACCACCTGTAGCCCTAGGTCCTTCCCTGCAGGGCTGCTCTCAATCCATTCATCCCCCGGTCTGTACTGGTACCGGGGACTGCCGCGACCCCCGTGGAGGACTTTGCACTTGGCCTTGTTCAGCTTCATGAAGCTCACATGAGCCCACTCCCCCTAGGCTGTCAAGGCCCCTCTGGACAGCATCCCCTCCTTCCAGTGAATCAACTGTGCCGCCCAGCTTGGTCTCATCTGCAGACTTACTGAGGGTCCACTCAATCCCACTACACACACCACTGATGAAAATATTAAATAGTATCGGTCCCAGTGTGGACTCTTGAGGGACACCACTTGTTACTGCTTTCCACCTGGACATTGAGCCATTGAGAGTCATCACGCATTGACAGCTGCATCTTGTTGGATCCTGTAGAATTATTTATCTTCAGGTCGCTCAGGTGGTCTTGAACCTGATTTTCTCCTACAACGGGAGGGACTTTGTTTCCCCAGTCCCTTTCTTTAGAGACATGAGAGATTACCACCGAAAACTGAGCTGGTGAGTACCTCACCCTCCTCCTTGCTGGTTGTCACCAGCTCTCCCACCTTATTTTAAGGGGGGGACGACACATTTTCTTTAATCTTCCTTTTACAGCACAGGGGGCTGGAGGGGGGACTTCTCACCTGCTGGGGCACTGACCCCAAGCCTGTGCCCTTGGTGGCACTGCCAGGGCTGCCATGCATCCTCGTGCCACGGCATCATCCCCAAACCCACCACACTCTTAAAAGTAAAGTCACAGCTTCTGTAAGTTTTGTTCTGATTTCAGCACCCTTCTTCCAGATCCATTTTGCAGCTGAAATCTCTCTCTGCCTCTCTGGCCCCTTGGAAACTTCTAGCCAGAGCAGGACGGTGTCTCCCAGACTCTGCTGGGCTGGGAGCAGCGTGGGGGCTCACTCGGCTCCTTGGAGCAGCGATGACGGTCTTTGTTCTATTCCTCTTTTGGAGGTGAGTCACGGTCACTCCTCTGCATCACTGGTGGTAAACCCCAGCCTGTCTCCGTGACGGTGAGGATCTGAGGACGTACCATGTGGTCCTGATCCAGCGCAACAACAACAAAGGGGCAACTGCAGCTGTTGCAAGGTTAATATCAGCGGGCAGCAGTTGTATCTGTTCCACAAGCCATTGTTAGCTAGCAGAGACATCCGCTCAGCCTGCAGCCCATCTGTGCCACATGTATTATGTCGGTGGACTTAGAGATGCAAAGGCAGCCACCCTGTGCCTGCTCCCATCCGACGTGACTGGATGCAGCTCAGCTCACTTCCAGGATGGGCGAGGACTTGATGGGCACAGAGCTTAAGGATGGGGTCTGCTCCAGACCTCTCACCATGGTACAACCTGGTACAAGGAGGGACATGCTGGCTGGGCCAGGAAGGACAACATCAGCTCTGACAGTTGGTCCTTCATTTTCTCCTCCTCTGGGACAGTAATTTCTGGGGAAAAGCAGCAACTGTTTGCTCAGTCCTGCCCGAGTGCAGACAGCAGGTGGTGCTCAGAAGGGACAGATCCTCCTCTCCGAGCACCCAAAGGCCCAGCTTCTCTTCTGCCCAGCTGGCACTAGGGCTCACGGTGCAACATGCAGCCCAACATGGATACTGGCCACTGGCAGAGCCTGGAGCCCAGCCACCAGCAGGCAATGGCAGTGAATCACCTTCCTCCGGGTGACACTCACATGCCTCGTCCTAAAGCACCTATTTGTTCTTGGAGATGTTTAGATTTAGACAAGATATTAGGAAGAAATTCTTCACCGTGAGGGTGGTGAGATGCTGGCACAGGGTGCCCAGAGCAGCTGTGGATGCCCCGTCCCTGGGATTGTCCAAGGCCAGGTTGAATGGGGCTTGGAGCAACCTGAGTTGTGTAGTTGGGTAGTGGAAGGTGTCCCTGCCCATGGCAGAGGGTTGGAACTAGATGATCTTCAAGGTCCTGTCCAACCCAAACCATTCTATAAGTGTATGAATCTATGTTTGATCCATGCAGTTCCCATCGCTGGAATGAACATTCCCACAAGCGGCACGCATGGGCAGAAAGCCTGGGAGGAGATATTTCTCCCTTCTTTGTTTTGGAGCTGCTCTACGCACTTTTTTTTTTTTTTTTAATTAGTTAACCTGAGTACTTGGAATGAGGGTGAGAAGCACAGAAGCACGGTGGGATTCAGCGGAGCCATCCCAACCCTGGACTGGAGAGTTCAGGCTGGTTTCCAGCACACAGTTATCCCAGCTGTGGAGCTGCCAGGACCCAATGGCACAGTAACAGAAGAGGGGACATTGGCAGCCTGCACCTCTGCACTGAGGTTGGAGCTGGATGCGTTATGGACACGCCTTTGAAACACAAACTGGAGAACTTCTTTATCAACACCCAGCCGCACTAAGGGTCACTTGGACAAACGGCAAGTACAGCTCTTTTGCTGAAAAATCAGGTGATGCCTGACCATTTTCTCCACTGAGAGAAACAGTCTTAACCATTTAACCATGCTCTTAACACTACACCACCATGTCCATCCCTCTTCACTGGCAGAGCAGACCCATCAGCCGCCCTCAGCAACCCTAACAGAGCCTTGCACTTACCTCCCAGCAATGTCCATGCAGGGCCCTGGGGGCAATGATGTCTTGGGGTAGCTCGCAGCTATGCCTGGACTTAGATTCCTGAAATCCTGGAGAGTAAATTCTCTTTCATATGGAGCAGCAAAGCTTTATTTTCAAGGGCATGCTCCCAGAAAGAGCTACTGCGTTATTTCCTGATTTCTCTTCTGGTAAGGGCTGTAGATGCAGCGTCCCAGAGGTCCTAGTGCCTGCCGCCTGCACAGTCAAACATCAAGCATTAATCAGAGGTGACTCATTGTTTGACAACACTTAAAACAACTTTTACCCTTTGAGGGCACAAGTACACACCCTCGCCAGACATGAACTGGGAGATCACCAGATCCCATATCCTGGAGCACTGTGTAGCACTCACAGAAAATTAACGATCCCTGGGACCAGGGATCCCAAAGTCTAATCCCATCTCAGCACTGTCTTCTGTGAGACTTTGGGAAGGTTGATCCAAGATCATGGCTGCACCTTGCTGGTCTATAGAGGATGAAAACACAGATGCATTGCAGGCTGGAACAGGCAATTGCAGAGACACTTTTAAATGAGAAGCACCATCAAATGGCAGTGGCTTATCTGTATCCTCCAGCATCCGCAACTAGCAGGGAGGGAATAATCGCCTCTGCAGCTCATCATCCCAGCCAGAAAGCTGGAAACCAGTTTTGCACTAATGTTTAACATTTCCAATATTCTGAGCAAAATGTTGAAAAGGAAGAAAAATGCCATTTCAGGCAAACACCATACTTCATCCAGGGGTCTCGATTTTTTTCTGTGTACTTTTCTGTTTTTAATAAAATGGTGCTTAAGCCTTCAAAAAATACTGGCAATTCAAGGGCAAAGGCAGTGCAGAAAGACAGTATTCCAAACTAGCCAGTAGTTTGAGCTCCTGATTATATTGTTCTATCAACAAACAATTTCCCCAAGCCATTCAAGCCAGTCTGTTCATAGGATTCTTGGGACATGTTTCCCCAGGAGCACTCCTTGCATTATCCTCTGAATCTGTAAGGATGGATCCTTAGTTACCAACTCTCTTCAAGCTTGAGAACAAACACAAGAGTACATCATAACAGCGCTTGCACCACACATCTGGGCTCAGCACCAGATCTCCTGGGGTCTGCACAGTACTCGCTGTGACACAGACGTTTCATACTTTCGGGTTTTGCCACATCCTGTCGTTGTTACAGATGTGACCACGGCCCAGAGAACTCGGCATCACGCACAAGGAACAACTCACTCAGGTTGCATAAATGGGCTTTCCCTGTCCTGCTGTACAGTGGCAAAAAGGCTCCTGCTTGCTTCTGCCAGAGCTGGTCTCACACCATTTGCCTATCACCCAGTCACTGCCTCAATCTTTAATACATTGATCCTCAAAACTGTCTTCCTCCCTCCTCTAGTGCAGTAGGGTAGGTGTCTGCACTGCACAGCCAGGTCAGGGTGGCACAGCCAGGTCCCTCTGAAACAGCCTATGATGAGCCAAAACATCAAGATTTTGTAGCACTTCCAAAATTGCTGGGTCAAAGTTCAATCGTATGGGAAATGCTTTTCTCACATGGTAGGCTGAGGCTTTAACCACTTATTAAGTCTTCCTCCTGACATCCTTCCTCTGGGTCAGTGAGAGTCAAGCTCACGGTCACAAGCACAATGTCCTACAAAAACTGTTGAGCAGTGCCATTCCTGGTAAGACGAAGGATTGGAGTTATCCAAGGAAGCGAAGGTTGGAGCAGGAAGATGGAAGAGATGGGCGACAACATGCATTATAAACAGCAGCACATTTTGTACAGAAAAAACAGCTACTTTCAGCACAGGTCCACAGCCCATAGGCTCTCTTTTGCTGACGCAGCTCCCTTCAGTCCACGCTGACAACGCGGTTGGACTCACCAGACACGTGCCTTCCCAGCCTGAGGAATCTGCCCTGTATTTCAAGCCTTTAAGAAGGGAATCTGCAAATGTCAGTATGTCACAAAAGCAGACAACTCTTTCCTGCCTTGCCTCCGGAGCAACTTGGGGGCAGTGAAGGGGATTCTTTTTACCTCTCCTTTTAGCATCTGAAATCAAACATCCAGGTCCTTTCTGGCTTCCTCTATAGTCAAAGGAAAAACAGGCACATCCAGAATGCAACCAGGTGACCTGGTTTCAAATGCCACCCTGAGCAAGCCAAGGTGTCCAGCGTGCCTCTGGCTTCCTCTGCTTGTAAGGGCAGCACGCGACGTCTAACTTGGTCTTTGACATCTGACCTCCAGGTTTAAAGAGAAAAATCACTGAGGTTAAACACCCCTTTTCATCGCAAAGATTTACATTTCAACGCAACAACAAAGGGTATTTCACTCTTGGTAATGGCTGGAGCTTTAGATGATGCCTTAACCTTACCCTGCTCCAAGCAGCTGTATGCAACACCGGGTTCAGATGCTGCTGCACACACCGCACTGCCGGGAGCCAGACTGACACTTCCAAGAGATTCCCCTCGGTCCCTAGCAGCGCCCAAAAGCGGTGAGGACAGCAAAGATGCTTTTACTAAACCCTTACAGATCAAATAGCAATGCACAAACTTATGCCCCAGCAAGAAAGTAGATCGGGCATGCTCAAGGGACGAGTGGAAGATGCCCTGCTACAGCTGCCAGGTCATTACACCCAAATCCCACTGTGGCAGCTGTTTTACCTGGACACATCAAGCCTTCACTGCAGTGCCCATGCTTGTGTGTCGTGCCTGTTCTGGGGGGTGATGTGCAGCATTTGGATGCATGTTCTGCACCTGGGTTCTTGGTCTTTACAGGCATCTACGTCACTTACCCCGAACAGGGACCGCTACATCAGACTTCAGCATTTGGTATTGTAACTTGGCTTTCATCTCTGGCAGCACCTGTGGCAGTGTCTAATGGTTTTACTTTCTGCCTTCTGATGAGTGAAGCTTGTTGGAGTAGATGCACCACTTGATCCTCTTTTGATCTAAGACAAAAGGTTAGAAATTACTCACAGTATTTCAACGCTTCCCTATCTTTCTGATTTAGCAGAAACAGATGACGATAACTGCATGGCAAGAGGAAGATCAGAGTCAAGGCTTCGGCACGAGGTCATGGTAACACTAAGTGTACAGAAGGATGGCAGCCGCCCCAGCTAAGCCAGCTAGCTGTGAGCACCTTTTAGCTCAGAACACACTGCACTGTAATAGTTTAATACAAAAATGCATCTATTTGAACATCTATGGAAATGCTGAAATGCATCACTCTTCAAATACCTATTTTTGTATGGCTTACAACTCTTAACTCAGAGCACCTAAACAGAACCTGCTTTACAAACCTGCTTTACACACCCCCCAAAAAAAGTACTTAAAGAAGAAACAGGCTTATTTGACAATGAATAATGCAGAAGTAATGTTTTGCAGTAAATTCTAAAAAGCCATTGTTCAAAATACCCCCAAAAGCCTGAAGGAATGTGAGGATTGATTTTAATGAAGTTTAAACAAAGAATATATGCATGAAGCTGAAGCCTGTGACAATCCAGTGGCTTAACTGGCAACACCACACAGAAGAACAAAAGCGTTCAACTCTGGTTTTCTCCATTGTACTCTTTTTCCTGGTCCCATTATGACAACACTAAAGCCACATTACAGCCTCTCCTCCACACATTTGCTTGGTCAGCTTTGCCAAAACCACCAAAAAGGCTTTAAGCAAGCAACTACGTATCTCTGTACAACTCTGCACACCACTGCTCCCAAACAGTAACCCCTGAAGTGCAAGACCCCTGCTCGAAAAGGGTGGGGTAAAAAACCCCAAACCTGTACAACAGGGCTATAAACTGCCTCCAGTTGGAGGGTAGAAATCCAAAGTAATAAAGAAAATCTATAAAGAATATATACAATACTAGAGGATGGGAGGGGTTTACTTTTTTTTTCTTTAATAGTATTTGACTGTCTACCTGTTTTACTGTGGGAAGAGGTTTTTTCTAGAGCAAGGGAGTGGGAGGGGAAGGAGACATAACAGAAGGAAAGGAACTGTTGCTACAGGCAACTTCACTCTCACACAGTGGTGCGATTTCTGTAGTGATTATAGTACAATTTAAAAGTACTTACAGTACAGTATTTCAAGGAAAAATCATTAAAAATGTAAACAGACTAAACCAGGACCTCTTTAGATATAAAAAGTTGGAAGCATATGAACATTATTTTATACACGCAGTATCATTATTAGGCAGCATCTTTTTTGTAATCTCTTCCACCTCCTTCACCCTCTACTCTTCTAGCTGTCTCTTTTTTTTTTTTTTTTTTTACCACATGCATTAAATATACTTTTTGGAGATGCCAAGGGCCCCATTCCAAGTCTCCTGTTTTTTGTTAGTTTTGTTTGGGGTTTTTTTTGTGTGTGTTTTTTTATTTCCCCTTGAAAGTTAGCATTTTTAAATCATGCTAGGAGATGGACAAGATAAAATGATAACAACCCAACTGAACTGAAGGCAGCTGTATGAAGGAAATACATAGAATTCTGCAGTTCTTCCTACACATGCCATGGAAGGTGGAAAGTTATTTAGAAGATCACCACCACTACAGCATACGTAGCAATTAAGCTTATCTTGCAAACACTCACCTAAAGCTAAGGTAGCCAGCTACTTTGAAAATTAGAAACCAAGAATTTCGTGTTCAAGCTGAAATCACCTTAAACTTCTGCACTGAGACACACAGGTTTCAGTCAAGACTGGTTACAGCAATTGTAGTTTAGTCTCATATGCTATTCTCTTTCATCATATTTAACATAAGTAACTGTAGGATTTTAATGTTTGCTTATTCAATAAGGAAGTCAATGCTTTCATTGCAAATAAACTGCATGGTCAGGCAAATTTTAAGTGTCAATGAAAAAGAAGTAATTATACGTAAATGACCTTTCCTACTGCATACCAAACTAAGAATGACTAAGCAAACAGAATGGAACAGGGCTTGAGTTATGCGCTGTTCAGTTTTATGTGCCACAATAAGTTCTATAGTTTTCCACACAGGCAATAAAAAATGTGACAGAGGACCCAATGGCAGACAAAAACATTTAAAACAAACAGCATATTTAAAGACAACTGGGCTCTCGTTTGCAATATTCACCCACTTTGATGAATCCTTTCATTAAAAAGTGAGCAACACCAACACAATTTCTGGTGTTACTTGTGACAGAAATACAATAATAAGTAAAATGCAGACCACATCTCTCAGTAGTTTAAAAGTGCTCTTTTTTTCTACCTGTGCATGGGCTGTGACATCACCTTACTCCTACAGTCTCCAAAGTATCCAACTTCTTCTAACAGGGATCTTGCAGCCCAGGTTCATCTGACAACGCAAGATATGAGAAAGAAAACACATTAAAAAATATGTGGCAACCAGGTTTTTAACAGCAAAACACAGAAGGCAAAGAATCAAAAATCAAGTTTAAAAACTGTTTAAACAGTTCTGGAATTTTGCTTTACCTCAAGTAAGAAAATGTGACAAAGTGATCAAGCTTTAGACTCTCTGGAATGAGCACACAGCTACAGCATTCAAGACATCTCTTAAAAGCTTTTCTATAAATAACGACTGCGTTCAGAAAAGCAATGTGAGCTTTGTAAAGCCAAGTAAGCATGCCTGGGGGCTTGAAACACATCTCTGACAAATTCAAATATTAGTCTTTCCTTAGAAATCAGATGGTACAGAGGTCTCTCCCTTCCTGGAGAGAGTGTTGCTATCAATATTGTTTTAACAGAGCAACTCAGCAGTGCAGAGGAGTCAACGCATCACACTTCACACGCTTTCAAAAGAAAACAACCAAGAGGTGGCAGAACTGAGGAACAACATTCCCAGCATGAGCTGCTGTGCCAAAGGTTCCAGTGAGGTTTCTGGGTAATGCTGATACCCACCTGTCAACAGTTTTCCTGACATGATACCTTCAAGAACATGCTGCCTGCCACCACCAGGATTTAACAGGCTTGATGCCCTGCTTGAAGCCTTTTTTACAGAAAGTCCCATTGTCTCTGGAGAGGATAAAAGTGACATGTTAGAAATAAGAAGCAAACAAACATGCTTTCCCTTTCCCAGTCTTTGCTGCTTCTCTAAACGTTTGCCTATCCTTGGGACCCTGCCCCCTTTTTTTTTTTTTTTAGCACTTTGAAATTATTTTCTAGATTGCATTTTCACAGGTCTGTAAAACCACCTGGAACATACAAACTTCTGTGATAATTTCTATCATATAGACAGACAAGTAAGAAATTACCTTTGCTACTTTACCACCAAAACAGACGCACCCCTCCCAAGACAACCACAAACAAAACAACCCTTTAACCTGCACTTGATAATAAACAGAGCTTCCTAGGGATGAATGTCAAGTGAATGAAGAATTTGGTTCAGAGCTTCTTTCTAAAAATGTTAAAGATCTGAGACAACTGAGTGCATGCAGGATTTTACAGCTGCCTGGTAATCTTCTTAACTGCAGTAATCATACAAGAAATTCTCCCTCAAAAGCACAGAGAATAGCAGAATATATCACCTCTGTCATTTAGATTTAAGTCTGTGGGGATCTCCATGGATATTTCTGTTATTTACTGGCATTTCTCTGTCACTCACATACTGCAGTTTTATGGGCACAGGCAGGAGTAGAACATTTTTCCCCACCTCTTATCACATTTTTTATTTTGGTGGTAGGATTCTAGCACTACTCTCTGAATATTAAATACAAACCCACTGAAACTGCACTTGGAGCTTACAATGAAGTCTGATATTTATTCCTTCATCATTTCTAATCTGAGACATAAAACATGTTGTTCAGGATAACTACCCATGACAGTAACAACTGTTTTGCATTCAGGAATTTCTCACCAGAATGTACTTTTGCAAGATGCACATACTTACTCTTTATAAAAATTTTGCCAACCCGTTGAGTAATGTACAACAGCTATTTTAAAAGCTCCCAGCAATGTTACAATGTTATTTAAGACAGGAAGGAAATGCAACATCTACTTTAAGCTGCAAAGGCTTCTAGGAACACACAACTGAAAACCTCACAAATTTAACTAGAACATGATTCATTCACATACAGTGACAAGACAGCATTTTTATCATAATGGATATGACTTCATTTTACAGCTCATAAGATATAGCAATCATCGTCTAGCAAAGAATTTCTTACAGCAGTTTTTCTGAGTCCATAGTGCACCCAGGTATGTTCTCTTTAAGATCATTACTACCTCCTGCAGCACCCACCTACTCCCTGGTATTCAATCACCTGCTTGTGCCATCACAGGCTTTTCCAGGCAAAAATAATTCTTACACTTGCTTTTTTTTTTTCCTCGTCTTTCCTTTTTATCTGCTTTTGCTTACATGAGAATGGAAAAAATAAAAACTAATCTAATTGGAAATGCTGTACTTGAAGATTCAATTTAGATATCAAATCTTAATGTACAATTTCATAACTAAAAGCAAAGTAGTATTTTCAGGAATTCATGAAATAACAACAACAGAAGCAATCTGAATGTTTCGTCACCTGGCACAGCAATCAATATTTACCCACAGAAAAAAAGCCTGACTAATACAAAATCTTGCATTAAAGCCTACAATTGTATATTTGAAAAATCAGAGTAAGGTAATTATGCATGAAATAAACCAGCATGGAATAAGTTCAACAGTTAGATCAAGCACTGTTGAAAAATCACTTTGCAAATATGTTAAAAATCATGATAAGAATGTCTGAAATCAAAAGCCTCACACAGCAATTTATCTTGCAAGATGTTAACGTCTTCTACATGGTCATGTAAAACAGGTTGTGCATCCAGTAGCCCTCCAGGTATATTTTCAGAGATAGGTGTAGCTCTGCTTCTGGTTTCATCACCTTCTCTTCCACAAGTTTGTTGCATGTTCCCTCTGTTTTTATTAGCCTGTGAATGAAGAAAACTGGATTAGTAGCCAAATTCTTTAATATTTAAGAAGACATCCTTAATACTATTTAAGTTAAAAATTCTTCATACTGTTGTCAGTTGTTTGTCACCATAAAATCTTGCCCCATTTGTTCTGTTCCTTGTCATTATAGCAATTATTATAGCAGCTGACAGTAGTGGATTAAATTTATTACTGAGATTTGTACCTCTAATGCAACACAGAAGCAAAGGCTATGCTAAAAATTTTGTTTTGTTAAGCAAAAGCTTCTGCTCGAGTATCTCTCACATTCAGACTGCCACAACGTCCAACAGGTAACATTAAAAAGTTACTCTTTGCAAAGACTGGATCCCTCCAAAGACAGGGAATTATTCCAATGGTAAAAAGTCTTTCAAAAGAAAAGGCAATTTGAGACTGCTAAAATTTTTGTGCTCTGCAAATTTGACTGTAATTATTTCTTTGATGATGGTTTTTATATCAACTACAAAAACTGTAGTTAGGCCTGAAAGATTTTAAGCTTTTTTATCACAAGCTGACATGAACATCTGTATGATGTTACACACCAGACACTGGCATCTTCAGTATTCTAGAACATTTCTGAATAGGTTATAGCTCACACCACCTCTTCCTTTTTCATCCTCAGCATCCCTTCTCTGCAAGCAGTTCCCAAAGTCAGCTGCTTCTAAACTTCTATTCAAACAACAGTTTTTAGGCTCAACAAACGACAATGAACAGTGCAGATCAACTTCTGATCTCACCGACAAAACAGACTTTTTTTTTTTTAAGTGATGTCTTTGTTAATTGTAACATCACTTCCACATGAGTTTAGAGAAGAATGTTATAGAAAACATTTTTCAAATGGTTAGGTTTCTCAGCATAGATTACAATTTTAGGGGAGGGCCATTTGGCAAAGCTGAGCAACACACCTAGTTATCCCAAGTTTGTTCACGTAGCATGTATTTCTACTGCAATTTTTCTTTCAGAAATGTTTCTGAAAGATCTTTTACTTGCTGTACACACTTCTAGAACATAAGCAAGCTCTGTCACGTTCATAACTCCATAAACGTATCCCACCTTCTGATGGCTCCCCGGATATGTGCCGCACATGCACCTGCTCCTGTGCAAGGGACGCACAGAGCTGACATTGAAGCTGGTTGTAAAGCCTGCGGAGCTCCTGTTTCCTTGGTTTCCTGTCTTCTGAACAACGTCTTTCTTTTTGTGCTTTTGTCATTCTAAGTGCTTCTGGTAAGTCTGCAATCAGACAGGGCAACATATTCATTTCCCTTTCAATGATGGCACTGTTTTTCTACTAAAACACTAAATGTCCACTGAAAATAAATGGAAAATTTCCTGAAACACTCAAATTAAAAACAAAAAAAAAATGCCCTTTGGAGTCCCGTTCAAACCTGCAATGTATAAAAAGCTCACAAGCACTAACAGTTTGATGAATTTCTCCTTTGCTACCTTGCACTACTGTAAGCACTCACACACAACCTATTCATTTTAGGCTTCCTATACAGTCAGCCCAGGCTTGGCTGCAAGATCTACATCTGGCCAAATGTATGTATGTGATTAGCTTTTTGTTGACTGTAGAGCAAACCTAATGTAGCTGGTTTACATACAGGTGACAATATTGTAGGCATATGCACTTGGTAAGATACACGTCACCTCCCAAAACAGAAAGACCTAAGGACCCTTCTGCCCCAGGACCTGTTTGTCATTTAAGTTTTCAGTAAGGCACTGAGAATCATAACCAACACAGATGTGAGTTCAGAGAGGCCAGGCAGTTACAGGTGGATCACATGCCTGCTTCTGAAAAAAAATCCGGAGGAGTTTTACGTGGTGTAACTACTTGGATGTTAAGTATATGCTTGTAAGATATCGTTAGCTCTCTGCAAACATCACTAAGGAACAGATCTCTCTTTTCTTCCACCATAACAAGTGAGCTGTCATTTGGGTAGCAAACTGAGAACGCAACACAGGTGAGGGGGAAAATCCCCTCTCAAGTTTTGTTTCTCACAGTGGAATTCAGTTCCACACTTCCCTCCACAGGAGCAGCTGACCCCAATCCCAGACATTATTGGACACAGCAACAACCAGCTGCAGGACAGAAGGAACCCCAGAAGATGTATTCCCAAACTTTCATATAAATTAAGAAGTTAGGAAAGAGATGTTTAGCACATCGATATAAATTTCTCTTAAAACAGAAGGAGGTTATCTAACAAAAATCATAAGAATTCAAGTGAAGAAATACAAAGCTATATAAATGAAAAGTTTGAAATGGCACAGATTCACTCCAGTAGGCAGAGAAAACTCCATTTATCATCAAAATATTTGCTTTTTATCTGGAGAAGAAAGCTTTTTTCCTTACTAAAATAAATATGAGAAGAAAAAAATAAGGGTTAACAAAATGTCATGTTTTAGCACTTCTTACTTCCTCAACAAGACAAAGTTATCCAGTAATTTCAGTTACAAATATACTGCTCACCATCTTATGCTTTTCAGATATACACATGTCCAGGAGCTTGAAGAACATATTTTTAGAGTCTCTCAGTGTTCCTATTTAAACCTCCTCCCCTGTCCCCTCCATAAAAACCAATGATAAGTAAACTAATCTACATCACCCATTAAAACGTTAGAATAATAATTCTGTAACAGTTTCAGATTTCTCAAATTGCTACAGAAATATCACTTTTTCTAGCATAATTTAAGTGAATTAATGAAGAGCATCGATAATCCACAGTTCACATCATCATATCCTTACAAAAAACAGATATGGAAAAATACTGCTCATACATTCATGATTATGAAGTACAGTGTTATGTTTTCCAGTTACAAAGACACAAAAGAAAGAAGTGAAAATCATTTTGTTGATTTCTTATTTCCAGTTTCAGAACATGCATTAAACACAACCTATGTATGAGAACTGAATGCCTGATATGAAACAGATATTTGAGCAAGAAGGTAAAATTCACAAGAGTAACTTCATACTGAAGATAATATTCTCTTTTTCTTAGTGGAGAGAGAGGCTTCTCCAGAAAGCAATTTGAGCAGGAAGCTCATCTCCTTCTGTGACTACAGGAACTAGTGCCCTTAGTTTTTTTAAGTGTCCTATTTGAGAACCACCTACCTGTGCTGCAAGAACTTTGAAATAAAACATATACGTACACGAGACATGGACGTTGGATTCCCGCAGCATTCCCTTGGTGGGCAGTACGAATCCCTGGCAGCATGCTGCAGCTGAGTAGTCTGGCACGAGCTGGTGTAACTGCTAGCTCTCCATGGTTGCTTGCAGATGTTTGTTGTTCATAACTGTAATTATCCTGTGTACAGAATTCCAAGACAAACCCAAAAAGATTAATAAAACAGACTGTACTGAAAATAACTGGTTTTAAATGACTGACACAGCAGACAATTCACAGATTTAATTTCTCAACGTCTGGCTCAAATAGCAGATAATGAGATTGTTTATAGAAAAAATGCCTAATGACATTTTCATGGAATTGGCAGGGAATGACTTGGGAGCAGGAAGCAAGCTAATTGTGCTTACTCCAGGAGAGCTCAGCTGGAGGTGCAGGGAAAACAGCAGGAATCATTGACAATAACTCTGGACAAGAAGGCAGTTGTAATTTATTCCCATGAGAGGTCCATCCCAATTCCAAATGGTGCTCAGTTTGAGTCACCCCAAAATTAGGGTATGTTGCAAATTTCTAAAGCGAGATACAAGACTTCATTAAAACATAAAATTGAATGTTATTGCTAGTATGAGAGATACCAACTCAAAATAGATATCCTTGCAATGGAAGGGGTGAGGGCAGGGCAGGGGGGGAAAGTATAAGATTTTTTTATTTTGACTTTCTAGAAATACCTACATCTGGAACACTGTTAAATAAGAGATATGTCTTACCATTCAAAAGAAGCAGATAACAGGCTGCAGTCTAGAAGCATTTCTCTGAAATTCACCAGAAAGTCAAAGGTGATTCACTAACGGCAATACCCAGAGATACTTATTAAGGACTGAAACACATCGTATGTGGGAAAAGAGTACATCCCTCAAGAAATGGGGGTCTTGTATCTGCACAACGTGCAACAACTTAAATCATCCAGTTACCCTGACAGCTGCCTAGGGGCTGCAGACTTCACACCGATGGCAGATCAAACCAAATGCCCTGGCACCTTGAATATCTGCTGGCCACCAGCCAGAGGACACACAAGTCATCAAGAAATTCTGTCTGTTCTCAGGTGGTCTGAGAGAAACGGGCATCTCTGGAAGGTAACTCACCGTGGCTATTGCTTTCTGTTGCCTACAGAGGGAGTCCAGACCAGTTTACACTGGAGGCAGAGACAGCTTCAGCAAAACGAAGCCCACAGAGAAGAAAAGTAATGCAATAGTGATAAAGCAACCATGTGAAGTCGGTCAAAAAGTTACTGTCTGGCAATAAGCACATTCAGGTCTAGCCCTCACGGTATTCTGTCTCCAGTGGTGCCTGCTTCATGCCACTTCAGATTCTGTAAACATCTAGTGTCTGCTTTAAATCATCTCTCCCAGGCTGAAAGGTGCCAGCCCGCTCGGCCGTCCTCGCTATGGAAGCTATGCTCTGCTTTTGATCACCTCTGTCACTAGCCTCAGCCCTTCCCAAGTCCTACCGTATCCTCTCCAAGGCAAGAAGAGCAGAGCATGCCATCCGTATCCCAAGCACAGGCAAACCACTGTCATTCTAGAATGTTTTCTGTCCTCTGTTTTTGTTCTTAATGTCCAAGATTTGATCAGCTACTGCTCAGCACAATTGTAAATTCCAGAATTTTGCTCCTGAGTAGTGACAGCCAGCACAGTTCCTCATATTGTGGAAAAGCTAAGACAGTTTTCCCCCAGGTTTTATTTTTGAACATTAACTGTTCAGTCATGCATAAAGTCTTCCTATAGTTCCTCATGTTCTGCCCTACATAACATTAGATTATACAGCCTCATGGGCCATCTTTTTTTTTCCAGACAATGAATATACTGACCCACACTTTACTCTGCAAAGTTTAAAAACACACTGCATGGCTGCTGATGCACTATACTGTAGTATAATCTAGTATAATCTGGCACAAAACATCTCACACAAGAGAGGAATTTCAACATGCAACAAACCAGAAAAAACCCAAATCTCTTAAGTCTCCAAATTTCACTGCAGTTCTAACTGATATTAATGCATAGAGGCAATTGTGCACTGGATCTCAGCACCTCTTACAGCTAGGAAATTAAGATTCAATTATTATCATACTTATTAGAGAACTGTTAAGTGATACAGGTATTCTGAGAAAAAAATACCTATGAATCTGTTTTCCTAACAGCCCAATAAAGCTATGGGAGTTCCACATCTTCAGCACCAGAAGGAATTTCTCCCTATATGAACCACACAGTTTATTCCAAGAGCTAATCTGGTGGCCCCCATAATTCTCACCCTCATCTATACTACAGCAGGTATAGCCGGCATTTCAAACAACTGAAAGCCATAACATTTCTAGCTTAAAAAGCTTACTGACAATCTTGGTTTGGACTAAGAATAAAAAAGGCAGTTATATTTAGGTCATCATGTCTACAGACTTGCTATCACTGGTATTAAATGTGGACCAGTAAAACAGTTGCCACTGTGATCAAAGAGGGCTTATAAATGAGAAAACTGTTTTATTATGGGAGGTGGATCACGGTCCTGTTCTCCCTCTGTCCTCTGCAGAAAGGCTCGTCACTTCTGTTACCATGGAGCGCCTAGCAGGGATTATCAGTATTTTCTACTCAAGCACAAATGTATCTACATTTGACTTGACTTCCTTGGCAGCTCACAGGACTCCTTCCTCCTCCAACCATCCTATCCCGCCCTGGGCAAAAATTTGATACGCGCCCCTACAAAAACACCCTTTCAGTTAAGAAAAACGCCTAAACTATCTTCCTTTTGTTTTACTTCTTGTTATAACTTCACACTGTCATCATCGTGACAAAAGATGAACTAGGCCATAAATAAGCATATCAAATGCTAATGACTGAATGAGCTGGAGATGTTACTGCACACTTGGTATGGAGAGTCAGTCTAGGAAGTTTTCTACACTCCCAAAGCTTCACAAGTTCACGTTTTTTCTTCAAGATGTCAGATCTGCTCCTTTATCAGAGCTACCAATCTGCACTCAGTGCAGATAAACCTCACTTTTTCAGAAGAATAAAACACTGATGTATCCATACAGACCAAAAGGTGCTGATGAATCTATTTATCCTTGACGCCAAAGCAGAAGTATACCTATAAAAATAATCACAAGCTCCCGTGAGCTCCATTGTCTGCTGAAGTGTTCTCAGTACATAGATTAAAAAAATAAATCAGAGCAACTCCCTAGTTAAGCAAACTCCCAACCAGCCTACTTGTTCAAAGCCACAAGTCTGAATAAAAAAATAAAATCTGTTTTTTTTCCTTGGAAAGCATTAGCGATGTATGTCTATAATAAATCACATGAGATGTAAAGCCAATGACTCACTTTAAATGACATCTTTAAAGCATGAGAACAGAATACTCGACTGAGATAAAAGTCCCTAGGAAATGCTGATATCAGCTGCACTTTGCTCTCTGGTAGCAGTCTCAGCAAGTAAGGAACAATAAAATGATTCTGGCAAACTACCGCAGAAACCATACCACAGAGATTATATGATTTTAGTCTGAATTTCTGTGTTATATACGCTCATTTTACAGTTACAAAAAAGCTCTTTCAGGAACAGGCCTGCAAATTCAACCTGAAGTCTCAAAACTAAATACGGCAGATTTAAGCAAAACAAACATGTCAGCAAAACACGTTCTGATGGCCAGAGAAAAGTAACCTCTTGGGACGTAGTAATCGTTTCTGTTGATAAATCACAGTGGTTAGTTCAATACATTCCAAAACAGACACTTTGCTGATGGGTAATAAAACCCTGCACAATCTTCATAATTTGATACTGTGCCAAAACAGGGAATTCCTAATGTAATTCACCCAGAGCCCTCACTGCCTACAAGCCCCATCCCCCCACCCTTTTTTTTTTTTTTTTAACACAGTACTGTTCTTAAAAGATGTTTTAGAGTATTATCTTAGAGGTAGTTAACCAGCAAACATAAAAAGCACTGAGTGCATAAGCTTTACCCATAAAGTGGGGACAAAATCAAACTTGATCCCTACCAGGTAGATCCTAAAGCCTGAAGCATCACGATTTCACAGGAGAGAGACTTACTTTCTTCAGAAGCTTACTGCCCATCCAGTTCAAACTATCCTGAATCTTTTCTCACATGATATCATAGAGGCAGTAGAAGTAACACCTACATCTACTGCTGAACTGACTAAAATACGAGAGGTCACATTAGAACACAGGAGACCATAGTTACAGGACAATTAGCAAGTCATGTACACATACTACAGGAAACTCAAGCAGGGTTGTGGGAGGGAGGATGGGAAGAGACCTTTCAATATCAATACTGGGACGTATCAATATCATCTGAAGGCCACGCTTGATATGCCTGGAGCTGTTCTGAATTGGTTTTGGTCACACCTGACTGAGTGCTCACACATGACCATGATGGCTGATCCTGAATTTATACTCGGTATGAATTTTCCCCAGACCAGTTTTGACTACAGTGTTCTTCAGCATCTCTAAGCTGTTCTTGGGAGAAATTTCTGAAAGACAAGGCTTAGTTGTTGTTACTGCGCTGATGATACGTATCTCCTGTCAGTTGTAATACTCAAGATACTCAGGATTAAACAACTACAATTTCTGAAGTTAAACCCTTTAAAAGGCACAAATAAAGTGGATCTGTGTGAGGAGACACCCTTAGACATCCCACCTATTCAGAAAAGCGTTCAGCATGTAAACATATACAAAGTGTAATGTTGGAAATGGGAAAAAAACCCCAACCACTAATGGTCAGACATCAGCCAGCGCTTTGATCAGTTGACTGACAGACAATCCCTGAAAACAGATCTTGTACTTCATCGTGTAATATATTAAGCTAAAGGATTATCTAAAGCACTTACCTTGAAAACTCTGTATGTTTGGAGATAAAAACAGATCAAGACTACATGTTGCTTCACTATTTGCTGCAAATTGGTATGCTTAGCACAACAATTACATTATCCTTTTCAGCTAGGATTCTGATCTAATTTGACACTCAAGCTTTCTCCAAACTTTGCTGCTCTGCACAGACTCATGTTACAACACCACAAGACTCAGTAGAGCTTTGCTGTTTCAAACTTTCAAACATTTTTAGGTATGGTCACACCTTCCTCCACAATGCCCTGGTGTGAGGAATTCTTTTTGTTGATGTAAGTGAAGTTTGTGGAGATTGTGTGATTAATGTATGTTTTGATGATAATGAGACTTTAAAAAGTAGATCTTAGAATTCTGAAATACATCCTTGAAGTATGAAGACACTCAAAGTCTGATAACACAGTAATCCTGTGGTGCTTTATGGCTTCTATGGTGGTGATAAGAGACACTTGAGGCTTGTGCAGGTGCCATAAACGTTCACGCCAAATAATTACTTCATAAACCCCAGGAGACTCCTTAAGCATTATGGTGTTCACATTGCCATATTTTCTGTATTTAAGACCATCAACAATACATGCTTTGGAAACCACAAACCTCTGGCAGCAAAACCAAACCATTCATGTCAAATGTATTAAAAACGCATTAAAACACAGACTACTCTGTAACTGTTGTTGGTCCAAACAATCTTAGTGCCAAGTTTGGCAGCAGTATCAATGGCCTTACCATTACTGATGCATGCAAACTAAATCTGTGGCTTCAATAAGGCAGTTAACGTCACTGTAGACACTTGAGCCGCCTAAGAACAGGTCAGTAAATCTACTTCCACATACTCATTTTTGTGGCAATAAATAATTGATCTCAAGACTAACAAGCCACTCTCAAACAACTATTTTTAAAGCACACATCAGGCTCTTCATAACTCCCTACTACTAGCTCATATGTGGGCTTCTGAGTGGTAGGTAGGTTTTGCCAAACATTCCAAAGTACAGAAAACCTGGGCATTTTCCCCAAGTCTCTGAGGAAACAAAAACAAAACCAAATTTCAAACAGTGTGCTTTTTGGATTTTTGGATTTATGGGTTTTACTGTTGCTTAACATTATCTTGATATTTCAAGGACTGGAAGATTATGAGAAATGTAATTAATATTATCTTACGGACAGTTGGACAAAGTATTTTTCACACCAAGCTGTGACTACAAAATGTAGTCAGTCAGTAAGCAAAGTTTAGCCTGTCTTTCTAGGCTAAACAAGGTTACAGCATGCAATGAGACCTCATGCCCCTGGCCAGAACTAGTAAGTAATATGCAGAAGTAGTGATTTACGCTACTACAAGAAAAAAAAAAGTATTTTTTTTCTCCTATACACAGAGACATAAGCTTCTATATTACTTTGCTCCTATACACCAGAGATATAGGCAAATGAAAGCATGCTGCCAGCAGTCCCTGAAAGTTGTTATGATTTAAGAAGGGATCAGAAATGCCAACACTGAAATGCATAACCAGATTTGCCAAGTGCTTCCCAGCCATTTACTTCCCTGTTTAGTCTGAGATACGTAGCAAAACTGAAGAGTATAAAAATGGTTATCAAAATTTTCTATCGCAGTTAAAATCTAGATGTTAACAGCTCACTGGATAAATAGATTATACTACAAATAATTATACTACAAAATCACAAATGGTATAAAAACACGCACAACCACAAGCTTCATAAATGATGAGCTTGGAATAAAGATGACTAATGGCAATCAGAAAAGCTTCCATCTTGCTTCCTTTCATTTTGTTGTTTGACTGTGGAGGTCTATTATCCACTACTAAATTTTAAAGGATATTATTTCCAAAACTAGGCTAATAGTGTGACCACCGCACAACAAGTATGGGGGAAAGAACGCCTACAAAGGATATTAATACGTAAAGGAAAAGGGAAATCAAGGGCAAGAGAAAAATCAGCTTCAGTAGCAACTTATAATAGCCTCAAATTTAAATTGAATTAAAACTTATCCACATCTACCCACAAATGATTAAGTGTTGCTGGTTTAATTAGTGAAGCTTGGTGCAGAGAAACCTGAACCAACATGTTCACCAGGCAACATGCCTGCTATTGACTGAAAATGCTTGCTCTGCTTCAGAGCTCAACACAGCGACTTCCACTGCTTTCTGCACTGACCCGGGAGAGGCTAGAGAAGTTCTCCTACAATTCACTGAAAATTTAAAGACGTGATCTTACTGCAGCACAAGGAAGAGACAAACATGCTCCCAGTGACATAGTTCACCTCACAAGTGAAATGACAGCACGGAGAGAATGAAAAAGAGTGGTTATAACTAACCACAAAGAAGGTAACATGGGAGTGAAATAACAGGTACGACTGCGTCCTTCCACAGACAACCAGGACAAGGTGCACCTGAAGAGGACAAACCCCTCCGAACAAGTGGATATCACCAGACCAGGTCACTGGGAAGGAAATTATCCTCAGCTACAAAGACAAAACCACCATTCAAGAACTGAATACCAGAAAAAGTGAGAAGAACACAAGGGAACGTCAAGGAAAGAAAAACCAGAAAGCATTATTCAGAAGGATGCTCGCAGTGGAGCAGTGCAGGAACCCTGTGGCTCGCGAGGTTGCGCTAAGTCTGGCTAACGAGGTCACGGGACGGAGCCACAAACCCAAGGATGAGCAAGCGGGTGCGCTCGGTAAGCAAAGCCTTGGAGCCACGGCACGAAGAGGCAAGGGAGGAAGCCAGAAGATAATGGAAGTCCACGGGCTGAGACCCCGAGGAGAAAAAGCCAGAGGAGAGGGGGAAGGGGGTGGCCTGTGAATGGTGATTTAAAGAATCAGTCACCAATATTTGAGTGAACGGAGGTTATCTTTATTCAGCAGCACTGGGTGCATGGGGGATTGCTCCACCAAACCTGAAGTGACGAACTATCTCATATTCATACAATAAACCAATGAATATTCAATTAACGCCTATACATTAACCCACCTACTCTTGCTTTGTATGTTAATTAGCTTATCAGTCCTTCACGCTTGCACAAATTCTTTTAAGAATTGTGGGCAGGGGTCTCCGGGACGTGGGCAGGGGTCTCTGGGAGGAAGGCCGTAGTCTTCCTCATGGTGTACTTCTCACCCTTTGCCTGGAATGGGATGGTCTTGCAAGGCTGCAGTGTTCTTATTGGTCTGAGCTAATTTATGTCCTTGTCAACTATCTGTCTCTTATTCTTGTTGCTTTTAGTTGCTCCCTCTAGATAACTTATAAACAGGTCCCTTGTTAGAGAAAGTTAGAGAAACAGCCCCCTTCTTTCATTAGTTATTTCATTATTTCTTTCAAACTATATGGTTACATGACCTAATTACTATACCTACATTCTTTGAGTAAATATATTTACACTTAACTGATTGTCCCTCTTCCATACAATTTCTTCCTATCATTAGGACCAGGTGTCTTTTTAAAGATAACAGAAATCCGAAGCCTCGGTAATTAGTACATTCTTTATGTCACCAATTCCAAGAATTTAGTGCATCCTCAAAGTCAGTAATGAGGGTCTCTGAATGTTTATCAACTCTTAAAGACAAACGAAAGCACAGGCACTTTGTTCCTTAAATAAATTGTACATAGTTCATTATTCAATGGCACGGGGAGGTCAGAGGGCAAAGGAGGAAAAGAAATAAAGCCACTGAGGACCCCAGGGAGGGTGGGCTGAACAGGAGCCAGAGCACCCTTCGGGAGAGATGCTTAGGGAGAATAATGAGGGAAGCGGAAAGCTCCCGGACGCTTCAAACACCTGCAGCACAGCCCCCCACCCAAGAAACGAGGCCCTGTGCAGAACAGCAAGGCAGATCCCAGGGAGGGGAGAGGGTGGGGGGCGCCCCCAGGCCAGGCCGCCTGTGAGGGAAGGAGCCCGCCGGCGCACGGCCGCCATTTTACCCACCCTGGCAGGGCGGGGGAGCGAGGCGGGGCGGGGCGGGGACCCCGGGAGGGGCGGGGACCCCGGGGGGGGGCGGGGACCCCGGGGGCGGGGATCCTGGGGGGCGGGGATCCTGGGGGGCGGGGATCGCCCGTAGGGCGGAGCGGAGATCAGTCCCGCCCCACCGGTACCTGCCCCGTGGCTGCTGGCCGCCATTTTACAGGAGCCCCGGGGATGAGGAGGGGGGGGGGGCGCTGCTCCGGGGGGGCCGCCCTGGAAGCCCCGTAAACATAATCCAGTGTTATGAAACTAGAGTTTTTTCATAACAACATAAACCCGGGGAAATTAATGAAAAGAGCTGCCCCCTCTCGTGACCCAACCCTGGCAGCCGTGGCCGTAACTGCGGCCTTGCGGCAGTCGCTTTGGCAGATCCCGCTGCGCGTTCTGCGCTGATACGTGGCTCCACGCATGGCCCTGTTCGCAGGGAACTTTCTTCATTTTTCCAACCTACCTCAAGAACAGCCTGGCTGAAGGAACCTGATGTCATTTATGTTGCGTCATCGTACGACAATTTCACTGGGAGACTTGGCTTCGCACTTCCAGAATTCCACGTTGCCACGAAACCTTCAGACTGATGCATTTTCCTACTGAACTGAAACGTTGCGACAATAAATATATTTCAGCAAAATGAGATCATCCCTATAAAAACTGGCATGCAGTTTAATAGGATAATACTTTATAATTGCCAGTCGCAGTTTTAAATACCATGGTGTTTATGGTGATAAATGAAACTGTGAGATTGCAAAGGTGCCGTTACAAGATAAAGGCATCAGAGCTTCTGTGCAGTGTTGGCTTGTGCCCATGGCCTCGATTTTTGGAGATCCCAGACCCATCTTAGGCCCAAGAATGGGATCGCTAAATTAAAACCTGAACGACACAAGGAAAATACAAAATCCACAGTAAAAGAAAGCTGCTATTGATGTGAATGACAAAATTGTGCTGTTGTGGCTGCCATACCTAACAGCATAAGCAAGTAACAGATGCACAAACATCTTTAATGTTTTATGAGGCCTTGAAATGTATTTCCAGACCTGTCAGGCTTGGGAGTTTACATGAGAGGATTCCCCATCTGGCACTGAAAGCTATGACAAAGGAAAAAAGAAAATGGCAACGTTTTTAACATCTCTCTTAATTATTAACCTCCTTGATAGACTCTTCATTTAATGATACTGACCATTATGTTTTCTTTGATACAGTGCCCTTCGGACTATGGCAGAGACTGGGCTGTTTCCTGGTCATAATGTATAAATTAGGAGCCCATACATAATGGCCCAGGATAACAGGACCACTTGAAGGGTTTTCTCAAATGGGTTACTGGGCAGATAAACCAGATACCAGCAGTGCAACAATGTTGGGAATTCCATATACAAGGCCTTGCTAGAGGCCATGACAAGATAGGTAGAGGAAGGATATTTGCATTTTCATTGTGTGATTTTCCATGTGTTCCAGTGTAATTCGTACTAGGTACAGAGTATTTTCAGACACATGTATGTAAAGAAATGGCAAAGAACACATACTCGTATAAATGGTTTTGCAGCTATATTGCAAGTTTCTATCCCTCAGGTGGGATTTCACTGTTCTAGTCTAGAGGAAGGTGCATTCATTTGATTTTCAGTTATGTTATGCAACTAAGTAAAACTCAACTTACGATGTGTCTGTGAATGAAAAATAACACGACACATTTTAGTGCAGCCATACTCTGAAATTTTGGCCAAAGCTGAGTACCTTGAGAGGTATACAGGATTTACAGACTTGCAAGCTTACAAGTATGTCACACACTAAACGTACTTCTTTGTACCACGGGTATTATTGCAGAATACTGTGTTAATGACAAAAAGATAGCTATTTCTTACAGAGTAGTGGAAGTTTATATTCACAGACCCCTCCTGTGCAGTTCAGGTGTAAAGGGATGCCCTTGGCTACCAAACAATTGCTGGCAGTGGACAGAGGGAAAACTCTTGACCAGCAGATCCCTTAAGGTCACTGCAGAAGGACTTGGCAGAGCATAGAGCAGCGCTGACCACCATAGCTTCTCCTGCAGATCATCACTCGTATCTTGTTTACACGGGAACGATTTATTCTGTCAGCCAGTGGGCAAGCATTCCTTTGCACTGTTTCTTGGGGAGGTTCCCCTACCGGCACCCACGGAAAGGGAGGCCCTTGGCTAACAGGCTGGCACCAACCACAAACACGCTAGAACCTGGGGCTGTCCTGCTGCACCTGCTGCTCAAGTCTAACTTTTGCTACAGGGAAAAACTTCTATTTCACCTTCCACAACAGCGGTATGGGGGGACTCGTGCCCAGGGTTCGATGCAGACAAGGCCCACGCTCTCCTCCTGCTCCTTCCCATGGCTTCAGCAGGCCCGCGGCACAGGCCGAGGCTGGGGGAGCACCAGCGCTGCTCCTGGCCGCTCCCGAGGCCCTGAGCCCTCCCGGTGGGGACCGTTCAGGTCACGCTGTCCCCGCCACCAACCGCCCCGCCGGGAGCGCCCCTCAGGCCCGCTGAGGGAGCAGCCCGGCGCAGGCCCCCTGCTCACCCGCAGAGGCGGCAGCCTGGAGACCCGCGGCCTCGCTGCCGGCCGAGGGGGCGCAGGCGGTGGATGGCCCTGCCACCGCGGCGGCCGGCGCGGCCCCAGGGGCGGCTGAAGCGGTGGGGCCAGGGGCGGCGAGGCCGGGGTCGGCGGGACCGGCCCGACGCGCCAGGCCGCCGGCGCCGCACGCGCAGCGCCCCTCCCCTCGGCGCGCCCGCCAGCGGCCGCCCACGGCCGGCGCGGGACGGACGGGCCAACGGGCCAACGGGGCGCGGGGCACGTGCGCGCGACAGCCAACGGGGCTCGGTGGGCGGGGCGGGGGCGTGGCCGCGGCGCTGCGAGCGGCTTGTTGTGCGCGCTGCGGAGCCGTTACCCTCCCGCTGCCCAGGCCCTACCGAGCCGGCGACAGGTGAGGCCGCGCCGCCGCGGGCGGCGGGGTGGGGCCCGCGGAGCCCCTGGCGGCTGCTGTGAGGCCGGCGCGGGCGGGAGTGGGCGGTGGGCGCTGCGGCCGCGAGGCCGCGGCCTGGGCCTGCAGGGGGAGAGCTGGGGCCTGCGGGGGGAGGGGCCAGCCGGCGGGGAGCGCGGGCCTGGGGCGGCGGGCTGGGCCGCGGCCTGCGGGCCGGGGCGGGCGTGCGGGGCCGCGCGGGCCGGCGGGAGGCGGGCGGGGCGCGGGCGGCGGAGCAGGGCCCTTAGGCCTCCGCGCTGGCAGGCGAGAAGGCCGCGGGTCCGGCCGCCTGGGGCTGCGGCGCAGGGAGCTGGCCCGGGGCGGCAGATGCGCGGCCGGGGCCCGCACCGCGCCGCGGGGCCTTGCTCCCGTTGCCTCCTCGCGTGTTTATTTCGCTTGTGTCCGCACGGGCGCAGCTTTTGAATCTCCCACCTCCGCTCAGAGTGGCGCGTCTTTACTGACTGGCAGTACCCGAGGGTGGGCTTCCTACTGCGGCCGGTGCGTGTTAGTGGCCGTGCAGCTCTGGGCCTGCCCGGGGCAGGGCTCGGCACCGCTGTGCTAAATGTTTCTGGCCGGAAGAAATCACGACTAAAGTAGCAGCCCACTATTGTTAGTACTCGTGGGAGGCTTTTCAAAGTAGAGTGAATCCCTTTTTGGGGGATTGGAAGAGGCGAGAATGTGTCCTGGGCTGTTCCGTGGGAGGCCGTGGGTGAGGAACGCATCTGGAGGTGGCCGGGATGAAGGGCCGCTGGCTCTGGGGGAATAGTTGGGTGGAAGCGTGTGCTGGTTCCCATGTTCTGTAACGCTGGGGAGCAGAGGAGCGTTATCTGTTGGACGGAGGCTCATATCTGAGACTTGCTGAGAAGGGAGGCATGTTTTAGTGTGTGAAGGACTTTTGCTGGGACGTCTGATCCACTTAATGAGGCATCTGTGGAAAAATAGAGGAGGAAAGAAATGAGAAGGGTAGAGATGCGTTCGCTTCATTAATGCTTCCTGTTGACATTTGATGACTTTTTGTGGTCTCTGTATTTCTGTTCCTTTTTCATTTTATGCCTTGGATGTGGATGTTAGCTGTTGGAATCGCTCAGCGCTTACCTCTTTACCGGCCTGCTGTTCCCCAGTACTCGTGTCTTAACTACTTTTCTTTCTAGATCTGTGTGGACAGAGATCTCTGACTTGTGCATCTTTCTTTAAAACTGGGGTGATGCATATGTTCCAGAGGCTTTATGAAGCCAGTATGGTTGATAGGATTTCTTAGATTTCTGTTGACTCTTGGGTTATGTCGGTGTTGTATGATAGATAATAAAGTCTAGATTCCTTAGCTTGTAAGTCTGTGCAGCATGATACGTACGCTGTGATTGTCCTAGTCCTTGCTCTGAAGCAGTGTAACTGTATTTGTATAATGATGCACATGAGTCTGTGATTTCATGATTCAAGGTGTTCAGCAATGCTGAGTTACAGAACTATGACCTGCACTTGCAGTAGGCTGTCCCCTTGGCTTGACTGGAGTATGGCCGGGAACATCTTAAGCTGATACAGTTGTTACGTATATTATGTAGTGAGTTTATAGCCTTAGTTATTTAGCCCTGATGTGGGTGGTTCTGCAGCACCAGATAAATGTGGTTATACTGCTTTCCTACATAAGTTGTCTCATGCAGCACCAGGTTTGTTGGAGCAACAGTAGTTGTAAGCACAGTCTAAATGGAAAACACTGTGTATAGCATCTTTCTTAATTGTGTCGGAACGTAGCCAGTGTCTAGCACTGACACTAGCTTACCATGAAATGTGCCCTGTGCTCTTAATTAAAACATTCTGTTTTCTGTTTGCTGGTTCTTGGATGTTCTGTCACTTTTCTTCCTGAGAAAACCCATCCTTGTCTTGACCTGTCAGCGATGGGTCATTCTACTTTCAGAATCACTTTCTTTAAGTTGTTGTGCCAGCCTGCTTTCTTTACTGAAGCTTTGGTCTCTGCCTTGTTTCTTGCTTGTTACGAGCCCTCTGTGAATTGATTACAGTAAAATGTTATTAGATGTTGCACTGACTACGTCTTGTGGATGAGCTATCTGTGAAGGTGGTAGACTTTGAGTTACAGGAAGCTCAAGCTTGCTGTATTTGCAGACTTCAAAAAGAGAAGCTGTTCTTTTTGCACTTCTGAGTACTTCAGAAAAAGCATGGAAGGCAGCTGCAGGAGATTCCCACAAATGTAAACATTTAGGAAGAATGACATAGCTCAGCAAATGAGATGTGTTAAATTTTGCTTTCTATTGGAAATTGATCAGGGCACCTTTTTTTGATGTGCAGTTCTGTAATCTAGGCACCTGCAAACTTCAAACTACTGGCCTAAATGATTCATTTGATTATACAACCTTGTTATATGTAGGTGATGTATGCAAAAATAGATTTTAAGCTTCTTTTTGTTTTGTTCTTTTTTGGGGAGGTAGGGTGGAAATAAGCTATGCTGAGAAGGCAGAGGTGTTCTTCATGTGTATGGCTTTGCGCTTTTTTTTAATATTACTAGCAGTGGCATAGTAAGTATGAAGTATAATTTTCCTCTCATCTACTACTTCCATGGCCTCCTTGTAGGAGTGCAGTAGCAAGTTGTGATGTCTCATCAAGCCTTCAGAGATGGATTTCCAGCTACTTCTTTTATGCTGGTGAACAAGTTGGACGCTGTCTCCTCTTGTTACTTCACTTGCCTTCCTGTCTCATCAAAGTGAAAGTACCAGCTGCTAATCCTAGGATGCATCAATGTGTGGGGCAGCTGTTGTCAGAATGTCTGGAATTCACAGTTCTTGTGTCCACTTCTTCTCACCTCCTGGAAGTGTCCTGTGCATAGGAAAGGGGTTGTTCCCCCACAGCAACCGTTCTGTCTCCAGATGCTTTTACTGTAGGTGAAAAAAATTGCCAGAGACATTGCTGGACAGTCTGACACTGTCTAGAACGAGGAAGATAACTTCTTTCTTTTTATATATATATCTGTTTATCATAAATCTGTCCTTTTTTAAATACCTGCACGGAAGGTGAGATAGTGTCAGCTGCATAAAATTGTCCAGCTGTCTCTTCTCAGCCCAAGAACTCTGTTAACTGTCAGTGTCTTTGACCCAGGGACAAAACAACTGTGGAAGCTGTTGATGTGAAACTCAGAGCAGAGCCTCCTCTCTCTGTCAAGGCCAACTATTAACCTTGGAAGACGAGGAAATCTCGGATCTAGCTGCAGGTGCTTAGTATTTCAGCTGTGTAGTTTCCAATTGCCCTTGTACATATCGAGCAGAGATGATGTTGGAAGGCCCTGATCCTCCCGTTCATGTTACAGCAGCAGCGGATGGTAATTATGGCCCGTCTGTATCTGATTTCTGACAGCATCCTAGCTGATTAATTCTGTTCCTATGAATTGAGTATAGGTCATCAGACTGATGGTAAAATGAGGTCATTCCTCTGAAGAATGCAGCTTATTTTTTGGCCTCAGATACTTCTGTCTCTGAATGGCAATATAAGCGTTGACAAAAACATTCACCTTGACGATGTAATTACGTGAACATGGATAAAAACAACTAAGAGAAGCATTTAAAAGCTTTTTAGACAAATCTGCTTGTTAAAGAATATGTAAAGCTAATTCCTTATGAAATACTAAAATTATGACAGTTGAAAATTGTTAGACCAGTAATACACTTAAAACTAGGCTTATGCCTGATGTTATAAAACAAAAATAAAGGAGCTTAAAATATGTGGTAGTAAGAAACATTGGATTAGCATATGGAAATAAAGTTTGTGGAAATGCAGTAGTAGATTTTAGTAATGGCCACCTCTGGTACAGAGATATTTTTATTGTCTGAACTGACAGTATGACAAAATGTTAGAATCTCAAATTTAGTCCAGCTAAGGAGAAAAAGGGCAGTGTCTTAATTCAAGGTTCGCAAAGGGGGAAAGGAATCAATAAAAAGATGAGATCTATTAACTCTGAAAAATCTGAAGGACTGGCAAGCAGGAAGGATCTATTTGGTCTCCAGATTTACAAACAGAACTTAGACATTAGCATGGGAGGAACGTACAGGTACGTTAAGCAACTTGTGTGCCTTAACGCTTAAGAGTTTCAGTGTGAAAGGATCTTCGTGTCTAAAGACAAACTTTTTAAAGTGACCTTCGTTAGCATGTTTCAGTAGACTGAGCTAGTTTCACTCTTGAGGAGGGAGTAGAGTACAAATGCCAAATTAATCAAATTGAATATTAAATTTAAATTTCTCTTGCTTGCTGATATAAGATACTGCAGCTGTGGGGTAGAGGAAGTCAGATGAGACAGCTACGGGGGAAAGAATACTGACCTTGTTGATCGCTGTGGGACAACAAAAAAAGAAATAGGGTAACTGTACATTTTGGGGGAAGGAATCTGTGATGCCTCGCTTTCTGCCTTTAAGTTTTCATATGTACCCAAACATTGTACTTGAAAGCTCAGGAAGATGGCTATTCCAGCAAAGTGTAAGATTCATGCTTATGAAATAGAGCAGCTGTCAATCAGCCTAAGCAAGTATAACAAGCAAGAAAAGGTGAGGTCAAGATTCTTCCTTTGTGGTCATGGACTTGCTTTTTGGAAACAGTATCAGGTATCACTTAAACATAGACATGCTACTTAGCACCAACATTTTTTTTATTTATAAGGAAAACTTAAGCATTATCACAGCCAAGTATACATTGAAATAATCTTAAGCGTGTAGCTCAGATCTGAGTTGAGGTTTTGAAGTATGTGGCCTATACTTTGCATGTACCTGCTAGGATAACCTTTTATGTTAAACATTTTTTTCCCCCTCAGATGCTCTATAAATGTTATTTTTCAATTGAAGAGAGTATCTGTAGATTTGCTGATTTCCCCCCCTCTATTGGCTTTTGGTGTTTGGTTGAGATTAAAATCCTCTGCTATTTGAAGTAATGCTGTATGAATGCAGCATAGGTGAAATAGCAGTGGGTCTTGTGTTGTATTGTCATTGACCTGTAGTCTGTACGGATATTCATGGAGAGGTCTGTGCTTGTGGGGTGTAATGTGGAGAGCTGCTGGGAACATGAAAGGAGTTTGTGTAAAGAATAAAAGGGATTTTCTTGGAGATTATGGGGGAAGAATCTGTGGCATATGTAGAGAGGTCTGGATTAAGAAATTGAGATGTATTCTGGCTGTGGAGTGTACTGGGAAACTTTTTCTCTGTTTTCTGGGAGGTATGTGAATGTCTTGCTGCTGGAGCAGCTTCTGTGGTGAAACCTATTATTTTCCTTACAGCTATCGGTGATTTCTGAGAAGAAAACATGCTGGGTTTGTCCCCCTCTTCCTTCCCAGGTTCTGTCCCTTCTATGTCTTGATTAAACTCCGGTTTCTCAATCCTGTCTCGATAGCTGGCTGCAAAGCAAGTATTTGCATGGCAATACTATGTTGGATCATTCTTGAAAACTGTTTTCCTGGGACACTTAAAATTAGTGGAGACCCTGCAGGCCCTTCAGGCCCTTCTGTGTGTGTGTGGCGTTGCTTTTGGCATGTGGTCAGACCTGGACACCTCAGCACCTCTGCATCTGTCTTTTGCAGCTGTTTGGATTGGTTTGGCGCTTCCCTGGATGCAGTAGTGTCCTTTTTCTTCTATTTCAGGTGTGATCTCCAAGGAAGACTGCTCAGCAGCTTCACAATTGAGTGGTAGAGCAGTGTTCAACACAGATAGCCAAATTTGTGGTTTGCCTCCAAGTCAACCATGACTCGCTGGGGGGGGGGGGGGGGGGGGGCATGTGAACAAATATCATCCATGTGCTGAAGAAACAGGAGGAGGTGTCTTGTTTGTATAGCCCTGAAGGTCTACTTTGAAGCACCCTATCAAGATTCTTGAGGTCAGCCAGTGTATTTAAGAATAAACCCTTGAGACTGAAGTCCTGGTTGCTCAAGACAGCTCACCAGCAGAATTCTGCCGCTGTCACTTGTTTCAGTGCAGGATCCCTGTTCATATACCAGGATTAATCCCAGCAAGAGAATTCATCAGTGTAGGGACTCTGTGCGACACTGTCTGCTGAAGCATTTCCTGCATAGTGTGGCCCAGGTGATGCTAACTTGCATGTCATTGCAAAGAAAGACTGAGGTGTTGGGTCAGTAACCTGTGCCAGCAGCCTCTGTTCTGCTGTGGTCTGAGAACCCTACTGTGCTCTCTACGGCCCGTTCCCAGTGTTGAAGTTGCCACAAACTGTGCCACAATACTTTAATGCGCTCATCGGGCTCTCTTTGGCCAGGTGTCAGATACTGGTGTAGTCTTTGTGCTTCTGATATCAAAGACAAGAAATATGTTTGAGGTACCTCTGACCTTCTTGTCTTTGGTACAGCTGGTGTTAGTGCTCACCTGTGCCTCTGCAGTGCTACATGGCTTTCAGTGCCTGGAGAACTATATTGCGTGAGTGAGAATGGATCAGTTGCTGGAGTGATAAAACCTGCTCCTTGGATTTTAATGAAGGTGCTAATTGCTGGCATGAAAGAGCACAGAATTCATTGCTCCTGGAGAATTTCCTGTCTTAGTTCTGCAGTACCTGAAATACTCACGTTATCATCTATCATCTGTTTAGGTGTCTGCATTCAAGTTTGTGCTCCTGGTAGTGGTCTACTGCCTTTGCACACCTGTGAACAAGGTGAAGGTATATTAAACCTCTTGTCTGAAGACAGCTATCTTTCTTGCCAGTGTTCCTGTTTCAGATTATCTCCTGAGACTTGTACAGGTCTTTCTTCTTAGCAAATGTGTCACAGTGGAAGACTTAGGTGCTGTATCCTGGAATTCTGGATGGAGATCCTGAGCATCGTTTGGCAAAAGCTTCTATTGGTCTGTGGACAGAACCATTTGTGTAATTTTTCTTTTAAACCTTCTGGGGTCTTTCGCACTTTTGTGAGAAGGTGATTGTCACGGTCAGTGCGAATTTCTGGAAAAAATACCTTGGAAATCTTTTCAGTGCAGTCCAGAGACCTGAGAACGCAGACCTGGCTGTTCGTGAATGAGCAATATTTGAGGCAGGTAGTAAAGTGCTGGGCCATGTGAATCTGAGCATCTCCAAAATTAAGGGAAGATCAAGGCACAGTACATATTCCTGTTGGTTGTTCTATGTCCTTGAGATCATAAATTTGAGAGCACCTTACACACAGAAAAAAAGAGAAGGCTGCCTTTTAAAACAAGCTGTTGCAGGGTTTGGTTGTTTTTTTTAAAAAAAATCATTTCAGGAACTGCAGTGCAATGGAACTTAGCCTTAAAATTTCCGTTTTTGGGGATATAGAATTGAAAGCTTTTTTTTTTTTTTTTTTTTTTTTTTGGAAAGGCTGTGAAGTATCCATCTCATTACAGATAGCTTTCCCAAATGGAGCTGGTAGGCCATCTTTCCATCCATCCTCGACCTTGATGAGGATATCGGTACATTAAGACTTCTGATTTATGTCTATGTGTGTTCACAAACATCAGTTAGTGAAGTTATAGATCCAAGTTGGTTCCTAGGCCTGGTTTTCAAGCCCGGAATATTTACTGATACAATTTGACCGTTCTCTCTTTGGTAAAGAAAGATCAGGAGATTCCCTCAACATATTTCAGCGACAGCAGAATAAAAAACTTGTTTTCTCATGTAGCATTTCTCATGTCATCCATACTGACCATCTCATACCACCTTTTCTTTTTGGAATTCTCTGCAGTATGCAAAGGTTAATGATTCTTCAGGGACACTTTTTATTCTTGCTGGTGTGGGAACTGTTCACCACCAGTGGAGGAAGTGGTTTCCCACAAACTTCCAGGATGGCTAGAAAGTGTTAGTCTGGCAGTAGATTGTGTAAGTGCTTGGTGAAAGATCAAGGAGAAAGAGGCATCTTCTTTATCAGCACTCTTCTCCTTTTCTTCTTTAAAGCACACAGAAGCGATAAAGACATAGTATTCCTGATAGCCCATGAAAGTGTTTGCCAGGCCTTTATGCAAGGGCATCCCATAATTTTTTTCCTAATGTCTGAAGAAAAGTAGATGGAAAGCTTCCTTCACAGTTCTAATTGCTTCTGAATCAGCAATGCCCTAGGCACCCCTTGTTTATCATGGGGAGATATAGATGGTAAGTCTTGCAGACAGTGGGATTAGAGACTGTGGTAAAACGATTTAAAGTTGATGACCGTTTGCCAAACTCCTGTCAGTTTTGTTTGATGCCACACACAAGTCTGGTAGCTTGCCATCTTGGTGTGCTGAGGAGTTTTCTATGCTTGGTATCTAGCTGTGGTGCCACCTTTTTAGGCAGCAGATACACCTTGGAGGATAAGGAAATACTTTATTTTTTTTAAAAAAAAAAAGGTTTTGGTAAGTGTTAAAGTATATAGTAACTTCTTAAACTTGGCAGGAGGAGAATTGTTGCAGCGGGAAGGATTTGTATCATCACGGGCAGATTGGGTTAAAGTGAAAGGAACTTGAACTTTTGTCTCATAAAGCTGGAAAAATCTCAGCACTTCTGCCTTTGCTTACTAAATACTCTAATTGTACTGTACAACTTCCATACGTGTCAACACATTGGTGTGTTGTGCTTGTAGGGCTTGAATTTTATGCCGGACAGGCAAGCAAAGCTGCCTTCCATTAAAACAGTTTTGAAGACATAAGTCACCTGGTTTTATAGCTTGGATATTTTGAGCAAAGAAGGTTCAGCTGTTTGAGTGTCATTTAGCAGAACAAGAAACTTTTCTGAGGTTGTGCTCAGACAGTTCTGACAGAGCTGGAAGGGAACATGTATTTAATGATATAATGTCACGGCACAAGTGGGACAAGCTGGCAGCTTAAAATCATCTGGTGGGAGTGTCTCTTCCCCTGCTTCTAGTTCTGTGTTATCTGCTCTTTCTTTCCTATCCTCTGCCATTAGCTCTGGTGCTTAACCTTGCTGCAAGGAAAGCAGATTAAAACTGCTGACAAAACAAAAAGTGCTTCCCTCCTGGTGTAGGTTTCCATTGCTTCCATGGTGCAGATTGGTTATCCTGTGGACAGAAGGGTGCTGGCGCTTGCTCGTGTTGACACTTGAAACAGAAATGGGGAGTAAAATGCTGATCAGTGGGTGAGAGGGAGCAAGACCTCGCCTTTAAACTGCAAGCTGTTAATCCTTTTACCAAAAAAAAAAAAAAAAAAAGATTGAGTTTAAATCTATACTGTGCTTGATCTCAATATTAGTCATGATCTGTTCTCAAATGGTGTACTCTGTTATCGTCATTTAAAATCTGACCTTTGCAAGAAGAAAGTATGAAATAAATGCTAAACATGATTTAACAATAGCTGCTGGTGAGGAGACTGAAAATCCCTTCCTGCAGACAGCATTCACTTTCTAGATTTAGGATTTCTAGGTGCTGTTCCTGACTTTTTCCATTTTTTTTCAACTTGTAAATAATTGTCAGTAGTGGTGCAATCCCTGGAAAGCTTCATCCTGTAGTAGATCCTGCTCCGTAAAATAAAGCTGGTGCATCATTGCTGCTCGGGCCCTTGGCATAGAAGGCAGCGGGGTCTGTAAGTTTCACAAAACTCTTAAGCTGATGCTACATAGTTGTCTTGTGGTGTCAATGGCTGTAACTCAAAATCACCTTCTTTGAGAAGCGTATGTGGTCATATGAGTGCTTCTGAGCCACCTTGATGCAAAAATAAATTGGCAAACAGCCAGTTATTAACTACATGGTCCTGCAGGGCTTGCTGGCTCACTGTGCATGGAGATGAGCTAGAAGCTTTCACATCTTCTGAACACCTGACCTGATGTTTTACTGTTGGCTGAGAAACAATGGTATCTTAAACTGTTCTAATACAGCTTGGATTGATTATCCCCTCAGGTAAGATTAGCACTGTGATAGTGGTACCTGTTTCAGATAATATGCTCAGTTCTCTGGCAGACTGCAGCTAGAGGAATTTAATAGTAGTTGCTTCTGTACAGCATCTTATGTTATTCTTTTAGCCAAATGAATGTATTGGCCAAAAGTCCTATTAAAGTAAACGCAAAATTATCTTTGAGCCTGTGGTAATTAACTCTTCTAAGGTGGCAGTGAGAGATGCAATGAGAAGCAGATTTCATGTTGAACTTGGAAGGTTTACACTAAACTTTCAGAAGGGAGTTAAGAGTTGCAAGTCTGTTGCTAAGTTTCTGGTGCTTGAATCTGTCGTTAGACTGATCTCTTGCATCAGGTGAAGCATTCATTTACCTTGATTCTGGAAATACAGCAGTGTGAATCTGAATTTACAGAGCTGGTAAACAGTATAGCAAGAACAGATAATTAACTAAGCAAGCATTGGTGATTTAGTTATATGCAGCCAAACTTCAGGTGGTATTCCCGTCGTGAGAATGCCGGATTAAAGACAAAAAACTCAGTCCTTTCAGATTAGCCTTAATTTCCTCCAAAAACCAAGTGTTTGGTCTTATGCCTCTTACTGGTGGAGTTTGAATTTGGAAACACGTAAGATTATTGCAGGTATATGGTGTACATTGACGTTTCTGTATGCTGTTCATAGACATAGTTCAAAGAGTTCAGGTTCTGTGGTAAAACACGCAAACAGTGTGGAGTGCTGAACCGAGCATCAGGAAGCCATGAATTCACTTCAGGTTTTTAGCAGCTTTTCTGTTAATTCTGTCTGCTTCACAACTGTTTTTAAGAACTGTTAAACAAAACTATGTTGGTTTGGAGCTAGAGATGTTTAACGTTCTTGGACTAGAAGATGAACAAATCTGCAGCAGTGAACTTGAGAACCAGAGTCTGGAACCATACAAGAAATCAGCTTCCTGGTGGTGGTGCCTTCCAGAAAGAACATGCTGATCTAGACTTGCTGAATCTTCTAGACATCACTTTTCTCCTGTAGCAGGGATGGGGTTTAGGTATCCTGATTTCAAAGTAGTTGTAAAAAAATTTACAATCTATTATTCCGGCAGGTCATGAAGGAAGAGCATCATGGGGCTGTTGTGAGTTTGAGCTGTACATGTCCTCTGCATCTGAAACATCAGGATTCAGTCCCTGCTCATGGCTGATTAAGGCAGAGAGTATCTTCATATGATGGAATTTCTGGGTATTTTCTCTAGGCTTTCTTTAAAAAGGTGCAAAAATAGAAACTATCAAATACTCAACAAGCACCAAAGTTAGGTTTCCAGTACAAATTCCTGTCTCCTATATGCAATTAAGCGGTCACCGAAAGGCAACTATTTAACAATAACAGGGCCTTAAGATGGAGGGTAAGCAAAGCATGAAGGAAAAAACATTTAGAAAATAGTCCGCATTTGAAATACTGAACTGGGTATAGTAGATCTGGCTGCTGCTGCTCCTCTTTCTGTCTTCTAAAATTTCAGACCATAAGGTTGGAAGTAAGGTTGAGGTGGCAGTTTTGATTCTGGTGAGTCAAGTGCTTGGACATGTGGAAAGTGATTTTTAACTCTGTTGTTGTGAATACTTTGGTGTTTACAGGAATGTGTGCAAAGTCTGTCTTAATGCTTTTTATTAATGTAAAAAAAAATGTTAAGAGCTCTTCAATGGTACAGAGTTTTGTAAAATGCCATGCTTGTTAGTTTCAAAGAGTGAATTGTTCTGGAATTTTCAACAAATGTTTTGGTTTTGAGTGGAAAAAATGTGTAGTTGAAAGGGTTGCTTGTTCTCAGTTTTTTAAAATAAACATTCAAACTTATTTCAGGTGGAGGAAGTCTGGCTTATTGACATGCAAAGATCTAGAACTTATGTGGGATTTTTCTCTTTGCAGATATATTGTAAAATGTCTAATGGTTATGAAGATCACATGGCTGAAGATTGCAGGGATGATATTGGTAGAACAAACTTAATTGTGAACTACCTCCCTCAGAACATGACGCAAGATGAATTACGGAGTCTATTTAGCAGTATTGGCGAAGTTGAATCTGCAAAACTTATTCGGGACAAAGTTGCAGGTATAATCCAGTATATAAGAAATTTTTACTTTGTGGTAGACTGCTCAAGCAATTACTTAATTGAATGCAATTTGATGTAGAAATATTCAATATTTGTGTGTGTGTGTGTGTAATCAAACTATTGACAAGTATGCATGTAACTACAGTAGTGCTAATACTAGACATTGAGGATTAGGAAGGTAGAATACTTAAGGCTAAGTTAATGACTGTTTTGTATATGGTTAAGAATTCCAAGAAATACCGTTCCTAAATTTGAACATCAATAGGCGTGTCTAAAAATAGTTTGAATTTGGTCACCAGCTTATTTATTCTTCCTACAGTCTGTGAATTTTTGAGTCTTACTAGAGCTCTAAATATGCAAACAAATTTCTTGATCTGATTTTGATCAGTAAAATAAAGGTGTGGTATGTGCTTGAAATGGTTGTAGGCTTTAGCGCTTCAGGAATTTAACTTGTAAGTTCTTTGAATAGGATTGATAGTTATAGCTTTAAAAAATGAGAGGAATGAACAGTTCAGATTTGTGAAACTTCATGTTTCCTTGCAAACAAAAAAATGCTGGTAAAGCAACTGGTTCAGTAAGTATTTATTTGCAGGAGCTTTTTATCTGCTCTGCAAAGATGTTTTAATCCTACATTTAAATTCTGGTTATTCTTGTTCAGAATTCATGGAATCTTGGATTTAGTGGGAGAGCGTGGTTGTTTCTGTAAACAAAAGCAATTGTGTTGTTAACTAGCTATGCATACTTGTTTGTTCTCAGCCGCAGATGATTTCCTTGTGGAATTTGCTGTTCCACATGCTCGATCTTGTATTTCAGAACCTAGCAATACTGTCTTAGATCATTATCTATCTAATCCATAATGAAACAGGTCTGAAACTACTTCACTGTGTAAAAACTGCATGAAAGCTGATGAAACACATGAGAATTCCTTCTGTGTTATTTTAACTGACTTTAGTTTATGTGCTCGAGAAGAGATGTGAGAACTAATTAAAAACTTTCAGAATGGTTTCTCTGATTTCCATGCCTCTTTAGTTCTCCTAATTTCTTTCAGATGAAGTTTCACATGATCGCTGTCTGTCTAAATCTGTACTTATGGAATGTATATCGAAAATAATCATGAAATACTTACATAAAATACAGATTTCTTTGAATATTTTGGTAGCTGAGTTATCAACCTAGATGTAGTCATACAGTTTGAGATGCTTAGAAGCAGAAGCTTGCTCTGGAGGCTGCTTTTCCAAGGAAATAAGACTACTTGATGAATGGCTTGCTATCATTAACAAATGTCACAGCTGATCCACACCTTAGACTTTCAATTAAGCACAAAATCGTCTGCACAGGAGGTAAGGATATTTTAGATGGGAAGCCAGACACATCATTACCTGAAGTTTGAGAGCCTACCTCACACTGTTCCCTGTAGCATCAAATACTCTGGTAAAATCTGGTTAACTTTAACTTGGAACTTGACAGCGGTGGGTAGTTTAAAGTCCAAAACATATACTTGTGTGCTTCAGATTTTTCTTAACAACCCTCTGAAAAAATGAGACTAAAATTCCTGTTAGGGTTGCATAGAGTCCTTTGGTGCCTGTGGACAAAAATGTTGGCTTCTCTTTAAAGGGATTGCAAGTGTTTTAATTCTTGGTGGCTGCGTTGGTCAGACCACTTAATTTTGTTGCTACCTAATTTTTCATTCACTTGCAACACTGTTACAAGCAATTCCCAGTCTTCTTGCTCACTGGTGGTTTTGGAGTATCAGTGAAACCAGTTGGCTTCTTCAGGAACCTTCTGAAAATGCCACTTTTCTTTTTCTTCCTTTTGCTTTTCTTTTTGCCCCTTCATGTTTGCATTAAGATTTAGGTATTGAGAAACTCCACTCTAAGCAGGTCTGATGTTTGGCTGCCCCCGTAGAGAACAGTCTTGTGGCAGAGTTCTGCTTTCCTTGTGCACCACCACTTGCATTTCTGCAGAAAAACCTGTTTAGCTCCCTGACCTTGGTTTCTGTGAGGTCAGATAAGTCATAATATTGGCACATAAGACGCAGTGGGGTTGAGTGGCCTGGACAGCAAGGATGTAACTCCTCCTTTTGTTGCAATTTTTTTTAGATCAGTTTAGTTTTTCTCAGTGAAATTACAGCTTTAGTGCCACCATGACATTCTGTTAAAGCATTTTGTCTTTGGAGTTGCCTTTATTGATTGTATTTGCAGAATTAAAATCAATCTTTGCTTGATAATGCTTATTTTTCATAAACCAATAACTGGTATGTTTATTTTTCTCAATTAATTCTCTATTAGTGAAACATGTAGGACAGAAAATGTCTTCTGCCTGGAATGCAGTTTTTAATGATTTACTGAACTAGCCTTAGCTGTCAGGAGACTGATTACTTAAATTCAAGAATCTATTTGAAAGCCAGAGTTTCGTTTTAGCAAAGTATTTCATTATGATCAGAGTATGTATGTTGTTGGATTTTGTTTCAAATACAGCATGGTACAGAACAATCTTATGTTCCATGTATTAGATTGTGCTTATACAATTTAGAGAAACTTCTTGAAACCATTAGGCTACCTATCCCTTATTTTGTTATTGATGAATGCTATAGGAAGTTGAAAGTAGCAGCAATCCATAGTGTCAGTTTACATTCCTTACTATGAATTTTCTGCTTTGTGTACACATGGATTATAGCAGCCGGTAAAAGTATAGCTATGCATTTGTTTTGTTGAGATGTGATAACTTCTTTTCCTGTTTTTTGCAGTTACTGTAAAGAGAAGCTTGTGCACGCTAAGGTGAAGATTAGACAGGGTGCAGTGCTCCTTCAGCTCTTCCTGATCATACTGGAAAGATAGGGTGCTGGTCTCGTCATTCTTCAGTTTGTGTATTGCATTCCTAAGCACTTCCAGACATGGCTTTGCTTAACTTGTGATGAGTGAATCAGTACTTGGGGTCAGCGGGCAAATAATGAGATGTTGCTCTGTTGCTCACTGTACTTGTATTTATGGTGAGTATGTCGTGGATGTCCAGGATTTTCATAAGAGATCTATAGAACTTGGATATCATTCTTTCTGTCAGATCTTAAGACTAGCACTAGCCATATCTTGGGGCTTTGAGCCCTGGGGAAGCATGAGAAGGTCGCTTCCCAATTTAGTATGGCACAGTGTCAAGTCTGAGATGTAACTGTTGCATCTCCTGGCCCTTTTGTGGTAATTGCTGAGGCTTGTGAGTAGCCATCGACCCAATTCAGCTGATTAAATACTCTCTTCCTGTGGCTCTGGCTCATGAGGCTGAGAGCAAGGAAATAGTACTGGGGTTTGTCTGATCAGTCTGTACTGATTAGACCGTAGCCTTCTAGCACTGATTTCAGACTCAATGGTGCCAAATGTGTATAATGTTAAAAGTCCTCTTTCTTGGAGCAACTGCCTCCTATCATAGATGATTCAATGGAAGAAATCAGTCCCATACCATATTTTGCACTGGGGGTGCTTTACTTTGCTGGGACATCCATATTCTGGGGTACGGTTTTCTGGACAGTCTGCTGCGTTGGACTTCTCTTATAGGTGAACATTTTTTCAAGCGTTTCTCCTCCTTCAGTATCTGTTAACGCAGAAATTCAGGCCTTTGCCATGCTAGTCTTGCTGGATTTCTTGCAGCACAGATGTGGGTGGCTCATCATGTCGGGATATCTGATTGCGCGCAGTGCAGATGCTTCTAATCAGTAGCTGTAAGTTTTCTGAGAGAACCTGGTCGTTTCTAGTCTGCTTGTTTTTGCAGGCATACAGATTTTTAGTCCTTCTGGACCAAATGATAAAGCTGAAAGTTAGTCTGCCATGAGTGTTAAGTTGCATTTAATTTCTTTGTTCTTCCCCTCACTCTGCTGAAGTGTTGGTGCTTTCAAACCCAACTGTTTTAGAGATCTGAAAAGATTGGGTTAAACATTTCCCATGTGTTTAAGGTTTCAAACTGCTCTGGGATCTTTTTATTGCTCATGTCACCCATAGCCCTGCTCTGAGTACCTGGTGACAGGTGTGCTGTGTGCACCTCCCTGTAAAAGTATTCAGTCTGATGGCAGTTGATTTTGTTAGGGAGGCATCCAACTTCTTGAGGGTTCTTGTTCCCTCCCTCACACCTTCTGTACTGCTTGAGCAGGGAATAAGGTATCCCTGTGATACTCATGACAAAATACTCATGACTTTCTGCTCTAGGAAATCTAGGATATGATCCTTTAGACTGTGCCAAAGGCTGGCTGTACCTGTCAGCTACCAAAATGCAGCCATCTCGGTGCAGACACTGGAAGGAGACGGTGGGCTTCCTCTCCACTGTCTGTATTTGCTTATGTAAGTTTGAGCTCTGATGGAGCTTGCTGAGGTTGAACCCCTTGATCAGCTGCCAGGTACAAAGGCATCGCTCCACTGTTGCTGAAAACCACGGAGCAGAATGGATGTTTTGGGATGACTTGTTAATGTTGTGTGCAGAAATCTGGGGTCCATCTCCAGCAGTGCTTGCTGTTAGAGCTGACTCAGGCTGCAAGTGTGCACGTGGCTTACAGAACCGAAAAGAAATCACTTCCCAGGCAGTTGGAATCCCTCAGGGATTGGTATGCATCTTCACCTTTTCCTTGTCTTTTTCTTTTCGTGATGTTTTCTCTGGAAGGCTTGCACGGAAATGATGCAGCTGGAAAAGAAACAAATGGCTGTGTCCTGGTAAGCTTTTAAAGCAAGAAGGGAAGGAGGATTTTATTGCACTGCTTTCAGATCTGAAAGGCAGTAAGTAGCGCTCTAGCTTGCATGACAGGGTAACCATTCATTTTACTAGTGCAGTGGACTCCAGTCTGGAAACAGAATTCTTAAGTGTTCTTGTTTTGTGGAAAGTATTCTCTTTGACCGAAATTGCTTCCTTTTGCCTGGAAAACAACCGTTAAATTGTTCATGCAGTTTTGCTGTTAACTGTGGAACTGGAATACATCATTAACCTTGGATTTTTTTTCCCCTAGCTTTTTAATCACTTTTGGTGGTATGCAGTTTCTTTAAATGTGCATTCAAGAATGTGGCTTTTGGTTAGATCCGCTTAAAGTGCGAGTGGAGCACGGTGCAGTGATTCCTGGTTCAGTGTTGATCTGACTAATCCGGCCTTAAACAGTACAGTGCTTACCAAATGTCTTAACTAGTTAGGCACAAGACCAGACTATCCAGCTAGGCTGAGCTTTGCCCCCAGCCTGACACGAACATGATTATGTGGGATTTCTGCAGTGCCCTTTTGGTGTTGGCATGACTAATGATGGTTTTGGACAGCATTTATGACTAAACTGGAGGTGAAGCATAACTGTAAAAAGTAATTCAGAATGATTAATTGTAGCTTCAAGGAGTTACTTGGGGGGAAAAAAAACCAACTTCCTTTTTCTAAAATGTGTAAGAAGACTGTAGAATATTTTTTGGGGCAAAGTGAAAGTGATTTTTAAGATTAACTTGCTACTTCAATACCTGCTCTAAAACTACTGTACTTAGCTCTAGCTCAAGCAGCACTTTTTCTAGTTTTCTGGGACTTAACTGTGGTCACTGTGGTAGAAGTGGGAAGGAATGGGTGTGTTTCAGAGAAGCGAAGCAATTTCTCAGGATCACTGATGAATTTAGGTGTAAGGACATTGCTGAAGAATGAAGGACTGGGTACTTTGGGACTGGATCAGGAGGAAAGTTTTTGTTTGGGCTGTGGGTTTTAGTTTCAGCTTCACTTGTTTTCAGAGAAGCTGAGATGCATCATGTATATCTTTAGTGAAGAACTGCATGTAGGGGTGTTTCCTGTATTTTCAAAAATACTGAGCGCTGTGTGGTAGACTAGTAATAAATAGAATCACTTCTATGTTGTGATGATAGGGCTTGGTCAGCATAGCCTTGTAATGGAAAATCATGCCCTTCTGTTAGTTTTGGAGATCAGTGATTAAATACTTCAGATGTTTGTTAACATCCAGAAGTATGTCTTGACAAAAATCCTTCAAGAAGCTGTTTTGTTTCGTGGTTGGTTGTTTTTTTTTGTTTTTTTTTTTTTGTAAGGATATCTTGTAGTACAAAAACTGCCAAGAGGGTAACAAATAGCAACTGCTTGTCTCCAAACTGCTTGTCTCCAAAGTCAGGCCAAGCAGTGTGTGTAGAACATGACAGGTTCTGAAGTTGATGTTTAAAGTATTGAAGTGAAAAAATGGTTAAAAATTATGATGTGGAGCAGATTTAACATTGGGCTGAAGGACATAAGGAGGAGCTAGAAACCAGCATCATCTCCTGAGATCAGTGGACAAAAAAAAAGACAGAAGAAAACTAGCGGAAACCTACAGAAATGAGTTTTCACTCAATTAAAAATAGACTATGAGAGTGGGTGCTTCCAAAAATGTGTGACAGAATAACTAGTCCACTGAAAATGGGCAGAGTCTGCATTCCATGTACCAGTTTTGGTAATCCCAGGCTTTGGTTTAAGGACTACATTAGAAATAAACTCAAAATTTAGAAATGGTACCGTGAATGGGAGAAGAAAAGGGGTACTGTCTACCTTTTTCAGCACATTGATGCCTGGTATTTGGATGTGGTGGTGCTTGATGTATTCACATGTATTTAAGCTGTCTGGTTATCACTCACAGCACATTTTGTAAACGCAAACAAACAAAAAACCCCAAACCCAGCTCTCTTTCCAAGACACCACATCCTCCCCTGAGTGACATTTGGGGAGAATCTCTTCCATCCTTCTGTGTTATGTACTTGGGCCTTTTTAATTTAATCTCAGAGCATTGTTTTGCATTTCAGAAAACAAATTCTAAACTAAAATGCCTTTGTACTGAGGTTCTCTGACATGACAGGAGCCAGATTTAAATTTAGGTTCTTGAGAAGGATAGGATGGGGAGAATCTATGTTAGCTGCTTCCAGAGGGGGCAGCTGGTCTGTAGTGAAGTGGAAAATTAAGTCCTGGCTCTGGTCTCATATTAGACTCCCCAGTGAAACTAGAGTTGTCAGTCAGTAACAGGAGGGGAATAAGAAACGAGTTAGTAACTGAAGCAGTGTGTCTCAGGGAGCTGGGAAAGGAAGCAAGGACATGGACAGAAAACCAAGTGATGCACAGAAAGAAAATGCGTGCCCTCCTTCATGAAAGGGCTTTTTATCATGGAAACAAAACCAGATTCTTTCTGCTGAAGGAGTATGGTAGTTTGCTTAAAACTAGGTTTTATGGTCACTTTGTTAATTATTCATCCAGATAAGGACCTACTTGTTGGTTGTGTGTGGTGTTTTTTTTTTTTTTAAACTTTGTCTCTTGAGTACACTTGCATTTATGTGTATGCAAACTTTTAAAAGTTTTTTTTCTTAATGGTTTTTTAATTATTATCTTCTAAGATAGTTTAAAAACTGTTGCAGTACTGCCGCCTTTTGCACGATAGGTTTCTAGCAGGCTCTTAACATCATGATAAAGCAAATAACTTGTTTCCTTGCCTGGGATAAACACTTGACATAAACCATAATGCTTTGTAAATGCCGATTCCTTATATATTTTCTGGCATGCCCTCAAAGGAAGGTAGTTTGTATTGTTTAGGAGGAAGGAATATGGAGTAAAATTGTGAAGCAGAGAGTATTCCTCAAGAGTGATCTGTCAGGGGAACGGTGGAACATGCCTCTTGCAGTGACGGGATTGTCGTGTGTTAGATACCCTAGCTTGTTCAGAGATGAAACTTGGTAACTGAACAGCAAGAGGTGCCTGAGACTGATGATATTAAGTATAGAGCAAGACCAGTTAATATGTTGTCATTTTTGCATGGGTTAGCTTTTGGTTTTTTTAGCACTTAAGGACTGTAAAGTTGTTAAACTGATGTAATTTACAGACTAAAAGGGAAGTCCTGTACTCTAGTTTTTGTAAAGAAAAATAGGTAATTGATATTTTTGTATCACGTGGCAGGTAAAAGTTAACTGGACTATAATTTCTGGGGTTTAGTGTGAATTTACTATAAAACGCCTACAACAGATAAAGAGAAAATCTGGTAGCTGTTGTAATCCTGCTACTTTTCAGACCCTTCTTTTTTTAACCTGTGTTTGTTTCTGTAAGCCCAATTATATCCCTGCTCCCTCTTTTCCCAGGGCATTTAAATAGGCATATCCCTTTGATAAGGAATAGTCGTTGAGCAACCTGTATAAAATTAGAAGTGGAAAAGGTGCAGAATTATGGTCGGAAGAAAACAGTAAATGTGGCCAAGGGGATATGGTCACTGCTTGTGTGTACTTTGGGGAACAGGCACTTGGAAGGATAAGTGTGTGTAAGCTCAAGGACAGGGTTTGGGCAACAACAACTGGATCCCAAGGATGAAGGTTTGCATTTAGAGGAGGGAAGTTTTGGATGAGGTTTGTAGAACGTGCTTTCAACCAGAATGCCTAGCACTAAAATCTTAACTGCTTTTAACGTGAAGCTGGCTTACGTTTTAGGGAAAGGAAATACGTACGGTTTGTGTTTACAGGGGCTGGATCCAGATCACGTGGTCCCTTTTGGTCCTGTGTGTCTGAGCGCTGCTACTTTTATGCAGGATAAAACCAAAACTAAGTAGCTTAATCTTCTTTGTCATCTCAAACAGTGCATAAAGATATAATCTGCCTGATGCTTTGCAAGAAAGCTGCTGGGTGGGTAATGTTTGCATGCCTCCTGTGTTCTCTGGGAACGTTGCAAGAAAATAGGGAAGGATACTCGCTTGCACTGGTCGTAGGCTGAGCCCCTGATGAGTACTGAAGGTAGTTTAATAAATTTATATGGTGTGGAACCCTGCTCTACTCTGGCAGGAGACTATAGGCACCTTCTCCCCAGCGCAGCATCCACCCAGGGAATGACGGTCCCGGCTGCCAGGGCTCAGTGGTTCAGACTCAGAGGGATTAATATTGTTGAAGTCTGTTTCCCTGGTCTTTAAGGACCTATTTCCGTAAACTTTATTAGGATATGGACCTCTTTGGTAGTTTACTGGAATATTCATGTTTATGTGGCTTTTGGGCCAGACTGAAAATATCTGCAAAGCAGCTGGTACTCTGAGCCTTCAGGGCAGGTGCTGGCTGGCTGTACCTGTGAGGAGTGCTGGACTCTTCCCACCCTCTTAGGAGGTAAAAAGCCATTGCCTACTGTCTGTGTGATATTTGTTCCCTCTTATCTTTGGTCAGATTTGGGAGAAATAAGCCAGGGTCCAGGTGCTAAAAAAATTTCTAATTGTTAAATCATTAATTTTCTTAATCAGGGGAGAAGAATCTCAGTAGGTAAGCGATTGTGGACTAACCAGATTTGATCTAAATGATTGACCGTCTCTGACTAATAAACCAGAAAATCAATGTTACAAAGAAACCAACAAAAATGCTGTAGGTATATATAAGATATGTTTGCAAAATCCTGATCAGTGTTAACTGTAGCTCTTTAAAGGATAACAGTGCAGCATTTGGTGCTTAATTAAGATCTTGCTTTTATTGCATTTATTTGTTTCTTACGTAGAGTTAAATCCTACTTGGCTATCAAAGAGTGATTTGCCATTACAGTTGTGCAGAAGCATCTGGCATCATGAGAGTTTGGTCTGTGCTGGTGAAGATGTGTTGGATATTGTTCCTGCAAGAGGGTTGAAAACAAAGGGGATCTGGCTTCTTCAAGAGCTTTAGGAGACAGTTAATTTTAACTGGGACTGTTTATATAAGGGGTATATTAGAAAATGGGCAATGACATTATTTGGGTTTAGATGAGTTACTGGTATATTACATTTCACAACAAAGCAGACAAAGGCAGAGGACATGCCAGGGAGCTGCAGTTGATCTGCAGTGAATCTGTCATGTATACCGGTAGTAATAACAACTTGAGGGTTATTTGGCGCTTCCTTCCATCCCTTGCGGCTTTTAGACTCAGAGGCCTTTGCTTTCAGTAGACTGGTGATTCTTTTTTTCAGTAGATCGAGTTAGTGTGCAGTGTCTGTTCCAGCCCTTTTGTTCAGTTTCTCTGATACTTTCTGCTAGGGTGATCACCATTTGAATCTTCTTTTTTTGATTGGGGTGGGTATATTTGGTGTTCTGAAATGTCTGGAAAGTATAAGAAAACTTTCTTACCAGCTAAGACTAATGCAGAGCCATGTTGTGTTATTAAAAAAGGGCTTTATTTCAGAAGAGAATCCTCTATTATTAACAGTTAGCTGTGTCTTCTAGTGTTCTCAAGGCTAACAACAGAACTTAATAACTTAAAAATAGTATGTTGTTAAAGTAAGCACATTCTCCCATGTATGCTTACAGTTTTCTTTAGAAAAATCCCATGGAACTGACGAGACAAGGATAAGTTGTCTGAAAAGCTGTATATTTTATTGAGTGGGAGTTGCTCTATTGCACCGGATGGTCTTGAAAGTATCTTTAGTTATTTTTAGGTCTACAGTGATAAGTCTCTAATAGTTGGGTAATTGAAAGCCAAGATGATCTTGGTATGTAGTGTTATATTTGATAGTAGATGGATTAATTGATATAGTTGATTGTGGAGGCTGAAGATAGAAGCAGCATAAATAAGTATATCCAAATAAATATCCATTTCCTTAAACGATTTAAAGACTTGCATTATTATTATTATTATTATTTTTGTGAGAGTTAAGAGTAAACTTATATAAAGTAATAGTACATTAATTGTCTGCATTAAAGAGAATTTTCCACTCTTCAGTTTCATCCTGTGTTTGGGAGACTTACTGCTCGTTAGCTATATGAATATGTGAAGGATTGAAAACTTCTTTTTCCCTCTTCTCTCGAGGAGTAAGGTTGGAATAGCTACAGAGAAATGAGTAGCCTGATGATTTCTTACCTAGCAGTTCCTCTGTTGACACTTTCTCACTTTCTGCTCTTTATCTACAAGAGTTTGTACTAATGAACTTTGTTAAATTCTTGCCTTTGTTCCACACCCATGAAGTTTACAAGGCTGTTCAGAGTCAGTATTTTTAGTCTTTAATTTCTTAACTGTTGATGGATGATCTGCAGCTGTGTGATAGGCACTGTTCTTGAAGACAGTGGCATGTCCAAAGTGGCAAATGAAAGAGCTTTGAGTTACTTAAATATTTTGATGTATGTCAGCCTTGAGAAACTTCTTTGGCTTATTTAAATATTTGCTGTGTGGATTATGTTCAGTTTACTTGTTCTCATTTGCATTTCCCTTAATTTTGATGTTGATAACTTCCTTTTGTTTAGGATTAATTTAAAAAATGTTCTTCCATGTAGGACACAGCTTAGGCTATGGCTTTGTGAACTACGTTACCGCAAAAGATGCTGAAAGAGCAATAAACACACTGAATGGCCTCAGACTTCAGTCAAAAACTATCAAGGTAGGATGTCTAGATTTTTTTTCAGTCTTCTGTGAAAATGGCATTCTAATAAGCTTCATTCTGGTGATAAGACTTGTGTGCTTTCCAAGTGCAAGAAAGGTAAAATCTGGGAGAAGAGTAGTGAAGTGAGCTGTTAAGACTCTCAGGTTTTGTAACAGCTTTGTATTCAAAGATTCCCTCCTTTACATTGCCACCAGTTTTACAGAAGTAGGTGGGATTGTTCCAAATTGTTGCCAAACTTTTGAACTCAAGTACATCTCAGATACTTGATGATCTGTACTTTAAATTGTGTTAATTGTGCTCCTTTTCAAAATAACAGCTAGTACTGTGTGTGTAGGAAATAACACCTGCTTAGGTGATATTTGTAACTTTCTCGAGTAGCAGAAGTTGAGATAGAAAACTGCACTCCAGCTGGTAAAATCTTTTTATGAGGCTTTAAAAAATGCACTTGACAGCACAAGTTCTTGGTGGGATCTGTGATTATTGACAGGTCCAGTATCAGAGTCAGAACTTCAGACAGGGATTCTTCAGTGGAGCGAGTATGTTTGTTGGAAGCATCGGTATTAGTCTGCTGCTGTCTCTTTATAGTAATGCCACTGTTGTATAAGCCCGAAATGAATGGAGTTGTACAGGGACATGCCTTTTCTCTTGTAGTTCTGGCAGTTTGCTCCTACCTTCTCCCTGTTCTGCTTTTTTGAACTCCAGTGAAAAATGCTGGCATTCTTTAGTGGCGAATAAATGAAAGTGACTCCTAAAGAAATAATTCACTCTTTCTTATTTACACCTTGAACTTACCTTTTCTTTTTTCTCCTCTCTTTTTAAAGGTTTCTTATGCTCGTCCAAGTTCTGAAGTTATCAAGGATGCTAATTTATATATTAGTGGACTACCAAGGTCGATGACACAAAAAGATGTAGAAGACATGTTCTCACGTTTTGGACGCATTATCAACTCACGTGTGCTTGTGGATCAAACTACAGGTGTGTTCTGTTACATTAGCTTCATAAAACTGTAGTGTGTAGCACGTTTGATGTTTTTTCATAGACTGGCAGTTCCTAAGTTAAATCACTTTGACAAACTAACCATAACATCTGGTGTCAGTCACTGATAAAATTTAAATGGGATATGCTTTTCCAGTGTGGTTTGGTTTTTTTTGGTTTTTTTTAAGACACAGAATGACTTACGCTGCCTCCTTTGCTAGCTTACAGTTTAAACCTCATATCATATTTTATGCTTTTATTGTCAGTTTTACCAGGCTGAGCTGCTGATTTGCCAAACCTACTCTTGCTATGACACTTGATGTTACTGTAGTAGTGCAGCGTGCTTCTGGGCAGTTTGTAACCTGGAGCGCTAATGTTACCTTTACTTTACACGTATGAAGCTATTACCCACAGGTAAATTCCAGGCCATAGTTATATATTAAAAAGCAAAACAGTAATGTGTTTTGTCTTTTATACCAACTTGGAACCCACAGAGATTTCTCATGTTTTAAAACATTGAGGTGTCTTACAGTCCTCTGTGCTTACTGCTAACCAAAAGAATGAACTTAATATGCTTAACACTACTTTCTTGAATTTTCTGATCGTGTTTTGTTTATTAAAAAAAAGAGAGAAAGATAAGGGAGATGTTGCTTAGTTAAGCACTCGGCTCAGGAGAGACCAAAGTTAAGGATTTCCTTTATAATGTTAATTGTAAGGCTGTGTTAAATGTGTTTTCACAGAATTTTAGTTTCTTGCCTAATTATTTCAGACTGTTTAACTGCAGAGTATGGCTTATCTGGTAACCTTAGGTGTTCTGTGTGGGTTTTTTTGTTGTTGTTTGGTTGGTGGGGGTTTTGGGTGGGTTGGTTTTTTTTCCTTCTCCGTAGCCCACATGTCATGTATGAAGTTGGAGAGAACTTTTGTAAATACACTTTTTCATTGATTATACGTATGCTATATTAGAAGAGAAGATAATTTAATTCTAGCAATTCCACACTTTTATATCTGGTAGTGTGTACACTTATACATAGTAGTTAAACAGCAACTTCCATGCCCTGTGAGGGGTGTACTGTGATTTAGAATGGGATTAATTAACTTTTGGTGGGATTAACCTGACTAAATGCTAAAGTCTACCATCTTAAGTATCTCTGTCAGAGCTAGCTCCTTGTGTAGGCATCTGCTTCTAAGTGTTTTGCTTTGGTCAGACCACACTGTAAATGCGACTGCATAAGAGATATCCGAGGTGACTAGATAAGATCTGGATACTGACATTGTAGACACTCCAGCGTAGAGCGAGGAAAATCCTATCCTTCCTTTCCTGGAGAGAAGGATTCATTTTGTCCAACTTTGATATCTGTCTGGCTGTGTCTCTAGAGCTAGTTATCCAGGTGACAGCTGTAGGTAGAAGCAAGAAGGCGGCTTCTAGAGCACAGAAAACTTGTTAATACAAGTGTCCAAAATAGCTGTCTGGCTGCCTATGGAGTCTAGATAGCTAGCATCTGTCTTTTAAGCTTTAAAATGAGATGAACAAAGTCATACAATTAAAATATCTCCAGTAATAATACAGTTTTCATTGAATGTGCTGAGGCTAATTCAGTGTCAGCTCAGAATATTCCGCTTGCTTTCAAATAACTTTAATATCGTATTGTTTGAAGAATGTATTCTGTTTACATTATAAAGTTTAATGCATACATAGCCTAGGTTTTCTTTCCCTTCAAAAACGTAGCTGTGCCTTGGCTTTAAAACCTGCGTTTCAGTGCCTTGATCTAGGCCCAGTTAGGACACATTGTAATTCGTGCTTTCAAATTACCCTCTTAGCAGAGGTTGTTCTCTATTTTTTGAGAATAATCTGTTTTAAAATACTTAGATTTTTAAACGAACACTATGATAGATGAAGTGAGAAGCACTAAGATGAACAGGGTGGAAGTGGAGAAGGAAGAACAGTACGTTGGGCTCTGGGATGGCTCTTGCTGACTTCTGGGCGATGCTGCTTGCTGTTCTGTGCCTTTCCAGAGCGGGGAATATGTTTCCTCCTGGCACAGAAAGGCTAATCTCAGTGGGTTTGGAGCATATAGTGCTGTCACCTCTAATTTGATGAGTCAATCTGGTCCAGCCTCCTGTTTTGGGAAGTAACCAGCAAGAAATCAAAAAATGGAGTAACTTGTTCACAGGTTGACTCTTTTCCAGATGACTGAGAAATGCCAGCTGCACAGCTGGTGCCAGCCATACCCTGCCGTTGTTCTGCAGTTCTTAAGAAATAGGCTTTTTTTCTGTGTGACTTTGCATATTTAACAAGACGAGCTGTTAATTATGAAAGTTCTCCCAGTGCCCCACGTGAAAATAGGCTTTTTCTAGAGCCTGTGCTATGGGTAATGGTAGGAGTTGGATTCCCTGTGCTCGCTTGCTGCATGCTCAGAATTTTGTCATGCTGCATTTCCTGCTGTGAAACACGGGAAATAATGTATCAATGAATGTATTGTATCAATTCATTGATACAATGAATTGTCACAAACAGCTGTGTGAAATCCCAAGTATCACACCATAAGCTTGAACAACTTCTGAAACTTTGAAGATTGCCCTGTGTGGGTGTAGAGACAACATGAAAATGTTGATAATAGCCCTTTCTGAAGCAGAGCTGGTAAAATTCTAGAATTAGTCTAGCCATAATATCCTCTTTGGAATGAAATTTAAACCCAACGTACCCTTTTAGCTTCACTATGATAAACAGTATTTCCAGACTATAGTCAAGTCACAGATGAGAAGTCGAGGAAGAGATCTCATAAGGCATAACTTCTACCTCGGTCAGAAGGGTAACAGTAGCCAGTGGCTGGGGTCTGGAATAGGAAAAAAAAATCAAAACCCCCAAAAAACAGCAAACAAATGTTTAACAGCAATTTGTTTCAGTATGGTTACGAAGAGGTAATTCTTATTCAGTTTTTAATCAATTAAAAATAAGGTATATGACAGCCAGAAATAATGGACATGGTGTAGGTGAAATTGTGATCTCTTTGTAACAAAAGGTTGAACTACTTTATTATAGTTAGACCTTTGGGCCCTCATCTATGAACCAGAGTGGGGTTTTGGCATGGAGAACTGAAAACATGTGCAAATAATCAGTGTCAATGTTGTGTTTGCAGATGCTTTTTAGTCTTAAAGTAATCGAAGCTAAGAGGCTTTGTCTTGTTTTTAACCAACTGGAATTAATTCTCTTTTTGTTCTGTGGAATTAATTTAAAATGTTGGGAGGGTCTGGGGTTTTTTTTTTGTTAATGGAAATGTTAGTTGGTGATGGTTTTCATGGAATTCTACGGGATTGGATTTTTTTTTAAAAGTGTTTTAGTCACTGCGGTTGTTTATAGCTGAAATAAATGTATTAATTTGTCTTTTGTTTCTTAATTTTGTACTTTATCCTCTAGCTGCTGAAGAAACATTAGTAAATGTAGAGAACTTGAAAGCTGTGACCATAGAATATTTAACTTTTTCGTTTTTTGCTTTCAAAGTTATTTTGAGTTTATCCTGAACTTCAATTTTTTTTTTTATTTTTTTTTTTTTTATTGGTTTGGTTAAAAGGTTTGTCCAGAGGGGTCGCATTTATCCGGTTTGACAAAAGGTCAGAAGCAGAAGAGGCAATTACAAATTTCAATGGTCACAAACCCCCAGGTTCCTCCGAACCCATTACAGTGAAGTTTGCAGCCAATCCTAACCAGAACAAAAATGTGGCACTGTTATCGCAGCTGTGTCATTCACCAGCTAGACGGTTTGGAGGGCCAGTGCATCACCAGGCGCAAAGATTCAGGTAGGTTAGGAAGAATAATGCATTTAAGGCTGTACTACTGTTCCCGTGTCCGTCTGGGAAACTGTACTCTTGCAGCTGTGCAGTAATACCTTCATTGTAGCGTGTGTGAATGAATAAATATAGTGCACTATATGTCCTGCAGTGTTATGTCAATAAATTGTTGAATTAAAGTATGATGAAAGTAAAAATCTTACTTGTAAAATTTATATTTAAGTTAATTCTTTAAAGGTACATACACTACGGTGCCTGTTTCTACAATTGAGTGTATAGTGAGATGATAGAAAGTAGCAGAATCCAGATGGGTATTGGTAGATGCCTGTCTCAACAGATCCCCATTCTGTAGTCTGTATATCTGAATGCAGATATAATTTGGCAATTTAATTAAAGCTCTGAACCATTGGTTCCAGCAGGGAGGTGTCCTAGTAAAATAGGGAAACCTTATTTCCCATTAAGAGATTCTGTGGGATTTCTGCCTACATCTTGAGCTGTGCAGTGTTCTGTCTTTCCTTGAGTGCTGGTAAGTTCAGTAAGATTATTGAGTAATTGCAACATACTGTCTGCTTCGAGAGCTGTGGAAGGTGCTGCGTGTTTTGCCTTTGACAATTGCCTTAGTTGCTGTGAATATGAATTGCTTGAATTTGGATTGCCTCTGTCGCTTAAAGGAGGGTGTTGATAGTTGGACTGTGCTCTGGAAAATGCATTATATTTACTGTCTCACAGATAAGTAATTGGCTTTGTTATGAGTTGTGTTCATGAAAGTTCCTGAGAGTAGTGTTTCCTTGTTGAGAATTTGCTTTTCTTTTTCTCCTCTCTGAGTTATCCAATTAGCTCAGTAAAATTGGACTGAAAACTCAAATAGCTTTTTGCAGCGCTGCTGTTCCAACATTGTTGTGACCTTTCCATAACGCGTTAGTTCAGCCTTTTTAAGATCAGCTAGGTGAAACGTGTCTCCAGTGAGAATTAGTACTTTGTAGTCATCTGTTGTTTTACGCTAAGAGTGATTGAACGGGTTGCCCGGAGACTGTGGAGTGTCCACGCTCAAAACCTCGCTGTAACGGGCCTCAGCAACGTGGTGTAGGTGTCCCTGCTTTGAGCAGGGAGGTTCACTAGAGGGTTTCCAGTAGCCCCTGCCAACCTCAGTTGTTCTCAGATTTTCTACAGCTGTAGCCCAGGCAAGCTTAATGCAGGCAGCTCCTGAAAGAAGATTTCATGTCTGTGGAGTGCTCATCTAGATCTCCCCATCTAAAACTTTTAAGCTACACCAAGGAGTGAAATTCTGCCTTGTTGGCAGTTAGGTGAACTGTTGAAAAACTTACACATCTCTTGTGTCAGCCAGGGCTTCAGTGTGTCCTGATCCCGGTAAAGTCCTGAGGCCTGTGTCTTGTGTTCTTGTTCTTAATGTAATTGGACATTTTCATCATCGTTCTTCCCCTTAACAGAATTAAGATGCATCAGAATAAGCAGTACAAATAATATTCACATCTATAATTAAGATACCAAATAACTTCAGTTCTGTCCTGTAAAGATCACTTAGGAACAGTAAAAATGATTAATGTATTTATGTTAACAGTTGCCGGTGAAACTAAATTCTAATTAGCAGTTCATTCATTGATCTTTAATTGTGCCATGAAGAGCAGCATTAATGTTATTTGCGGGCATTTCATACGTTTCTGCTGGCATGGGTTTCCACAAGTGGGGATAAGATAACAGGAAACATTCTGTCTCTTTCTGTTCCATTCCTGCCTCTGCGGTAACAACTACGTCCACTCAAGTTGTCTGTGCTCAGTGCTCGCTTGTCAACACATCTTGGCTGACTCCTGCTCCTAGTTACAGGAGAAAGAGCTGAAGGTTTTTAGGTACGACAGATTGACAGAGGTAGGAGTAGAGCGATTCTGGGTTGAGCTGTGCTGCTACGAGTATGCCATTGAGACAAGATTAACCAGTTGACTTGAAGACAAGACCTGTCCATCTCTCTTCATCTTTTGTCACAGACTTGCAAGAGCTTTAACACTCATTGTAAAAACTTCTTCCCTCAATGACACATACATGCATGCACATATGTACATGTATGCCCAACACGCACCATCCCACAGCCCTTCTTATTTTTCTTCCCACCTTTGCTGTTAACTACAAGTTTTTCTAGGAAGCCTTCCTTAAAGGATGCTGAACTTAGTGAGTTATAATGAGTCATACTGTGTTAAAGCTGGGGAACCTTAGCTTTGACCGAGTCTTGTTTGTTTTGTGCAGTGAACAAAACATGATGAAAGGATAAGCTGCTTCCAAAGAGCTCACAGTCCATATAAATTACAATTGTCGTCTCTGCTCCATAGAGGTTGAATACTTAACCTGGCATTTTGATTACACTTCATCTCATTCCATCATATCCCTGTAAATCCAGGTTTAAGCCTTTAGTATCTCTAATTTGTAATTGTTAATTCCTACAGATACCGCTCAGATCCTTTGTTTAATGTTCTGTTAATCCTTTGTAGTTCCAGTGGTATTTGTGGCTCACATCAGAAACTGGTCTTAATGCCTTGTCCCACTGGAGTCCTGGATTGGCCTGCTCATTCTGAGACATGGTCCAGAGTGCTGTTTCCATCCAGAAGGAATGATGCTTGCAGCATGGGATTGTGTTTGGAGGATAAATTAAACATCTGGGGCAGGAGTTTCTTTTGAGTGTAAGATTTGTTTACTTAGAATAGCCGATCTTTAGGTGTTGAGCTCTGATGAAGTTAAGGAGTTTAGCTCCTGAAGCATGAGAAGGCTGGCCAAAGTCCCTAGAAGTCCTGTGCTTTTCCAGTTCACCAGAGCTTCATGCTAGAAGAATCTTTTTTCAAATCTTGAAAATATCCCCAGTTCAGCTGGTTTTGCTTTCAGACGTGTTCAGGATTGGAGCCAGTTCCCACTTACTTTGATGGGCATACTTCTGTTGATACAGGAGTCAATGAGTTGGGTCCAAAATGCCTGGAGGGGAGGTGTTGATTCTTGATAGTACTTTGATCAAGGGGAAATGCTAGAAGACTCTAGAGCAGTGTTTAACCCTGTCACTGGCATTTCTGCTCAGACAGCTCCCACACATCTGTTTTATTTCACTCCAGTGAAATTGTTTAGACTTTCAATTTTGAAGCCAATTTGTAATTTGGATGCAAGTTGTCTGTGTTGAGAATGCCACAGAAAAAAGCATTTCATCCAGAGTAGTATTTAATCAAAATTCTAGAAGCATGTGGTACTGAAACCCCTTATTTTGATTGCTGCTGCTCTCTGACATGTAGCCCTTCGTTTCAACACCCTGCTATTTCAGGCTTAAGGCTGGTATCACTGAATTCTCAACCAGACTGGTTTTTTGCACAGTAGGTGGTTCCTGTCTGTATCAGGGTGTAGGAGAAAGTTGCTAGAGGGGAAAACTGTGGACATGACCAGTATCAGTGTAGTTGAACTCCTGCTCTCTGTGGAACTATTAAAAAGTAAAAAGATGCTCAGCTCACGTGTAAAGGCAACATAGGCTAATATTAGAAATAATATTACTGTTTATTATCATGTAAACTGTGGGATTGCTCCCACCTGTGGTGCTGTATATAGCTGTTCTCAGATTGCAGTGAAAAGAATTCAGCAAAAGGTTTATGGGACTTTCATAGAGCTGAAAATGAATTGTTTTGTTCAGGAGTGTCATTTCTGAGATTGTCCTCTAGCATGTTAAAATAATCTCAGAATCTTATTAAATGAAGCTGTCTGTCTTATACCAGTACAGCAAAAGGTCATTCATATAAATGAGAAGCTTATAAAGTGTAAAATACTACAATTAAAAATATACTCTGTTGATACTTAGTGTCACAAGGTGGTGGAGTTGTGAGGTTGGCGTGACTTAAAAGAACCACCCATGGATAGCATCATCTGCAGACTTTTAGGGAGGATTGAAAAAGCAGCGTGGAGGGGAGAGTATAAAAATAAGTACAACAAAAATGAGGACACTGGCAGTAAGTATGCAAAGACTGAGATCACTCAAATTAGAATATTAATGGAATTTTTAAAACATTTTCTCAGAAACATCTTGGATCTCTGTGGGGTTTAGTGTTCTTTGCCTAAATCAAACAGTGTTTTAAACATCTTTAATAACTGCCTAGGAGTCACGTTGATTTTGTGTGGTTGAAGAAATCTTTTCCTGTAGGACAGAGAAGTGTTATGTGTCGTCTGTTCTGTGCCTGGCTGCATACAGGCTGTTACCCCGAGCTAACCAAGAGATTTTGTGTCCCTCTTGTGCAGGCCTTCAGCCCAGGACAAGCGTAGCGATTTATCAGATCAGCTGAATTGCAGTAGGAGCCCGCTCAACTCATTGTGAGTGCTCTCACTCATGGCAGATGTCCTGTGTGATGCTTCCAGGTGGATGCAAGCCTATACGTAAATTTAGCCTTCCACATAGGATCTGATTCTATACCGTGTTTACTGTCACTTTCGCAAATTTCTTTTTTGATGGTTGCCTTTTAACCAAGCAGAAACTTTTGTGAAAGGCTGTTTTTTTCATGTGTATTTGCAAAGTATAGATTCACTTCAGTATCGTGTTAGATCTGGGTGAGGGAGATACTATGTGTGAGGTGGTATTTCCTATGGTTGGTTTTTTGAAATCACTTTTCAAGTCTTTTAGGGATATTTTTACCCTTGTGTAGTGTTTTGTTTTGTTTTTGTTTATAAACCTGTAAGGCTTTTGTGAGTCAAAGCAGGAAGAGAGGAGAATCAGAGAATTAGTGTATCCAAAGAACAGAGATACTTGCTATTTAAAATGATTTTGCCTGTATAGTATGCATTTAGATTTGTCGTCTTCCTGCATTCGATGCCCAGCTGCTCTTCTACAGGCGTTTCCAGTCCTTGATGTACTGTCGATCTGAGCTTGTGGGCAGAGCCCGAGGCTTTATAGCAAGCAAGGTTCAGAGCTACACTGACTGCTGGAACCAACATCATGCAGTTCTGAGCTTAGTGATTTTCTGCTCCCCATACATGTGAACAAGAACCTGAGACTGGTGATCTGTTGAGATGAAACATTTCCAGATATTAAGATAAATACTTCCTACCAGATCATTACTCAAATGGAGAGAAGCTACAGGGCTGAAGGTGCCTGTCAGAAAAAGTAAGCATGTAAAGCATGCGCACAGGAACATTTTTATATAAAAGCAAAATAAATAGTAGATATGTCACATAACCATCAGATCACGTGGATTAGTGCGTCTCATTCACGCTGTGATACTCTTAACTGCTTTTTCAGTTTTACTGTAGTACAAGGATTCCCAAACTTGGATTTGCTTGGGGCTGGCCAACAGTGGCAGCGGCAGTGAGTACGTGCAGCAGGAGCTCAGGTGTGGCACAGCAGCGGCAGGTAGCCAGCTGGGCTGCAGCCTGGCTGAGTCAGGGCACCTCGGCTGCCTCCAGGCAGTCAGCAGCAGCTAGGGTGTGATGGAGGGGCAGGGGTCTGTGCCACCAAGACTCCCCCCGTTGTGGGTACAGGAGGGTCTGATAGCTCAGGTCTCCAAGACAGTGAGCGCTCTGAGCACTGGAGAGCCTGGGGCAGGGGAGATGGTGACTGAGTGCTTCTCTTGTATGAGTGCATCAACCGAAGTGCCACACTGAACATGAGCTGACTTCCCTGCGTGTATGTGTGTGCTGCTGCAGCTCTGCTCCCCTTCCCTCTGAGAGACATTGCCTTCAGCCCTCCCTTCTATTATAAAGGCAGCAGCAGCTCCTCTCTTTATGCAGGGCAAGAAAAAAAATCAGTGGGGAAGTGTTTGGCACTTAAATGCAGTGTTCACTGCCCAGACATCCATTCCGTGTTTTCTCCAGGTCAGCAGAGAATCAGGAACTGCCACCGCCATGTTCTTGGCAGAGAGCAGCACGTGTACCGCTTTTAAGTGGTTTGCATATCACCAGTGGTACACCACAGTTTGGGAACCCCTGGTATAGTATAATTATATTTCTACAATCACGTGACCTCACATTATTTAAATAATACATAAGCACAAGGGATCAAATTGAGTTTTTTACCTTAACTTTCACATTTCCTGACCTTTGAGTGCTTAGCTGTGCAACCATAATATTGCATTAAAATATTCTGAAGCTTTGAATTTCTAGGATGGAGACCAGAAATAGAATAAAGGGGAATTAGAGATGTGGATTAGAGGAAAAAAGAAAATAATACAAAGCAAGACATGGAAAGGAGAGGTTTTTGCTTTTTGTTATGCATAAATACTGCTGGGGTACTATGCAGGGAGGCAGGGTTTAGGAAGAGTGGGCAGGTGATTTAAAAGGTCCAGTTCAGTGAAGTCAGATAAGTTTTCCCTAGTATGAAGTTGGTGTCAAATTAATTAGAAGAAAACCACATTGAAACTGCAAAACTCTGTGTTTAAATGCGGTTTGCTATTTTGATGTTTGAAAGCTATTGCAGTTAGAATTATCTGCATAACCAGTATTAAGGAACAAAACCCCCAGATTTAAATTCTGTAGCTAGAAACGTGGGGCATCCCAGCTACTGAGAATTGAGTGAGGAAGGGCTCGTATTTCCATAGCTGCAAGTATGCATGATTCTGGCTTATTTAGTAGCCTTCTCATACTGGGAGTGTTTGCCTGCACCTGCTGCCTTAAGGTGGAAAATGGACGAGGTTTTGTTCTGTTCCACAAAAAAAGAAACTTTAATTAATACACACGATTTCTACTCCTAAAACCAAAATACGCCCTCCTTCCCCCACCTCGCCAACACCCAAAGAAATCCTTTGACTTAGAGTTGCCAACATGCTGGTTTGGGAGGCAGGAGAAGGAAGATATGGGATGCAAACTCCTTGAGTGAAATAAGTGAGATATGCCTGAGGGTGGCTTGAAGCAAGCTGGGGTCTGGGGGGGTGCTGCCTGTTGCCCACGCTCGAGCCGTTCTGTACTGATGCCACGGAGCACTCTGAACAGCCTAGCGGAGTTTGAAAGCTCGATCCGGGTCCCCTGTGAAAGGTGATCATGTAACCTTGCCCTGCAACTGTTCTGTTGCCTACCCATTTCTAAGGCTAGTTCCCTATTGCTAAAGTAGTTGGAATATTTTAACTTTTTTTCCTGGCAGCTGTCAATTTGATTGTCAATTTGAATGGGGAAACATTTCTTTCTGGCGGTGTTGATGTCCATGTAGAAAATATTCATTCTCAGTTGCTTCCCATTCAAGTTAATTTGCGTAATTGAATTGAACTTTTACATGAAATATTGTGCTTTTTATTTGCTAGGTTCTCTCCTATGGGTGTAGATCACATGAGTGGGCTTTCTGGTGTAAATGTTCCAGGAAACGCATCTTCTGGCTGGTGTATCTTCATCTACAACCTTGGTCAAGATGCTGATGAGGGAATCCTCTGGCAGATGTTTGGCCCCTTTGGTGCGGTTACCAATGTGAAAGTTATTCGAGATTTCAACACCAACAAGTGCAAAGGTTTTGGTTTTGTGACCATGACAAACTATGAAGAAGCTGCAATGGCCATAGCAAGTCTTAATGGCTACCGCCTGGGGGACAAAATCTTACAGGTTTCCTTCAAAACCAACAAGTCCCACAAATAACTTGCTCGTGCTTTTTGTATGGAATAGATAATTGAGTGACAGAAGTTGAAACATTTTTGTTAGTGTAAAACTCATTTTGCGCCAATTTTCACAAGTGTTTGTCTTAGTCTAAATGAGAAGTGAAAAAGGTTTTATATTCTGGGATGCAACTGACATGTTCAAATGTTTGAAATCCCACAATGTTAGACCAATTTTAAGTTCCTTTTAAGTTATTTCATTTAAAACATGTTAAAAATCCCCTGAAATCTTAAGTAGATTGCATTAACTAGACCCTCTGGATGGTGGTAAAATTGAAGCATGCTTTCACTTATGAGACTAACATTTGTTCCATTGAATGTTGTCTGCAAAAACTGGAATTTTCTGAAAAATATCAGGCTGAATTCATTAATTTTCTTGTTTTCTGATGTTGTTGTTTTTCCTACCCATTCCCCTGAACTTCTCTACCCCAGACTTGGTAGTATGGAGGAAAAGTTGAGAAATACTAATGTTCTAGTTTGGCAGTAAATTGTTTGATCGATTAATATTCTTTACTACATACATAGCTGAGGAGTAGGCTTTTTAAAGTCAAGGTCTTGTAAGTAGTAGCATGCCAGCATAACTTTTAACACCATTGATGAGGTAAGTTGCACAACTGAGCAGTGGCCAAGCTGTCAAATTCAAAGGTTTTAGAAACATTACTTTGTAAAGCCCACTTTCTATTAGGAATGGACCAAAGAGTTTCAAAAAAAACTCCGGGAAGATTTCAGAGTCAAAATGAAACTCCAAAAAGAGAGTGTGAATATATGTTGCTACTTTATCAAACTGAATCTCTTCTGTCCAAATATTTAATGCATGGTGCACTACTTACTGGTACATTATAATGCAGCAAGATACTTACTCGTTTTCAAAGATCATTGTAGTTTGAATTCCTTTGGTAGTTCTATTTTGTAAAGAAAAAACAGTTATAAACATTTGAGCATTGTATTTCTCGCATCCCTTCTAATGAGTGCTAGATTTTTCTATTTTAATAGGATTTTGTTTTGACAACTAGCTTTACTTATTGAACACTCAGCAGAAAAGTACTTACTACTTGCAAGTTAGATATTAACAAAAAAATCCCTTTGATTTGTAGATTTAAAGATTAATCCCCCAAGTTTTCTGCAGACTGCCTTGAAACTTTGAGTTGTTCTGTTTCTGTTAATTTTCTTTTGCTTTTTTGTGTTTTTTGTTTGTTTTTACTTTTGCATTTAAGAACATTAAATTTGATTTTGTTTTGCTCAAATTTTGTTTTGTTTTTTATTTTCTGTTATTTTTTTGCTAAGTATTGCACAAAGTGTCCAGCTTTCAAAGAGTGTTGTTTTGAAGAACTGTAGTTCCTCTTTAAAGAGTTTTACATTACTCCTTTGACAGATGAGTAGAAGAAAAAAAAAAAAAGGTTGTGAAACAAGAGCGCTCCAATAAATCTGTCACATAGAAACTGTGCGCCACAGACTGATGTAACCCTGCAGGTGTTCTTTGGTAGGAAACGTGAAAAGGATTACTCTTATCAGACAGAGGCCGTGTAAGGATACTGTGCATGACTAGAGACTTGGCCTGGGCATCTTTCAGGTCTAATGTCTTTGTTCTGTTGCCAGAAGCTAGAGCAAACGCAAAAATTGGGTCAGTGGTAGTCTTAATGCAGTGTCTCTTTTTGTGTGAACCTCTACCAGTCCTAAAGTTTATTTGCAAATTCCAGAGGCCATTCTAAGCTGCCTGCTCGTATCGCTCCATCCCTAGCTGACTTTGCCTTGTGCTCGCGATCGTTTTGCCTTTTCCTGCGATAGGATCTGCAGTCTTGCACTGCCCGACGAAGTCTGTACCAGCATCTCTGCACACTGCACACGCTCGCACTGAAGAGCAGCTGAACTAGCTGCCCATCTCCATTAATTACCGTCAGCACTGTCTAGGAAATGCTGATATTTCTGGAACTGCCTATGGCATATTTCAAGCTGTATAGATAGGTCTTGGCACAGTGAGCAGCCTCCCACTGTTATTGAGCTTGTGTGCGGTGAATGTAAGTGGGATTTTTGCTAATAATGCAATCAGCATCGCCATTCCTACCAGTCCTGTTCACTCTACCATCTTTTGAGAAGCAAAAATGATGGTCTGTAAAACGGTGGCTGTGACAGAGCAACCAACCAACTCCCACCCCCACAAAGTGGGATTTCCAGCTGCCTATTCCAGATCTTTCCAGCAAGGTATCACTCATTTATCACTTCAGTGAATACTTCTTTTCTGCGTACAAGAAGAGATTCAGAAGCATTCAGGGGATTTCTCCCAAGTTAAAACTGCATAGTATAAAGAAGCCCTCTTACTTGAAAGAGAAAGTGTCCCATCACCTTTAAACCTCACGCAATCTTGTTCCACAGGAGTGAGTCTGCAGTCATTTCCAATTTCCTGTCATTCTCTCTTGCCCTCTTTCATAAAGATGAATTTTCAACCTAAACGGCAGTTGCTGTTTTATCATAGCATTTTGATGGGGCTTCAGACTTCCAACAAATGACACCCTGAACATGACTTTGCATCGGTAGTCATTACAAGCATGTTGGCCGTCAGCAGCACGCTGCTGCGAGCTTGCCAGCTGTCACTTTCTAAAAACTTTTCTTGGAGGCTTTTTGGCATCACTGTCATCTGTCTGCTTCCCTATTTTTTCCATCTCTCCTTCTTTGCTAAATAAGAAGGAAAGGCAGGATATTGTTTCAACAGTGGTAGGAAAACATCTTTTAGGAAACATCCCAGCTTCCTTTTGATAGTTTCTCTGAAAATAGTTATTATGTGAGCAAGTTGGGAATCCTGCTAAAATATCAAGAGCTGATACCAGAGGTGTATGGTCTGTTTAACAGTAATTGTGTATGTGTTCTTGATGCTTTTGGTCCTAAACAACAGCCCATGCACCCTACTAGTAAAGACCAAGAGAAAACTTCTGCAAGTGGAAACTAAATTCTCTAATAAATAATCATAATAATTTTTTTTTCTGCCCAAAAGGTAGGAGCAGCTGGCTGCCTTACACGTCATCCAGCCTACCTTCCTTTGAAGCTCTCCCTTGAACACAGCTGTTTCAAGAGACGTTTTGACCTCTTAATCCTCAGGGAGTTTAGAAAACTACAGCTACATTCTGCGTTATCATCCTTTAATTGGATGAAATAGAGACATTTCTTTAAAGTGACACTTCTGTCTCAGTCGGTGCTTAGAAGATATTTGTGGAACCAAATGCCTGTCTCAAACCAGAGGTCTCCTACGTTCCTCGTGAGATGCAGTAGCCTCAGTAAGGAACACCAGAAAGTCTTGTGTGCTGGGTTCGGATGTGATGGTCAGATTTTAAAGACCTGGATGTGATGGTCCGTACTAGAGATGTGCTGCAGGGAGTAGCTGCGATGGGAATGTTTTGGGATCCTTTAGAATAGGTAAGAAGCCTCGCAGGACACCCCCAGTGCCTGCTTCTGATGGATCAGGTGTAATTCCTGATGAAAAACACAGTTAGGGCCATGCTGGTACTGCCGGGTCTCCTGTGTAGATGTTGAAAGAGAATGGCGATGCCAAAAAAAAAAATGGTTTTTGTGCTAGCATTCCTGAAGGGATCGGTCTGGATTTCGTGAAGCGGCAATTGGGGCGACACCATTTCCTTTTTACGCTTCCTTGATCGGTCAGATGAATACGGTGACAAAACGAAAAGTTTATCTGCGTGTGGTTAAGAAGAAAAGGGGAGAGAAGGCTTTTTCATCCCTCTCCTTACAGTCGGGGTAGCTAGGCTCCAGAGCTGAGCTCTGCCAAGTGGGAACGCAAGTGGCCAGCGATGCAGCTCTCTGGGCTCTATTTTCTTTGTGTCCAAAACTCACTTGCATTCAGAAAGAGAGAACTGGTTTGCATGTCAATGCTTAGTGCTCCAGCAGAAACTGGCCACCACTGCTGCAGTTTCTCTGGCACTCAGTGGACCATACATCAGGACTTCAAGCGTTAAGCCAGTTAGCTTTTTCAGGAAATTTTACCAGCTTTTGAGTATCTGGTGTTTTGTTCTGGGTTTTTTGTTTTTTTGTTTTTTTAATTATTGCTTTGTCACTTTTAGCTTTAGAATCACTTTGGATGATCTTGGTATTCCTTTTGACAGGGAAGCTCTGCTGTCGGTACTTGGTACCTATCCTTTTCTCCGCTTTTTATCAAATACTTGTTGCATCTGGCACTCCAAGAAGGCTCTTACCGGGCCAAGGCATGGCTGCTTAACACGCTTGTTACGGGGCTGCTTCCAACACCGCACATGAGCAATTTTCATTCTTTGCCAGACTGTGGAGTTTCACTCTTAAAATGAGACAATGCCTAGTTAAGAGCAAAACTGGCCTGACTGTGGTTGGAGACTACTTCCAGACTTCTCTGAAGATGTTTGGAGCTTTAGTTGTGTTGCACAGAATAAAAGCAAATAAAAATTAATCAGTTTTTCTTAGTACATAAAAATAATAATTGAGTTCTAAGTAAAAATTCTTTGAAGGCTTTATTCAGACTTGGTCCTTTCCAGTCTGATTTTTATTAATGAAAGTTTTTATTCCTGCTCAGTAACTTACATTTGCTTCCCAGATTTCCATGGTGAACGGAATTCACCCCCGTGCAGAAAGCCAGCCACAAGCTTAATCAGAGTTTAAACCTTCTGGTAACCATTTGCAGATAGGGAAATCTCACAGTAAATACCAAAAAAGAAACTCAAGTTGCTGTGTGCTTTGTGTAAGCTGGCAGAGGCAAGCACAGCTCCCTGCAGGCGAGGGGACGGCAACGTTAGAAAAGCTAGAAACACGAGCAGAGTCAAAGCAGCTTAGCATGTTTAGTTCTCTTGTGATTCCATTTTAGGTGGTGTCTGTATACTAAATTGAATTTATTTTGTTCTTCAAGCTACATCATCGTACAGTTTGGTTTACTTGAGACGCTGCCCTCCCCTCTTGTCTAGAGGGAGGGGAGCTGAGCCGATGCAGTTCATGTTGCCTCCTGTGCCGAGCTTGTGCCAATGCCTTTGCTTCTGCTCTAGATCTGGAACTGAGAAGGACTTGGGGATCCATCTTTTTAGGGTGGAAGGGGACATCAGCATCCCCACAGCGGTGTGTGTCCGCACATCTTTTTTCCTTCCCTTTGGCCGGTTGTGGTTTTTCCTACATCTGTATCATGGTAGCGTGAAAACCGCTGAAAATGCAAACATAACACGAGCCAGTAAAGCAGGATAAATTTCTCACTGCAGTGAATACTAGTCGGGCAGTTTGTGGTCACTTATGTTTGTCCAGATGACCAAGAGGTGTCAGTATGGAGAGGACACCTATTTTTGTAGGGGCATTGAATGTTATAGTAATGTTGTTTATACAAAGCAATTAAGAATCTTAAAAAAATAATAACTTTGGCATAGTTACATTTATAGAAAGAATGGTCAGCACTTAAAAATCACTTAAAAGGTGATCCACTGCTTTGAATGCTAAGTTTTGGAAACGAATAGTCCCTAAGGTCCTTAAGCATTTATTATAACTTTATGTTACTTTAATGTTCTGGGTAAGGTCAATAAAGTAGAGATTCTTCAAATATTTCAGGTGAGATTTTTTTCAGTGTCTTCTAAACTGTATGAACTAAAGTTCTTCTTTGGATAGTTTATAGTTACATATGTGCTTTTTTTAAAAAAACAAAACAAACTCGGACAATGTCCCCGCATTTACTTTTTTTAGCCAAATAAACAGGTCTTATAATAAAATAAACTGTTTATTGAAAGTAGGTCCTCTGATATATCTACCTGCCAAACATTAGGGTTTGTGGGAGGTTTTTTAACATACAGCTTTTTGTGAACTACTGATGGTAATCTCATGGTTCAATCACAACAGTCAAATGCAGAGCTATTTGTCCTAATGCTACCTCTATCATAAGGTTACCATATTTTTGACTTCCACAATGAGGAAATTTGTCCTTTGTAACGCTGTCAGTGAAGCACCTTATTGTTAACATTTCTACTTTATAGGCTCCTAAGAATAGCTTCAGAGCGAAGGGACCAAATTCACATTTAGCGTAAGAAAACACAGCTCCCTTTGAGCTCCCACCGCGGGGCTGCACTTGTCTTTTGGTTTTGGTTGGTTTTTTTGTTTTTTCTTTTTTGTTTGGTTTGGTTTGTTTGTTTGTTTGTTTTTCAAGAACTGAATTTGTCCCCCTAGGTACTTTAATCTCTCTGTTTGGAAGCAGAAGAGCCTGTCTGTGCCGTAGGCAAGTTCCTCTAACGTAGCTCTGCACTTCTCAATGTTGGATGCTCAGCACAATAGAACTGATAAATACGAAGGCCAAAAGGCTAGCGCTTCTTTTCTGTGTTTATTATACCATATTGGTTTTCTACTTACGAATTTAAAAAATGCGGAGTTCCTAAGAAGGGTCATAGTTCCCTCTCTCTTGCTTGTAAGAGGTGGTACCCGCGTATTGTGTGACTTCTCCATGACGCAGCCGGCGGAATTGAAAACTGCAGTTAATTTCTAAAAGTGTCCACTCTTAGGTTAATCAGGTACAGCATCATTTTTGTGATTGCTTTTTTTGTAGTGGTCTTAACGTAGTAAAACTAAACAAAACTTTTTAAGTGTTGCTTTTTCCTTCTGCATGACTTAAAAACCAGTTGAAGCCTTTATGATCCCTAAAGCAAAACACAACACCCAGTGAGTGGATTTGACTTTTAAATCATTGTTTTCTTCAGTCTTGCTGCGGTTATTTGTTATATATCACACTTGGTCAAACATTTATAAAGGTTGAACTAGAAATATTTTTCTGTTGAGTGGAATTTTCAGCACTTAAATTTTTTTTGTTGTTGTTGAAATGATGGAAAATCAGTAATAGTAAACTGCCACCTGAAACCTTGAAAAATTGCTACAGTGTTCACATTTTAGAATCTTTATTCTCATAGTGTTGTTCCTTATTTTTAAACATTTTTGAGCAACTTTTTGGTGGTACAGCAGAACTTTTTCACTTGGTCATTGAGAAGAAAATTACTTGAGACTTTTGAAACATAAGTTGGGATAAACCTTTATTTGACCAGTAATTTTGAATAATACTGTACTTCTAGTCTTTTTATTGATTTAATTTCCCTTAACTTATGTAATCTTTTGTTTATAAGTTAATCTGTTTGTGGGACAGAAGGTTTTATCAATTGTTTTCCATACTGTACAGTATATGGTTAAACATTTTGTATATTTAGTGTGTTTTTAAGTTATTGATTTGTTTTATATCAAATAATTTATTTTTCAGGTACCATTTTCATTTAAACTTTGTTTTTACATGGGTTTATTTTAAATAAAGTATGACACTGCTTTCCAAATGTCTAAAACGAAGTTGAATCCCATTGTGTTATTTTAAGACTACTTCTGTAAATTAACTTATTTTAGAAATAACTGCAAAACTGTACCAAGTTCATACTTTGGTTGTGCTTCATTTCAAGTGCTTGGAAATTTTCTGCAATGATTTTTAAGCAATTTAAAAAATTGGAATTTTCATATTGAAACAGTTCAAAGATTTGTTGAATGAAGCAGCAGCTTTGTAGAATCCTGTGGATGGAATTATGAGCATTGCTTTCTATATGGTATTTTCGAAATTAAATGAAGCATCACCTAGATATTTTACACTAGTGTTAATACTTAAATGAAATTATCTGTCAGTAGTGCAAAGGAGTTTTGTACTTTTGTCACATGTTCATTACTGTTTTTGTTGAGTACTTGTTTGGAACATACTCATAATGTTTTTAAATGATCCATGGTGAAAGGTGATGTACTTCAAAATAGAACTAGGCTTTTACTTAATTGTCATATTTTGTCTTTTTTTTTTTCCTGCAGGAATTGGATTATTGTTGTGCAATTTGGAATTTGGTATTTTTTTCAGAAGAATCTGGACTGTGTTCATGAGTAGTTACTCCACTAAAGATTTTGTTACTTGTAGCCTTATTAGAAAGGTGGAATTAAAAGAAGGCGCATGATTTCCTTTTTATTTTTCAGGAAAAAAATGTTGTTCTCTCTGTCTTACGGTGTTCGTCCTGATTAAACCAAAAAGCAAGCCCAGCTACACTATTACTCAGAAATGTCTGTTGAAGACAGCTCTTGGGAAGAAGAAATCCATCGGTCTTCAGGTCAGGCAGGGTACGCTGGTTCCTTTAGGAGGAACCTTCATCTGATGTAGGATAAGGCATCCTGATGTCGTGGCCACAGGGGAGGTTGTGCAAAGTCACCTTTTTAAGAAAGGCTGAGGAAAAGCCATGTCCTCTCAGCTGGAAAGAACCCGTATGCTGCTGTTGGCTCAGAACACTCTGTATTCAAGTCTTAGTCCCTTTTTTCACCCACGCAAATTTTCAAACTTTTGATCAATTGAAATTGGCTCCTCCTGATTTTCAGCAGCTGCCTTGCTGTGTTCTTCAGTCACAGAAATGATCGGTCTCTTTTCAGAGCTGGGCTAGTTATCATACCTTTGAGGTGTTGGTTCTGATTTTTCCCTTAATGACTTACCTGTGAAAAGGGATGTAAAATAAGAAAAAAGTAGTCTCTTGTATATGATAACATGGAATGGATGGCGATGCTCTTTTTTCAAAAGGAAACCAAAAGATTTAGTGCAGACCTGTTAACCCCCACTTGGAGTTTCTGTTTTTTTGCAGAATTCCCAATAAATTCCTGGCTTTAGACTCTTCCCTCACTTGCTCTGTTGTGGGGACTGTTGGGGTGTCACCCCCTTCATTTCCAGAATACTAGGGTAGAAAAAAAATAAGGGGGGGGAGGGGGTGGGGGGAAGGTGTTAAATTGTGCTGATTTCCATCTCACTGGTACATCAGCAAGCAAGGCAGAAAAAAATGTCATCCTGTCTTTGTGTTTTTTCCTGTATCTCCAATCTTTAAAAAGCAACATGGAAAAATATTAATATTGGGAATGTCCTCCTGGGTCACGTTAATGTAAAAAAAACCCAATGAGGGTTTTGTCTCCAGCAGTGGCAGCAAGAGCAGCTATTTAAGGAAAGGACGTTAAGCCTGGCCACCATCCCCTCTTCATTCCCCTCGTGCTTCCCCAGCACACACAGCAGTTGGATGTCAGAGGGGCCCTGCCTGTTCCTCATACCTCTTCTCCTTTTGCTTCTTGGTTTTTGAATCTACTTTACTTTTCCTTACACTGTCTTCTGCTTTCATCACTTGCTGACAGCAGGAGACTGGAAGAAAAAGTGGAACGTTTGGGGTAACTTTTTTACATGTGTGTGTTACCCGTGTGCAGTTGAATGAAGGTGAATAAATAGCAGCGTTCCACTCTTCGCACTGTGACATGTTTTCTTTGTTTATTTCCTTTTAAAGGATTTATGGATAGAAGCAGTGAACTTAGCAAAATGGGAAATCTGAATCTAGTTTGTCAGAACATAAGATCTGTGTTTTAACTGTGACAAATTTTGTTGCAGAAAAAAAATATTTGCCAATAGATTTATTTTTTTTTTTGCCAGAAGTTATTTGTTTGAATTGTGAGCATAGGACATACAGCTTTAAATGTTGAACTTTTCAAAATGGATTGACCTCTCTGCAGAGCTGTAGGTGGAGCACTTACTCTCAAGAATATGTCCTCAAACTAGAAATTACAAGGAAATTCACTGAGTTTAATAAAAATTAGTTTGGGGCTTCCTGTGTAGGTATCAGTGGACCTCTTAATCTTACTTTAACTGAAATTCTGTTTGAATGTGTTGGAACAGATTCCGCCCCCGAGTGCATGCTGCAGCCAGCGTAGCATTCAGCCCGTGTGTGCTACAAAGAAAGATGATAAAGGAGAGAGCAAAGCAGCAATGGGCTTAGGAGCACTGTTGAGTCAGCATAAACGGTGCTGAGCTGCTTCCTTCTCGTAGACTTCGGTAGGCTCCAGCTCAGGGATCAGGGAAGGAGCGTGCGCTCGCGCTTGTGGGATTTCCAGGCTGCATTGCAGGTGCAGCCATGGTAAGTAAGCGTGCGTGCTTCTCTAGAGTCATGGCACAAACAGTTACGGTCTCGATCTAACCAGACTTCCAAAATTTGGGATGAAACGTTTTTGTGACCATACATCCTACTTCACCTTTCTGTCCCAGATGGTTCCTGCTGCTTTGCATCTTCCAAGAGACGCAGTACACGTACACGTGTATCCCTGTGCGTGCATGTGTGTATGACAACGTATGTAGACTCTATTTATAGATACTTTGTTTAGAATCCATGTGTATCTGTTAATTGTCTGTATTAGCATTGTGTGTCTGCTGTGTTGCGCATATATGCTATTCCACATGCCTACACAGTATGGAAGTAATTAATACAAAGATGGATATCCTTAAAAATCTAAGTTTTATATAAAACTTTATAAGGTATTGTTAAAAACAGTACAGTAATATGATGAGCAAGCTATGGAAGTTTAAGAAAATTAATCTCCCGCTGGATGAAAATTTAACATCCAAATTTTTATCAAGTTTCTCTTGAAATAACTCTAGAAAATGGCCACATCTATATATTATATCTTAATATTTCTCAGCAGTGGTCCTGAAATGCACAATATCACTGCTTTTCAGGGAGCACCTCCCATTCGTTTCTCCCTGTGACACAAAATGCCATCACTTCTTTGGCAGTCGGTGACTTGTGAAATAATTTTCCTTTTGGTTTAAGCCACCTTTACTACTTTTTTTTTTTTTTTTTTCACCCCTTTCTGTTTTGACCATATTTCATGGGCCTTAATATTTTAATCCTTTCTTACTGCAGGAGTGGAGGAAGGAAGACAATTCAGCTTCGAGAAGGACTGTGATTCTAGTGAAATGGCAGTGACTGACGGCGTATGCCATGGCACACAGCTTGGTTGCCTGGGGTGCATCCCCAGGCCCTACTCCCTCCACCCCTATCACTGGATTCCAGGACAGACATCCTGGCTGCTTGTGCTAGCTTAGGTAAAACACATGGAAGCCTTGCCCAAGTGTCTTAAGTGCTTCTTTTCTGCAACAAGGCAAAGTTAAGGTTTGAGCTGCGACACATTTTGATGTCTTTGTCTCGGTCAGTCACTCAGCTAGCTCGTAAGGATTTGCACCGGTTGTTTTATCGCAGCGTCTCCAGTGCTGTGATAGTTCCTAGGGAGCGTTCTGCCCGTCCTTATTTGCGTTCTGTGTTATTTACACGCAGTAATTCTCAAAGGCAGTGCAAGAGATGCAGGGCGAGGTGGAGTCTTGTTCTGAACCTTTGTGCTTTCCCCTTGGTCTGGGTGTACAGCATGCTCAGCTGGGCATGTTGGAGCCTCGCGTGCTGTTGGACTGCCGGTGGCCTTGAGGGAGGAATGTTTGCCCTGAATTTGGCCTCTCCACGTTCATAAAAAAAAAAAAAAAAAAAAGTACTGACCTTACAGAAGAACAGCTCTAATATCCGCTGCATGGAATCTGATTTCCCAAGATACACGCTGGGTTTGGGTAAGGGAATAATGCAAGCTGGCCATATCCAGGAAAGAACAAAAAGGGAAAAGGACAAGGTTGAGGTTTTTTTGTTGAATTAGTGAGATTAAGCAGCCTGACGTAATTTGTGAAACAGCTTTGCAGAGAGTAACTCAGTGACGGTCTCGTAGCTGCTGGGTGTTAAATGCGGCAGACGGAGGGTGTCTGTGTAGGAGCATTAGCAGCAGCGCTCCGTGTCGGTGTGGGGCAGCGAGCTGTTCCAGTGGGAAATCCAAGTCATTTCACTTGTTTGCTCCGTGGGGCAAGTGGGCAGCGTCTAAATTGTAAGTAAACATTTCATTGTCCAGATCAAAGGAGGAAAAGATCTGTGTTGCCCTAACAAGAATGAGGATGACAGGGTTTTGCTCAGAAGCGTTTGGCTTTTGTAGTAGATGTGCTAGAATGGGATCATCTCGCCTGCTGGCCAGTGCTGCTGCAGCTGCTGCTGCTGCTGGAGCTGTGCTGTCAGCTGGGCTTCTTGTTGGAGCTAGCTGAACGAGAAATTCCTTCCAGTGGCCACACTTCCGTACTGTTGGCACTCATATCTGTGCAAAAGCTTAATAGATTATGAAGATGATGCGATACAGCTTCAGAAATGTTTTTGTTGTGAGAGAATTTTAGATACTGAAGTCCTAAAAACAAAACAAAACAAAAAAACAATAATTCTACGCTATTGTAGATGTAAGTGAGACTCCAAAGGTGAATTCTGGATATCGCTTTAGGTCATGGTGTAGCTATAAATGCTCTCAATTTCCAGCATCTTACACCAGCCCTCCACGATCATCTGATTTGTACTGGTAAAACTGTTGGTAGGATTTACTTAAACTGGCAGCACAGGAGGGGGGAAGCTCAGAGTGGCCAGTTAGTGATTTCTCTCACTTCCAAACAGGCTGGAGCAGGAGAGAAGCTGCTTGGATGTCTCGCTCCCAGGTGCGGTGTGCGAAGGGCTCACGTGGGAACAGGTAGAAGGGCTCAAGCCTTTTGCTGTGCTGGTAGTTTTCAACAGAGCCATCCTGCTTTTCTCATTCTGACAACGAACCGGTTGAGTGGTTTGGTGGATTTCTAGCTGGGGACTGGAAGCGAGTGTGACATGTAAGTGGAGGCTATAGCGAAATGAATCATGCACACAGAGAAACCTGTTGAACAGGCAAAATTTTCAACTTCGAACAGCTTAGCACCTCTCTAGAGTAAAGTTAGTGATGGCATCGCAGTGGTAACAGGCACGGTTTGCTGTCCAGAGCCAGCCAGGGGGTTGGGGTGCTCATCACCGAATTAATGTCCTTGTCAGAATTGCCTCTGTAAGACTGGCTTGGAGCAGCGTGTTCCTGATGGAGTTGCAGATGAAAACCAGAGGCTGTCCCTTGGGTGGGGGGCGCAGGGGCTCGTGTAGCTGATGGAGCACCTTGCTGTGGGTGCTGCCAGGGAGCGTCGGGCATTCATCCAGCCCCTGTGGCCAGAGACCTGCTGAGCCGAGGCAGTTCTGTCTGTCCATGACTCCTCGTAGCTGTGTCAGCGGAGGCACCTAAGCCTGAATTCTTCATTACAAAACAGGGTGTCGTTACGAGACCGGTTTTCTTTGTTGGGGCACCAGGGTGCCGGTGTGTCTTGTCCCCAGCCACAGCCTCGTTCAGAGGAGCTGGAATTACGTGGATGCAGGGGCAGCGGTGGATGTCCTCGGTGGGTTGGAAGGCAGCTGCAGTCCTCCTCAGGCTTTCCGATTTGTTGTTGGGTTGGTTTTTTTCCACTCTTCCTCCTGAATGTGGTTTTTTTATTGCTATTTGAGTACTTTGAAGTCCGATGGCTATCACAGTTACTCTCTTTGTATGATGATGGTGAGTGGTAGTTGTATATCCAGCTGTCAGGGCATTCCAGACACCTTTCTGTCGGTGCTTTTCTTAAAATAAAAACATTTTCTACAGGGCTGTAAAGTCTACGCCATTCAAATTCCTCACTGAGCTGCACCTTGTTACACTAGCAAGAACGTATAGAAGCTCTCAGAAAATTCAGAACGTCAAACAGGCGTGAGCTTTGTTCTTCAGATTGCACTACTACTTAAAGAAATGGTCAAACTTTTACATATCTTTGTAAAATAAGGCTGCTGCTGTGTACTTTGCTTCCATTTTCATTAGACCCCTTTCTCAGCTTCCAGAAGTTGATGCTGTAGTTTGGAAGGCCAGGACTGTAGAGCCTAAGATTTAAGGGGGGTGGGGTAGGTGTCAACATTTTTATTACAAACAGAACCCATGCAAATGAAGAAATAATCAAAGTTAGGAACATACCGCTTGTAAATTAGGGAAGGTAGAACTTACTAGCTTGCGTAACTGAAATGCTGAGCCCTTGCATTGTGCATTTTGAGTATTCTACGTGTTCATAGACTAGTTTTGTTATTTTGGTTTGCCTTTTACTTTGCATCACTCTTAATTCCATTCTAGAGAACTTTGGTTCAGTAAGGAGTTTAATACGCTTAAGTCAGTGACACCTAAGAGCTGCAAGCAAAGGGATAATGAAAGCATATACCTTGTTTTTTATTCTGGGGTTAGAGTACAGGACAGTAGTTTTCATTTTACACCAGTGAATTTGAATAGTAAAGTAATGATGCTAGGCTCTTACCATCTTTTTACTTTTTCTACCAGAGTCTCCTTATGTAGCATAAGACAAGCTACTCGATTCTTCTGATTTTACTCCTCTTCTGACCCGTTAGGTACCATCATCTGATTTTTTTAATCCCTATCTTTCAGAGTACGTGTGTGGGTTAATTGTTACAGTCTCTTCTAGCACTTTGAACTTAATATTTTAGTTGCATAATGTTTGGTCATTAGAATAACACAGTTATCCAGGTTATCCCTGTCTGCTAAGCCAGTGTATCCAACACTAAATAGCTAGTCGTACACACCCTGTTCCCAGCCTAGGTCTAGAGGCACGGGGAGCAACTGCATCTTGTGTTTTCTCCAGTAACATAATTTTTCCTAGCTGTCTCCCCAGATGGAGAGCAGCACATTGCAGCCCGGTTGTGTTGGTCTTGCTAGTGCACTTGATATTCCTTGTGGGGATGTGCTAAAGAAAAATAGTCAGGAGCCCAGAGCTCTTGCTTGTGTATTGGGAGGTGAGAAAAAAGTTCTTGGGAGGACACCTCTTCTGGTGGGACTCGGGGAAGAGCTGTGTGTTTGGATGCACTGAGGACGGGATGGGGAAAGGAGGAGGGGATTTAGTTGGTTTGTGTCTGCCTGTTTACAGGGTTCTTGTATGTTTCTCTGGTTGTTTTATATATTTTTATATTTATATTTATATATGGGTGGGGGGGTGGGGTGTGTGTGCACCTTTCTCTGTACATCTGGTCTGGTGCTGTAGAGAGGCAAGAACTGGCAGACTGAAAATGCCCCAGTACAGCGAGGAGCTTGTGGTGTTCAGCCTTGAGCAGCGTGACTCAGCTGGTTATTTCTGTTGCCTGATGCCTAGCTGTGTCACAACTGTGAGACTTAATTTGGCTCCTGCTTACTGAGCTGCTGCTTTTGCTAGATCATAAGGGGAAAGGGAGGTTTTGCGATTGCAGATTTGGAAGGTGAAATTATGCAGGTCCCTAGGTGAACCAAGTGTCTTACCTGTTCTCTGCATGTATTTTTTGTATCTGGTTGAAAAAGCAAGGGCGTTGAATGAGTGCAAAGAGATCTCTGCTTTTGTAAATCTAGTTATGCACAAGTGAGTAGTTGTTACTTGCAGAGGATATGTACAAATGTTTTATTTCCTACTGAAGAGTTCACGTATTGGAAATGAAAATTGGTGCTCAGGTTGCAAGAAAACACAATCTTGAAGAGCAGGTAATAACTGAATAATAGATGACTGGATGCAGGCATCCTCTTGGGAAGAATCACCGAGATATAAGCAGCAGAAACTAACAATTAAAGGTCAGGATTGGCGTTCTGTTGGCATGAGGAGGAGAATGATGAGGAATTTAGCCTGCCTACAGCTGTGAGATCAGCAGCGGATGTCTGCTGGGCTGTAAGTGCAAAGAGCATTCGTTCTGCCTGTCTCCAACAATTGCAGCCTATCGAAGCAAATAACTGTTGGAGGGTTTGGCGTTTGGAGGATGGACAAAAAGACAGCAAAATGGAGTTAAGATGTGGAAAGACAGTATACTGAAGGGGGGGGTTGTGATACTGCTGTTATTAATACTTTAGCATGAGAGTGTGGTTTAAGGTGATGCTTTGCAGATGATTGAAGACTTCAGGAGTATTGAAAGGGAAGCAAGGAGAATGGCCAGATACCCATTTTGTTGTGGTTCCGCTCAAGGAAGGACAGTGAGTAGAAGATCTCTGAGGTGAGATGGCCAGGTAAGTGAAGCAGCGAGTTTTGGATTGGGTGTAATGTTTCAACCCTGTCATTCTTTCCTCTCTGTGTCAAGCTATGGTTTGGGTAGTCCGTGTCTCAAAATCAAAGCCAAAATCTGGTCTTGCAGAGTTTGAAGGCTCAGCATTCTAAAAATAAATACCTCTGCTCAGACATGTATTTTAGAGTGGGATTCATCCTCTGGACTCAAGCAATTAAAAATCTTGGCGCCCAGTCCAAGCCCATCAGTAAGAGACTTCAGAAGACAATTCAATGTATGAGATTTACTCTGGTGGAGGTGCCTGTCTCTCACTGCTGACCACAGGGGACTTCACTTGTGTATGTTAAATGAGACGCATAACTTCTAGAAAACCAAGGTAAGTGTACATTGCACGCCTGGCGCCAGGACATCTGCGCTTGCACAAGACTAGCTGACTCCTGACACGGATTTTGGAGCATCTCACCCAGGGATGTTACAGCATCCTTCCCATGCTGAACACCTGGGCGGTTTGCACATGGAGAATGTCAAAACACGGTGAGATGCAACATGGTACAGAATTGCCCAGACTTGTTAAGAGCCAAGCTAATGAGTCAGTCAGACACCTCTGCGCTGTGTTTGGCGCTTAGCTGAGGAGTAATGCGCTCTGCTGGGTGCTCTGCACGGTGGTGGTATGTCTCGACAGGAATCCTGAGTGCCCAGCAAAGCTGCAGATGCATTTGAACGCTAGATAAAGAATTTCTAAAGTAGAGCCGAACGTTTGTTGTGAACGGGTTGCAAATGATGCTGTGAACGCGGGCATTCCCGTGCCGTGTCTTATTTTGCTGTCGTCCCACTGCAACTTCAGTGGGATCTACTGAGTTGGGTGGCAGTGGGGAGGAAGCACCTGCCTGCAGTAAGGGCTGAAACGGTTTATTCTAGAATGTTTTAGCATCACAGCAGACAAAATGAGAAGTTCCTTAAGGAAATAAGTATGTACAGTGAATCGTAAGAGAAGAGGCAATGACAGACAACTCCCAGCACACATTCAGTAGGGAGCCATTTAGTGTAGGTTACATACTGCTAATTTAAAGAAGAAAAAAAAAAAAAAAAAAAAAGGTAGTTAAGCCATATATATCACTTAGAGCTGCTTTGGAAGTCTGACTTTACAGAGGAACCTGGTGTTTTAATAGATTTAAATAAAGACTTTGAAAACTTCTTGTGGAATGGAATTTTCAAAAAGTTATTCTAGAAAACTTGCACGGAGTAATTTTGCCACGGCTAGTATTTTAAATTAAAAATTGGTAGGTTTGGGCCTTTTTTCACATGTTGTTTTGATTTTATTTTGCCACGTGCTACAATACAGTTGTTTTGTTCTTTTTTTTCAGTTTCAATAAAACACAAACCGAGGTACTTTTTTAATCTGAAAGAAAGGAAGGTAGCAGTGCACTCTACTGACTGTATAGCTCTTCAGATGTTGCTGTGCTACACTGTACTATGGTTTATACATCCTAAAAAAGACGTACAAATCGTATTAAAGTGAAAATCCCTGATCAAAACTTACCACTTCTAGAAATTCAGATATGTAAAAATAATTCGTGCTCTGGAAGACATCTCGTAGCACAGAAAAGAACACGTTCTTGAAGATCAAGGCAACTTAAAACCTGGACTGCAGAAACACGCTGGTGTCTCCTGCGGGAGGCAAACCCTCGGGCTCAGGGGTCAGTTTGCTGCAGATTCATTTAAGTTTAGTGTTTATGCGGAGCCACATCCTCAAGTTCCACCAAAACCACTGGGGAAATGTCATTCCCTCATCAAAGCTCGTATGGCTAAACAGGTGGGTTTTCTGCCAGGCGTTGGGAGGTACTATGATAAACCCCATCATAAACCATTGGGGCGGGAGGGATGAGCTGGGATGCTGCAGGGAGCTTGTCTCTTAAAATGCGGTTGGTTATATTTCTTTTTTGCAATATCATAACTGCACCTGTTGAAGAATAGTTGGATGCTGATGGTTAAGAAGGTATCAAAAAACCCAGGAGGGAAGGATAAGAAAGGTCAAAGTTAGCAGCGGTACCTGCCGCTTACCTTGGCCGTGATTCTGATTTTTTGAAGGCTTTTGGAAGTGAATGGAAGACTACTCGTTTTTGTGCAAAAGCTGGTTTATGATATTTAACAACTTCTGCTTTTCATTTGGCAAAAGTGGAATTACCTTTTCTTCTGAGTTAGAAGATATTTTAAAACCTCCGGCTCCAGCATGAAAGGATCATGCACAGGAAATTTTTTTCTTTATGTGCAATTGGAGAGTAGTTAAATGATGTTAGTGGGAGTTTTAAGCTGCTTCCACGAGTCCTAATGCTGCGGCAGTAAAGACAAAGCAGGAGGGACAAAAGGGATGAGATGGCATTTTGAGAGAGAAATTAATCCAGTGACATGAATTGTTGGGACAAAAGGCTTTTGTGGAGAAAGCTGCCCTGGGAAGCCTGGATTTTAAGGCTGTAATTGGAATTTTAACTTGGGGACAGATCCTTAGCTGGGGAAAATCTCCACTGTTGCAATTGGGCCAGGTCAATTAGTTTCAGTGTAATCAGAGGGCCAGTAAAAACCCGCGTGCAGCTGGTCCTTCCACCCCTGCGGGTACAGTGGCTCTCGCTGTCTGCGCCGGGAGACGAAGACTTGGACCAGCTGTGCCGGCTTTGTGGAATGGCTGGAAAAGCCAGTTCTGTCCAACCTGAACTTTGAGCTCTAGAGAAAACGTCGCTTAATTTTAGTTTTTAGATGAGAACCTAGTAATAATAAAAAAAGCAAGTATCTTCTTTTTTTAAAATCTATAATAAAGAAAGTGGAACCTTACGGAGTGCAGCCTGGCCAGCAGATAGGGGCTGCTGACCTAAGGTGTCAGATTTTGTCCCATCTCTACCGCTTTCTCATCTCGTCCAGTTTTCCAGTACCTGCTCAGCTCCCTAACCTTTGAGAAGAACGGAGCTTGAAGAAACGTGAGGCATAAAGCCCTCAGCTCCCTGCCAGGGCAGCTGGGTCCTCGGCTGCGGGGAGGAGCTGGTCCCTTCCCCCTGCACACAGGGGCTCCTCGGGGGCGTCCTGGCACGTCCCACGGTCTGCAAAGGATGGAGAGGGGTTTTCCATTCTTTATGCCAAGTAAGGCCTTTATCTTGCAGAGCAATGTCAGCGTTTAGCACCAAGATCCCGTTCCCGGGAGCAGGACCGGTGTGACCTACACCTGACAGATGTTGTACTGAGCTCCTGTCTGATCAAACAAACTTTCTTCGATCATCTCGATCACATTGTCTTTGGGATGCAGATGGGAGCTCTCTGCCGAAGGAGACTTGTCCGTCTTGCTTACTGTATCCTGCTGCAAAAAGAAAAAAGTAGTTTTAATTTCTTAAGCGAGCCTGTGTGGGGTGTCTGTGCAGTCCTTCTGCGTTCCCCTGCTCCCCCGGACAAGCTGTACGTACCGTGGGGGTCTTCGGTGCAAAGTCTTTCTCGCAGATGTGTGCTATGATGCCAGCAGCCAGAGCATCACCGAGGACGTTGGTCATAGTTCGGAATCGATCCCTGGAGGAGAGAGAGCTGTGAGGATGCAGTTGGTGGCCACGGCTGACGCGCCCAGGATCTTTTATGGCTTTGAAATATGTCATAGAATTGTGGTTTGGGTTGGAAGGGGCCTGGAAGCCCACCAGTTTCAGCCCCCTGCCATGGGCAGGGACACCCCCCACCAGCCCAGGTTGCTCCCAGCCCCATCCAACCTGGCCTTGGGCACTGCCAGGGATGGGGCACCCCCAGCTGCTCTGGGCAGCCTGCGACAGCATCTCACCCCCCTCACAGTGACAATTCTCTCCCTAATATCTCCTCTAAATCGACCTTCTTTTAGTTTAAAGCCATTCCCCCTTGTCAACCTTTATCCCTAATGTCTCAGCCACTGGTTTTGCGAAGGGCAGGTGGAGGTGGCTGCGTTATTGCTCCTGCAGTGCGGAGGGACAGCGGCACGTGCGATGGCTGCAGGGCCAGGTACCACGGGGCGCCTTCTCAGTGCATAGACCTGCCTCTTCTACCTCCCAAACTGATGCTGGTGTCATTTTTGCTCAGCGTGGGGATGAGCTGCCACACCAACTCGTAAAACTCCTTGAGAAGCTCTTGCTGGCGCAGCCGCAGCACCACCGTTGGCCCCCGGCACAGGGATGCCAGTGGCGTGGGTGCCCCGTGGTGATCGCCGATGGAGCTGACCCTGTGCTCTGATGTTACAGCTCTCCCCTGGGAAGTTAAGCTTCCTTTTATATGGAAGAAAGAGAAAAGCAGCCGGGACGCTCGCCGTTTCTCTGCCCAGAGTGGCTGTGAAGTGCCAGCCAGCCCCCCACATCTCAGCTATGGAGAACTCGGTGTTTACTCCGGTTTTTCACCAAGCTGATTTGCTTTGTTTTTATCCTAGTACTTCAAAACGGCAAATTTCCATCTGTCTGGCTTCTCTTTGTCGGTGACAAACGTAACGAACCATCCGTTTCTATCTCAAGATCAATCTGGTCTTCATCCAGCAAGATGAAGATGGTCTGCTTGGAAGGTAGGCTTCCTCCGTGTTGGATGCAGTCCTTGGAAAATGTCATCCTTGCTTTTAGAAACTCCGGCAATGTTTTATTTCTGGTGGCATATGGGTTTAAGAGAGAAGTTGCTTATTAAATGCAGGAGGGGGGTTTTGCTACATCTGTTCAGGAGCTGCCTGATTTTCTGCTCTGATCTGGTGTGCAACCATCTTGAACTTTACCTTGTTACTGTTTTGACATGACATCTGTTCCTCTCCCCTTTCTATTTTTTAATTGTGAAAACGCCAGTGTTTCAGAACTGGAAACAGCAAACTGGGTGAGCACGTATTATAAATAATTAGCAGTGGTTTATGGTTTATCATTGGTTTCTCTGATTTGTTTTCTTTTTCTTAGAGATTGTTTTCTTAAACACTTGCCTGTTTCCACCCCTTTGGTTGCTCTCGTGTGGTGGTAGCATCTTTCTGGCTAAATTTTAATTTCTTCGTTCTGTGAAGCCAGATACCTTTCCCCCTGCCTTACCTAATGTGTTCCTCTTCCAGGAATAATATTCCACCAAAACAAGTACTGTACCGTCCACTTGGCTTTGGCTTTTGTGGAGTCCATCCTCCTTTGCTGACAGAGTGGACCAGAGCTTGGAGAAGACCAGGACTGGAGGTATTTTTAGGGAATACGCTAATGAGCAGCCTTGCATAGTAATGCTTCGGGAAAAGACCAGGCGCCTACTTTCCTCCTTTTCTACCACTCGCTATGGAGGAAAGCAGCGTTCTTTTGATTTCTCAAAAATATAAACATCTCTTAGGTTTTGTTACTTGTTTGAGACCTCCAACAAAGATGTGTTGTACAGTTGGATAGGAATTTAGATGAAAGATCAGGACAAGCCGGGATTTTAGACTGGGGACCGACCTTGAGAGGGTGGCTGAACACCATTGCCACATCCAGCCCGTACGAGGCACCGGGCAGCACCCTGGGACAGAAGCACCTCGGGGCAAACACTCCTCCAGGAGATGTAGTTATCAGGGGCTATTTCAAGAAAATAATTGGAAAATGAAGAAAGACTCTCACACTCGGCTCCTGGCCTGGTTCTGTGACCCCTCGGTCTCCGTTTGCCCCCGTGAGAGCTGCTTCGGACGTGTCATCACGAAGCGGTGCTGAGCACCTGCCCGTACCTGCCTCCCGAGAACACTTACAGCGCCCAGTCCACTGCGATGATGAGGGTGATGTCATCAGTCGGCAGCCCCACAGAAGTGAGCACGATGACCATCGTCACGAGTCCGGACTGGGGGATGCCGGCCGCCCCTATGCTTGCTGCTGTTGCCGTTATACTGCAAAGTGGAGGCAGCCACACAGTTATTTTTTTTTTAAAAGAGAAAAAGAAAAAAAAAAAAAAGCACGTTTGCATGGCAAAGTTATTCCTGTATGGAAGGATTGGACCTGGCTGCCTCCACCTTCCAGCTCCCTGTTGCTTGTCCCACTGTGCACCGTGGCCGATGGCTTGCGGCAGGTACCTGGCACCAGGCTTACTTATTTTCACCTAGAGAGCTGCTTTATTTTCCTGTTTATAAAACGATATTACATGCCTGGAGGGGAGTAAATTAAACCTGCAGAAACCCTCTGTGCTAGGATCATCCACCCCGCTGCAGGTGCTGACCCGCTCTAGCCGTGCCATCAGCTCCCAGTTGGCTTTTGCCTATGGGCCAAGCCTTTGATCCTGTGCAGCCTGTCTGGGTGCAGAGCCCGAGCCCTCCCTGGTGCTCAGCACGGGGGCTGGGGGGTGCTGCACCTTCCCCTGCACCCCAGCTTTCCAGCCAGGTTTGCAAGATCTGTGCCAAACCGGAGAGGTGTGAGTGATGGTTGTGTCTGTACCTATGACAGAGGGAAATAATTCAGCTGCTGCAAAACCCCCGTTTACCTTATCGTTATAATTTGTCCCAAATCCAAGTCATATTCGTTGACCTGGGCGATAAAGATGGCAGCAACCGCCTCGTACAGCGCAGTGCCGTCCATGTTGATGGTGGCACCCACGGGGAGGACGAAGCGTGCCACGCGCCTGTCGATCCTGTTGTTTTCCAGGAGACACTTCAGGGTGATGGGCAAGGTTGCGGAGCTGCGGAACAAGGAGCGGTCAGTCAATCCCTGCTGCTTGCACCAGGCTTCACGGATGGGAGGCAACGCGATGGTGCAGGGATAGGAGTTCTCCTGCCGGTAAGTGCGGCGGCACCGGTACGGGGGTTGCTGCACCCATCAGTGCTCAGCCGGGTGCTGGACGTGCCTGGCCACGCCGCGCAGTGCCGTGTCTGGATGCCGGGCGTTCAGCGGGCACCACGGGCTCTGCGTGGCTCCGTCCCCCACAGCCCCTCCAGTGTTGGGGTCCGGCCAGACCCCTCGTTCCTCTGCTCCGTGGCTGCCCCCCGTGCTTGCACCCCCTGAGCATCTTCTTTCCATCCAGCACAGAGACCTGAGCTGTCACGCAGGAGCCGGGACAAGGACGGGGAGGAAGAAGACCCAGTGGGAGGAAGGAAACGAGTGTGGAGAAGAAGCCGATGGGAGATGGGGACAGCTTTTCCGAAAGGAGCTGGCTGGAGAGCGGGATGCGACTGCCCCCGCCGTGGGGCTGGGCTGGGGGCACAGCTCCCCCCACCCGTGTCGGTGTGGGGCAGAGACCCTGGTGGAGCCGGAGCCCCGAGCTCAGCCCAGAGCAGGCAGGGGCACCCGCAGCGGTGGGTGCCGGGGGAGGTGGGCACCGCCGGGGGAGTTTGTTGGGGTTACATGAAGAACCGACATTGGAGAGGCCAGAAAAACCCTGCGGAGGCAAATGTTTTCTAAGAAAATGTTTTGGTTTGTGTGTGTGTCTCCCAGAAAGGTCCGTAGTTCCTAATGTAAATTTTCTTCATTGTTATAAAGAGTGTTTTTCAAGGAAAATTAAATAGATAAAAATAATCTAAAATTATAAAATCTTACAAAAGTAGACAGCGCTTTTCTTTGGAGGAGCTTGGGGTGCATAGGAGTTGATTTAAGATTTTCAGCAAAGCTTTCGGAAGAGCTTTTGATGTTTTCAACTAAAACCCAGGGTCAACCCCCCTGCATTGTTCTATAAAGCACCTACAACCGTCCTGTTTTGAATTATTGGCAATAAAACTGGCCGCAGCAATCGCAAGAAGCACACAGGCACAGAGCCACCACTGATTTACTTGGGGGGAAAACCCCGGGAGAGGGTGAGCGGAACGGCACTGCGGGCTGGCTGAGTCCGAAGGCACCCTGAGACCCTTCTCCATCCTGCTTCCTACTAAAGCTGGGAGCGATCCCATTTCAAACAGTGCTGGAGCATCATTTTTCTTTGCATTGCAGCTGTTTTCCCACGGCTTGCCCGGCTGTACACACGGCCGTGCCGCCCTCCACTAACCCAGGTACCTTCCCGGCTGTATCCGCAAATTTCAGCCACGTTTTCATACCTGGAAGATGTAGCTAAGGCGATCAACAAGGCTTGCAGTATCCCCTGAATGAAAGCAAAGGGGTTTTTCTTGGTGATGAGGGTAAAAAGCAGAGGTAAGAGAACGGCTCCGTGGATGAAGAGCCCTGACACTACTGTAATAGTGTATAATCCCAGCTTCTGCCCAATAACCGATGGATCTTCCATCTCCAGGATCTTGCCAGCGATGAGAAATACGATGCCAAAGGGGAAGTACCTGCAAAGAAGAAGCATAAAAAATTACTTTACGAGGTGCAGGAATCATTGCCGTGCTACACGAGGGTCATGACGGTGTTTGGTACCATGTGGTCCAGTCGTGGGCAAACCCACCCAGTGACCACGTTGGACACTTGCAGCCATCAGACCGGCATTACCATTAGATAGAGGTAAGAAAATAACAGAATGAATCAAAACCAGGTTTACCAAACTGCCATTGAGACAATTTTCATAACGGCTTCATTCAGGCACTGGCACACGTTAACCAGCGGGGTTCCTCGCTCACCCATTTTTCCCAGGAGAAGTCCTGCAACCGAGCAGATGGGTTTAGTTACTCACCAGAAGTAGTGTCTGTCATGCCAAGCGTCTCAAGGTTCTGGTGGTCACCCAGTGGGTTTCACAGGGCAAACTCCCAGCAGGTCAGACTTAATACCAATTTCCACATGGTCTTAGAGGTCACAGTAAGTCTCTGCTCCCAGCAAATACAAGCAAATGGCCTTTTCTCAAAAAAAACAACCCACCAAACTGCACAAACTGGCACAAAATTGCCCAGTGTTGAACCACGTTGCTTTGAGGAGCAAGGAGGTTTCCCAGGTACCCACTGAGCAAAAGAAAAATGAGTCTCTGAGCATTTGCCCATCTAGTTTCTAGCCCAGCACCTCTCCTTTCTGTGTGGTCCCATCAACTAAAATTCCTTCTGAAGTACAAGGGTCTGCTTCAGTCTGGGAAGGAAGACAACGGTCAGGAACTTGTCTCATCCCTCTTGTCCCTCTGGGCTGAGGGCTCCTGGAGACCCTTGGCCGGTAGCTGGACCTCGTGGCTTGCACAGGAAAGAGATGAGATAGGGTGACCTTTGTCAGGACTTTGAGAAATGAGGCAAGGCTTGGCGTGTTTAAATCTCAGCTCTCTGGATATTCATCCAGTGTTTTGTGGTCATAACAGCTGGTTTGAAAGGCATCCCTTGTTCTTCAGGTCCTCCAGAGAGCTGCTTTGGAGAAGGTGACCCTAGCAAATGGACAGGGTACTTCAAGGAACTTTTAAGTTTCTGCCCTTTCCTGGATTTCAGAAGCATTGGAGATGGGTGGCGATGCTTGGTGTCAGCCATCGCTGGAGCTGTGGTACCATCCACAGCACGGACACGCCAGGTATCCAGCGCCTGCTGCGTGGACACCTTGGTCTCAGGTCCAGAAAAACTGCCTAATTTTGGAATAGGACACAAACACCCTTTGCTGAGATCTCACCCAGCTTCCACTTGGCCTCCCCTCCTTGCTGCGAGGAGGAGCTGATCCCATCTCCCATGGCACAGGGCTGCATCGCCTGGCCTTCTCTGTCCGTCCCCCTCATTCCCCCCCCCCCCCCTTTTCTGCCAGGCAACCCCCACCAATTTGACACCCCCCTGCAGTAAAGCTGCCCCTGGCTGTACTAATGCCCTTGTCCAAGTTGCCCATCCCTGGTGCAGGTGCTGATGCTCTGCTGGTCTGTGGCTTCGTGGAGCTCTGACCCATCCCGTGCAACACCCAGGAAGAGCAGCCGGGTGACCAGGGCTGGCTCGGGTGATCCTGCCACATCCTAACCCAGCGCTGATCCTCACTCCCACGCTGGCAGGGTGCTGGGGTGGAAATCCCAGAGGAGAAAAGCGGCTTCTCCGTGCCTGTTTGGCTGGGCAGGAGGGGGACACGTGTCCGTGAGCAGGAGCTTGGCGCAATCCCTGGGTGTCTGGGTCTGCAGATAGGGTTGGACCCTGGGCCAGGAGTCTGCCATAGCCGTCTCTTTTGTCCATAAGGATCTTTACGTGGATCTGTCTCTTCCCAGTCTCGCTGTGTCCGTCTCCTCCAGGCGCTGGCTGTACCGTGGCCATTAATACTGGCCGCGCTCCGGCCCCGGTGGCAGGCTGGCGCGCTCCGGTGCTGTGCTACCCTCAAATCCCCTAATTGGCTTTTTGGTTCCTTATACACTAAATTCAAGCTCTTTGCCCTCATCTCTTAATCTCCACGTAATCCTGACCCCATGCTCGTCTCATCTCCTCCTACTCTTTCCCATCCTGATTCGTCCCTTCCTTTCTCACTCAGCCTCGCGCCCAGTGTCCTGCCTTACGCTTTGAGTCAGCTCCGAGTTCCTCCTTCCCATGACTTTCTCCCCTTTAAACCTTCTTCCTCCCTCTCCCTCGCACGTGTCCTCTCCATCCAACCTCTGCCCCTTCCCTCCTGAGCCGGCTGCAGAGCACCACAGCCCCGCAGGGTTGCAAGCTGCTCCACGCGGGAGGTTTTCTTACCTTCTCCCGAAAATCCTGTTACAAATTTCCACACGTTTGTGACCACGCACTAATTCTGACCCAGCTTCCACCCGCTGCCTGCCCAGGGAGTTTGGACACTGCCGGGGGGGGGGGGGGGGGCTCACGCCTTTTGTAACAAGCTGGGCCACCAGGAAACCTCTGCAGAAGTTACAACTCCCCTCAGCAGACTTCGTAAGAAGGACTCGCCAGCTCAACGTTATGATTTGAAAACCCTCAGGACCTTGGGTGTGAAGGCTCCCATGGAAAATCCAGGAGGAAAACAGCCTCCTCCATGCCCAACCCCTTTTTTGAGCTCCGGTATGGATGGTGCCCTCAAAGGTGCTGGTACAAGCTCCCCGCTGTGCCCCGTTCCCCAGGGACTTGAGCAGTTAGAGCTCCAATAACCTTGTCCCTCAGCATCTCTGCATCGGTGGCCACAGCAGTTGCCCCCCCGTGGCTGAGCACCCCTGCAGGCTGGGGCACAGCGCCGAGCCCCCTCTGCACCGCGGGTACCTATCGTTGCTGAGAAGATGACGATTCCCAAGACGTTCATCTCGTTGTTGGTCCCCGGCAGAGTCCTGTAGGTCATCTCGGGTGGCGGCGTCAGCTCGAGGAACACAGGCCGATGAATTTCAGGGTTTTGGTCGTCGGGTGCAAAGTAAATAAAACTGAGCGATTTCGCTGGGATCTTTGGCAAGACGGGAGACTTCACCACCGGGACAAGAACGGTTCGGTACTGGAAGAAGAGCAAAGCAGCGAGGTCAGGGTCCTGCTGGCAGGGGGCTCCACGCTGCTGTGAACGGTGCTGGTGGTGCTGGGGGTTCAAAGTTTGCTTTTCAGGCGGTACAAGGTGAAAAGAGCAGCACCCTCCCACCCTTGTGTGCCCACCCTGGGGGGAGCAGAAACCTGGGGACAGGCAGGGTGGGGAGGAAGGGGGCTGGGTGTGGGGAAGAGCCCCCAGGTGGGGAGAGCAGCCCCCCGCCCCGGAGCTGAGCTCCATCCCAGCCGCTCACGGTGAACTCACCTGCTGGAATGAAGCTTCAACCAGGTTAGAAGGAAACATGTTCCTGTAAGAGAGCAATGGCGCGGGGGTCAGAGCACGCTGTGAGCCCCCAGGGAGCAGCCTGGGGGGCGCCTTGTGGCGGGGCACAAGGCCGATGGGAGCCCCCTTACAGCCAACAGCAGCTGGGGGGTCTCTGCGAGGCTGGTGGCGAGGAGAGGCTGGGAGGACGATGATGGGCAGGACTGGGAACCAACTGGACTCATGGAAAACCCAAGGCTGGGACAGACATCAGCCCCTTGTGCAGTGCAGGACCCCCTGGAGCAGGATGCTCAGAGCCTTATCCAGTCGCCCCAGTGCCTCCGGACATGGAGATTCTGACCCAGCCCCCGGGGCCGTGCTGCACCCCTTCCCCAGAGACCTCTTGTCCATCGGCTGCCTTAATCCAGTCCGCAGCCAGCTCCGGCTTGCTTTTCCCTTGCTGGGGGCTGCAGGGCTTGGCACGGCACGGCTGGGGGGGCGGGGGGAGAGCCCCTGACCTTTGCAGGGAATTTTAATCCCTCTGTTCCCTCCTGCTACACCCCGCTTTTCTGGTGGCTCTGGGAGGAAAGCTGGGGGGGTGACAGAGTGGCCAGAGGGACATGTGTGGGGAGAAACACCCCCACACCGCTGGGCTCGGGGCTGCTGGTGCCTGGTCAGCTTGGCCGACGGCTCTCCCATTTCCATCCTGGTGTCTCCTGGGAGCCCAGAGCCTTGTGGGAAGATCTTGGCTGTGAAATGCCATCGTCAGTTTGGCTCCTCGTGAAATCCTGCAACATACCTGATCAAATCCAGTAACGCGTCGGCGGAGCTGAGCACCACTTTCCCCACGGAGTAGTTGTCCTTCTGGGCAGCTGCGCCGGGGTGGATGCTGACCACGAGGATGATCCCAACGGTCACTGCCATGAAGGTGGTCCAAAGGTAGTAGGTGATGGTGATCACCCCCATCTTCCCGCAGGCCTTGGAGTCCATGCTGGCCAGCCCGGACATGAGGCTGCAGCAGAAAAGATTGTGGTCAGCATCTGCTCCCAAAACTGCACAGGGTGCATCTGATGGGGAAAAGCTCCAAGGTGGGAGAAGTTGCTACAGACATTTTCTTAACCCAAGCTTAAAGGCATCACCAAGCTCTTGCACATCCACGTGCCTGTGCCTGCAGGATCTCACGCCCAGGATGGCCTTGGGACCCCCCAGGCTGGACTGCAAAGCGCCCCAAGTCCCTTCTCAAGGTCTGGCCAAGTTTTCTGTTTTCTCCAAAAGATAAGAAGTAAACGTTCTTAGTGGACTTTGATGGTGAAGAACTAGCACTGCCCTTTTTTTGCGTGACACTGTTCTCTTAAGTCTCCGACACCCTGTGCTGCTGCCGTATGTCACTGCGAACGGCAAAGAAAGGTATTAGCAAGGTTTATAGAATCGTGGTGGGGACAGACCCCGCTCCCCGGGGAGAGAGCTGCTGGTTCAGACTCCACGTACACATAAGCTTTCCTAAGAAGTAGCCCATAAGCTACTTTTAAACAAAACTGCTCTAAAAATAGGGAGGGTATTACAGGCTGCACCAGCAGGGGTGCTGGTACTGGGGGCAAATGGGACTGCTGGGGGGCTGCAGCGTGCCCCATGTGCCCCCAGCCCCACACCGAGCTCCTGGCTGCTGACTTTCACCGCTCCAGCCCCCGCCCGGGGCTCTGCAGAGCCTGGCCCAGCCTGCTGACAGCATCTGGCGGTGGTCCAACAGCCCCCCGGTGGGACGTGATAGAGATGGGGGCTGAGAGGGTTAATGCCACCCTTGGGGACACACAAGGGACGGGTGGCTGAGGTGGTGGCCTGCCCACAGACCCCCTCCAGCAGCCACATGTCCAGGAGGAGAGAGACCCTGGGAAGCTCAAGAGAGGCCACAAAAGCAACGTGGAGGTGGGTGACACTTTCCAATATGAGGCTTGGGGAGCTCCAGAGGTGAGCCCTGATGTGGACAAATCCTTCCCCACCGTGTGCCCAGTCCCCTCTGGGACGGTGCGTAGAGGGAAGACACCAGTTCACCGTCATTCAGTAATTAAAAGAAGAAAAAAACCTGGTTCAACGTGCAAATCAAATCCTGGGAGCCCTGTGCAAATCCCGCATCCACAGGCGGGAGAGGGGTTGCCTGGGATGAGCCAGCACCACTGAGCTGCGAGAGGCTGAGAGCATCCCGAGAGCCAAGGAAGACCCAGGCAGCAGGGCAGGGGGTGTGAAATCCTGGTGGGGAAAAGAAAGCAGCTCAACAAGGGCTGATGCCAAAAAAGATCAAGTGGGGCCAGGATAGAGCCACTCTGCTCCCAACAATAAAGCAAAGGCAAATGAGACAGCAAGAAATCTCTGAAAAACAATGCAGAAGTGACACGTCCTCAAGGGAATGTAGAGCTAATTGTTTGGGTCTTTATAACAAGCACGTGCCAGCAATTGCTTGAATTATGTAAATCCATATAAGCTTTTCAAGACCTTGCTTAGACTTTCTAGAACTGGACAGGCTCATAAAAGTGGGGTTTGCAAACGCAGACACAAGACTGAGGGGTGCTTGTTGTTTCTACCCAAACTATCTCAAAACGCTCTAAGTCAGGAAATCTGCTTTGCATTTAAACAGCTGCCCATCACCAACTGCCCAGGGATGGTCCCAGCACCGCCAGCTGGCTCAGCCCAAAAAGAAGGGAAACACCCCAGGCAGCGCAGGTGTCTGACCTGGGGGCTGGTGTCTACCAAGTCCAGGTGAGGATTTCCATCGCTGGGAAATCATGGGAAAGAGATGGACACCAAGCCAGGGGATGCTGCTTGGTACCTGGCTGCTGCAGGCCAGGGTTATTCTCACACCAGGCAGTTGGGGAGTGATCTCCAGGGGGGGTCACAGGGCAATCCCCTGGGTGCGATGGAGACGGTACTTTAGAAGCAGAAGATGATGTCTCACCTGGAGGTGATCAAGGGCAGGATCAGCATCTTCAGCATCCTCATGAGGAGTTCTCCAGGGAAGGAAAAGTACTGCTTCTCCTGCAGGTAGAGCAGAGCTGCTATGTCAGGTGAGAGCTTAGCAGACGCTAATTGCAGTTTAAGGGCTTGAACTTGATAAATTTGCCTTTTTCCCAACCAAACGCAGCTCTGAGCTGGGTTCTGACACGGCAGCCGCTCCTTGAGGCACTCAGAGGTGCCGTTTCTCTGGCTGTCCCTTAACAGGAGCTGGGTCAGGGGTGGGAAATACTGGCCACGTGGGGAAACCTGGCTGTGAACCGGGAAGGGCATGTGAGGCTGGTCCCCTCCCAAAAACATCCATGGGGTCCACCACCCTCTAGGCCATGGTCCCCATGGCCCCACGGCTGGCTCCTCCTGAACGCTGTTGCTCTTGTTGAAGAGCAGAGGCTCGACCGCATGTGCAACGGTGCCCTGGTGCCAGCAGCAAACGGTGGAAAAACCTTGTGGCTGCAAATGGCAAAGCCGAGCTCGGGGAGAGGCCTGGGTGTCTGGGGGTGTCCACCCCGTGGCGTCTGCCCACCACTTGCATTCCTCACATGGGTGTGGGGAAGGGCTGCCTGGAGAGAGACCCCCGAAGCCAGGATTCCACAGCCATGGCCAAGGGAAGAGTGAGGAGTCTGCGAGACCAGCAGCCACCTGGCCAGCATCCCTCCCTCCCTTCCTCCACCCATCTCTCAGCAGCAGCCACCATCCTTTTGGCTGCTGAGTTCCTGCCAGGCCTCCATCCACCCACCCCTCGCTCCATCAATCCACCCACGCCTCGCTCCATCAATCCACCCACCCCTCACTCCATCAATCCACCCACCCCTCGCTCCATCAATCCACCCACCCCTCGCTCCATCAATCCGTCCATCCCTCACTCCATCAATCTGTCCACCCCTTGCTCCATCAATTCATCCATCCCTCGCTCCATCAGTCCATCCACCCCTCACTCCATCAATCCATCCATCCACCTGCCCTCCCTCCCCTGCTGCCCCCCAGCCCTTGTGCCGCTGTAGAGGTGCCACGTTGCTGAGATGGCCCCAAATTGAGCAGGTACTTTTGGTTACTCCCAAGTAACCAGCCCCACTGGGCTTTAAGGGATGCCAAACTATTGCAACCAGTGCCCCACCGGCTGCCCCTGCACCGAGCCACCCATGTGGCCCACGCACAGCAGCTCCTGTTGGGCACAGCCATGGGATGCCCAGCTAGGGGCAAGGAGCCCCCGATTTGAACAGCATCTCTTTTGTCAGGGGGTGTCTCAGCTTCGTGGCACTTCCCCAGGCAGGAAGGAAAGTGGGGACCGGCTGCTCCACCCCTCGTCTGCGGATTCTGGGACAAAAGGCTCTAACAGAGAAGTGGCTGCTGGGGACCAGGTGCGGGGCTGTGGCAACAGGGCAGGACAGGAGGGGGGCAGAGGACGGGTGAACTCGGTGCATGGCAGGGCGAGGGGCAGGAGCCCCCAGCCTCAAGCCCAGTGTGGGCGGCTGCTGCACTCTTGCAGGTGTGTGCTGGGATGCAGGGAGATTACACCCAGCCTCAATTAAGTAACAAGATCATCCCTGCTGCGGGCAGTGATGCTGAAGTGCGTAATGGAAGTGGCAAAGCTTTGCTAAGTCCTAGCGAGTGACACTGGGATGTTCCAGCGCTGACCGAGCTCTCCCTGAAGCAGCATCTCTCCTCCCGGGCTCAGCCCCGTGGATTTTAGTGCCGTGACGTTTAACAGCACGATGCTCCTAGAAAGTGCTGAGCAAACGCACCTCATTTTCTCCAATGCATTTGTCTCCAAGGTTCCTCAGAGGAAGGTGACCCCTTGGAGCCCCCAGCCTCTCTGCCAGCCACATATTGATTTGCTGGGCCCTCTCCAGAAAGTGGAAACGTTCTTTGGTTGAGCATCTGAGCAGCTGGGGACAGTAACAGCGGGAGCTTACCCCTCACACCCTGCACTGATGTTTGGGTTGGGGGGATTCTGTTACTGAGCATCTAGCAGCCAAGCATCCTTCCCCCCCTTCCCATCCCCACCCCACCTGAAGGCTCCTGGAGCCCCCCACTCCCACCTTTGGCATTTGTTGGCAGTTTTTTGGTAAAAAAAAAAAAAAAGTCAAGGGGAAAAACCTGCCCCGAGAGGTGGTTTTCTTGGGCAGGAGCCTCTGCTTTTGGGGCTGTGCCCATGTGGGTCCTTGATGGTGATGCCTGGCTGGCACCAAGGCTGGTTGCCCCAACCGCCCTGCTCCATCCCCTTGCTCCCATCCCCGTCCTTACCAGCTCCGTCAGCTCCAGCACCCGCAGCAGGAACCCCAGCAGGCACCCGGTGGCAACCGACAGCATCGACAGGGTCAAGAGGCCATTTTTATGCCAGAAAGCCCGTACCCACTTCCAGATGTGCCGGAAGGTGGTGGACAGCGAATTCAGCAGAGCTCTCCTGACCCGCTCCCACATGGTTGTCCTCAGCTGCCCAGGCGATGCCCCTTGGAGCAGCTCCCGGCGCTCCGCATCGCCCCTGGGTGCTGCCGCGCCGACGGACCCCTGCCCTTTGCCGGGAGCCCAGCGCTCCAGCAACTAATCTCCGGGACCAAAAGCTTCAGGGCAATGTGGGAGCCTTTCCCGTAATGGAAAGTGACGTCTTCAACTGGTTAATCTGTGCTTGGCATCCCGCCTGTGCTGGTTAACCAAACCCTCCCCGGTTAACCCTCCGCCCCCCGGGGCAGGGGCTGTGTGCTGCAGCCTGGGTCAGGGGTTCAGCCCTGGCACCCCCATGCCATCACAGCTGATCCAACAGGATCTGGGTCCTGCCATCAGAGGCTGCCACGGGGTCTGTGCTCCCACCGGTGCTGAGCATCCCCCACTCCTCCCCCACATCCATAAAGGCTTCATGAGGGCAAAGCTTGCAGGGGCAAATCGCTTCCCAAGAAACTGGAGAATCCCCCAAGGTGACCTGCTCATCCCACCAGCCTGAACGTTCCCCCAGGAATATCTGCCCCAGCAGACCTGCCCCCCAGCAGCTTTGTAGGGAAGCTGCCTCGAGGCTGCAGGATGCTGCTGGGACTGATTATTATGTCGATCACCATCGCTGCCCACAATATTTTAGAGTATTTCTGTGACCGGTTTTACTCCGGAGTCTCACTGGGGCAGAAGAGCGGTGCAGGAGGCAGCTGAAGGACGAGGTGGGTCAACACCCAGGGAAGGGAGCGCTATTCCCAGGCTGAGGATGCTCTGGGAATGGGAAAATATTGAAACCTCTCTGAATTAAAACCTCTCTGGCCCAGATTTTACCCCCCAACCAAAAAAAAAAGACCATGAAACCCTCTCAAACCACTGCCATATTTTACACAGGCAAAACAAAGCCAGGGAGAAGGTGTGACCCCAGGATCTCTGTGAACCCCTGCCCCTGTGGGACAGGACCCCTGCAGCCCCAGTGCGCTGAACGGCCTCACTGCTGTTTCAGCAGGGACACGGCGGCTTTTGCAGGCTTTTTCAGAGGGAGCAGAACTCCTTCCAAAGCAGGAGCTGACATGCAGCGCTGCTTGTGTTTCAGCCCTTGGGGAGGCCTCTGTTGATGCTGTCTTGTGCCTTCGGCTTTAGCATGGATCGCTCAACCTGCCAGGCAGCAGAATTAGATAAAATGTTTGCTCTCCTGCACAGCTAAAATACAGTTGTTTCTATCCAGACCCATCTTCAGAGCTATCTCTGAGCCAGGGGATGGAATTTGCAAGCTGGGAGTGAGCAACTGCTCCGGAAAAGGCACCCCGAGTTGCCTGGGGGACCAGAGACATCTCAAAGGACATCGAAGGTCCCTGGGGCTGGCGGCAAGTGGACAGAGCAAGCTGAGAAGGGAAGGGGTACGGAGAAGTCCACAGAATTGGGAATGGAGGAACATGAGGACCTGTGGGGAGCTGAGAGCAAGGAAGAGATGTCCCAGAGAGTTGGAGAAGAATCCCAGAGAGGGAAAGGAGAGAGGGAAGGCAGGGAAGTGGCAAGGGGGCAGGAGGGGAGGCCCTGGTGCTGGTGTGGGGGTCACTGGTGCCTGCCCATGCCAGGCAGCAGTGCCCGGTGCTTGGTGAAGGGGCTTTGGCAGCAGTTCCCTCTGCACCTACCATAAATCTCAACATCATCGTAGATGTCAGCGTCCCTGTGAGGAAAAAGACGGGTTATTGTGAGCAGTCTGGTCTCCTATGTCTCCACCACCCCCTGACGCCGAGACAAGGGCCAGCTCCTGCTGCTGCATCTGTCATCTCTCCTCCAGCATCCACCGCGCAGCCCTGCCCGCTGCCTCCCAGCCTCACGCTCTCCCCATGGAGATGGGATCCCTTGGTGTGGGGTGACCGTGGCTCTGGCTGTGACAGTAGCCCACCCCAGGCTGCCAGGAGCCACAGACCCAGCCGTGCGGAGGGGCAAGTGCTGGCCCCTCCTGCTGTGCCACCAGCAGCATCTGAGCAGTGTCTGGGCAGGTCCCACGTGAGGGTCCGCAGCGTGGGGAGTGGTCGCAGTGCCCCAGGATGTTGCCCCCAGTGCCAGAACCATTCCTGACACCAGAAATGGCAGATCCCAAGCCCAGGGTAACTAGCTGGTGGTCAGTGCCTTGGCTGGATGGTTTTGAGGTGGCACTCAATGGCCAGGGTCGGTTCAGTGCCATGCACTTGCTGGGGAATTGCTACAGCTCACGGAGTTGGGGGGAAGGGGCCAGGGAAGGGGTACTCACAGGTGTAGCATCACAGCCCGGGGCACGTACCCATCTGCAACAGAAGAGGAGAAGCACGTCGGGTCGTGCCAGGAGCTGAGACACAAATGGGGTCTCACCCCAGCACCCGCCCCTGCCCAGGACAGGCAGGTTCAGCAGCAGCTCATCCCCAGGGAGAGCTGCGAGCAAAGCAGGAGCTCAGCTCCGGGAAGGCGAGCTGGACCCTTGGGAGGAACCTGCGGGGGGCAAGGCAGGGAAAGAGCCTGCCAGGCTGGGCGGCAGCTGAGTGGGAAGAGCCCGATCCCCATCTCTCTGCCTAGGGGATCTGCAGCCCGTTTCACCGGAGCATCCTTCGGGGCAAACGTGGCTTGTGGGCTCCGTGCCTGCGGCAAACCCTGCTGAGCTGGTGGCTGAGGGGCTCCGGGACCCGCAGAGGCTTTGAGCAGAGGGAGACGACCAGGCCAGCGAACAGCTAAACGGTGGGTGCCAAGCAGGAGGAAAAGCAGGACATTTGGGCAAGGAGCAGTAGGAATATTTGAGACCCAGGGTAAGTCAGGTCCCTCTGAACAGCAAGGGGATGTCTCCTGCTGTCTACCGGGGTAGAAACTCGATCCCAAAACTCTGTGTGCTGTGATCCCCCCTGTGGGCAAAGCCTCAGCCCCCCCCCCAAGACTTACACCTCCTCTGGCTGTTTCGGCAGAGGATTTGCTCCTGATTTGTAAACTGAATGACATCAAGAATTTCTCCTCGTCGCAGTGGCAGGTTCTTCCCTCCACCCCTCTTCTCTGTTGCTGCGGGGTCGACCATCATCCGAGTCAGGACGTTGATGTTTCCTTCGAACTGGAACACAAACAGCAGCGCTGCAGCTCAGCGGCTGCCCCAGGGGAGCGTGAGCCAGGCAGCTCCCACCACTCGCCCTTCTCGGAAGAAACAGATCCCTCTCCAGCCCGATGGTCCTGGGGACTGGTTTGATCTGGGGGTGTTGCAGTGGGGAACAGGGCAGATGTGACCTGGGTATGGGCTGGTCTCCGCAGAGCACAGCTCTTCCCTGCCAGTGCACTGCACCCTTCTCAGGAGACGAGGGGGAGCTTGGAAGGGGAAGCAATTTGCTCATCGCTGCTCACCTTGAATTTCTTCTGAAACTCCCTGTCCGCCTTCTCTTCCTTCTTGCAGTCCTTGAGCGTCATCGGCTTCATTTTCCGGGAGACCTGGGCTTCTCTGCAGGGTCGTTGTGAGTCATGGGAAAACTCAGATGATGCCACGCGCTGCTGCCCCCCTTCCCCTTCTCCCCCCAGGGCTGCTGCCCCATCAGTTCTCCTGCACCAGCTCTGGGGGCTGCTGGGGCTCTCGGGCCAGGTTTAAACCTGCTGCTTGTGCTCTTCACCATGGACATTTCTATCACGAGCCCAGCAGAAACCATTAAACCACCAGCTTTTTCAAAGCAGGAAGGAGCCCTGGCCATTTTGGGACCCTTAGAAAGAGTAAAAACCCCCGTTACCTCTGCGCAGCTGCCAGCAAGGCAACACTGTTAGAAGCTTGACCGGCATCTCCACCTGTAAAACCAAACCCTGGGACAGAAGCTGCTGTGAGGTTGCTATAAGGTGTAGACACCCGCTGAGACCAGACACAAGACTGAAACAGCAGCAAAAGCTTTCTCCTCCTGGCCCCAAAGCTTGAGTTTGCCCCCTGAGCGTGTGTGGGGGGGGTGGGGATCAGGGTTTCCCATGCCCATTTACAAGGCAGCAGAGAAACCCATCTCCCTCCCGTGCATGGCAGCAGCGGGCTCAGTGTAGGCTCAGTGTCATCAGCACCTCGAGGCTCTCTGAGCTCACCCCAGCCAGAATCCCAGCCCTCCTGTACCCACCTTCTCCGGGGTGGCGATACACTGGTGGCTGGGATATGGGGGACAGCTGAAAGCCTTTGCCTCTCCCAAGCAGCCCAGCGGGCTCTACATCATCGTACAGCTCATCTTCATCCCTGCGACAAGGCAGACAGCAATTAGCAAGCCCTGTTGCATCAACAGCACCGGGGGCCAAGGGCAGCATTGAGGCTGCCAGGACGGGGGGCAACAGGCAGTTGGGCCACCGGTGGGTTGGCCCCAGGTGTGGGACAGAGCGGGACAGCAGCTCCTCACAGGGCTCAGCACTGTGGCACAGCAGCCTGGCGTGCAGGATGGCAGCAGCCAGACACGTGTCCCTTCTGACCCTGACCATTCTGCAATTCTGGGACCCTCTTGCTGTCCCCTCTTGTGCCTTTTCCACCGGGTTGGGACAGCCTGGAAGCCACCTGGAAAAAAAGTGCTGCCTTGGTCCTTACCCCGTTACACTCGGAGCATCCTGCGGTGGGAACTGCATCAGGGCTGATGTAACGTACCCTCTTTTTTTACCTATGGTAAAAAGAGGAATGGAAGAGAGCAGTGAGGGATTATTTCACATTTTCTCCTCAACTCCATCACCCACTCTGAGGTCAGAGCCACCCTGGGCTAGATTTAGTGCAGAGGGATGCGGAGACATAAAACTGACTGCACAGCTGGATCCAGTGAGGAGTTTTTACTCCATGGCCCAGCTGGAGATTTTCTTCCCTCTCAGCACACTGGGGCACAGCCCATCAGGGAACTCACTGGGGACCTTTAATATCTATTTTCCCATTGCTACATCCCTAATGTTACTTTCTCCCTGGACCAGTGACAAAAGGAGAGGGGAAGAGGCCAAAATGGGTATTTTGAACGTGCTGAAAACCCAAAACTCCAGACCTGTACCACAATCAGGGCAAGCCCTGGGTATCTCCATGTGCATCTCCATCAGCCAGAACACGCTGCTGTACCCTGTATGATGGCCGGCACGTCTACATCTCTGCTAAGATCCCGTTATTTTTATCACCAGCCTCGTAGTTGTTACCAGCCTGGTCAACCAAGATCAACCAACAGCTGGCACGAAGATCCGCAGTACAACATTGCAGCTCTGCTGGGTTAGTGTACCAAGTAATGTGCAATCATACACCAGGCCCTAAAAATCAGGAGTTTGCCCTAAAAATTATCAAAACTAACCAAATCAGGGTGGGGGTGTAATTTCCACATGCTATGCCTATAAAAGCCCCTTCAGCACTACCAGCCTCCACCTCTCCATCAGCTCCCCCACTATTTCCATCTCCCAGAGCTCCAGGCTCTAACTGGGGAGGTTTTCCTTTCCCGGGGGACCTGCAGGCGCCTGTCCGTACCCAGCTGCGTGCTCCTTGGTGGCTCCACGGCAGGACAGAGGGGTGTCCCAGGATGTGCAGCCACACCAAACTTCTCCAGATCAACAACAGGAGGGCGCCTGGGCTTGGCCGGCCTCACTCCCAGCACCTTGACGTGTGGCAAAGGCTTCCTGCGGGGCACAGCTGGGTGCCCCGTCCTGCGGGAGCTTCCCGCAGCATCCAGGGGGGCTGCAGCAGCGATGCCTTTGGCAGGAACCACTGGAGCACCCTTGTCTTTGGCCAGTGGCCATGTCTGCTGAGCTGGGTTTCTCTGGGGAGGATGGGAGGTGGCTCCCACCTCCTTGTTCAACGCATCTCCTCCTCCTGGCTTCGCAGGGGCTGAGTGGAAGCTGGCATCCTGAGAAATCCCTTTCTTCAGTCGCACCGTCCATCCCGGGGGCTCACAGATGGAACGAGGAGACGAATGCTGTCCCACACCCTGACCTTTACTGTGAGACGGAGGAGCCCTGCTGAAGTCCACCCTCCTTGTCCAGGGGGGCTCTGGAGGCAGCTCGCCCTTGGAGCCTGGCACTGGGCTCTGTCCCAGTGACATCGCAGGGGATGCTGCAGAGCGACTCTCCGGCCACCTGCCCGCTTCGGGGGAGTCTTTCCTGTTCCCTTGGAGCTTCGCCCGCAGGTGCCTCACCACGGCCTCTTTTTCCTCGAGGTGTGTCTGCAACCATTGAGAAAAGCTCTAGTGAAAACACCGTGGGGGAAAAGGAGTCAGCCCCGCCCCGGGGAATGCAATATTTTTTCAACATGGCTTTATACTAAGCCTCCTCCATGAAATGTGGTCTTTGCTCAAAGAACGTGTCTGAGAAAACAACACCAGGCTGCACCAGATCAGGAACAAGTCCCATCGCCATGAGGGCATCCAGGAGGCATTTCATGGAGTCCATTTTTTGCCCTGATGCTCCTTCGTTCACCACCAGGGACAAAACAGAGGGCTTGGATGAGGGATTATACTCTACTAGTAGCAAAGCTCCTGAGGGCAGAATTTGAGATCTAGAGGTTGCCCAGGGCTCAGATGGGAGCAACCTGCCTTGCCCTGGTCCTGGTTCCCATGAAATCCATGGTGAACCCGGGGCAGCTGGTCAGGAGTTGGTGGAGGAGACCCCACAGAGCCATCAGCATCCCTCCCTGGAGGAAAACCTGGGACGGCGCTGATGAAACTCATCCTACCAAAGCCTGCATGCAAAACTAACGGCCAAGCAGCAGCAGATCTGCCCTACTTTCGTGACCAGCACATTTCCTGCGCTGCTCACACCGTGCACACGTGAACTGGGACGTGCTGCCCACAGCGCAGAGCTGCCCCTGTCTGCCCGAATGACCAAACCCCACCTTTTTCTGAAGCCTCCAGAGAAAGGCTGCCAGGAGGAAGCTGAATGACTTTTGGAAGAAGAGTGTCAGGTTTGAGGTAGGGCACCAAGCTCAGGTAGCGGGGATTTATATTCTTCCTAAGCTTCTCAGGTGGACCTTACAGGAGGGGAGGGATCATCTTACCCTCCGGGATCTTTCTCCCACCCCTTGTCCCTGGGCCACAGTGACCCTTTGCACCGGAGCTGGCTGCTCTGCTTCTCCTTGGCAAGCCATAGGCTTTGTGAAGTTCTCCTCCCTCTAGGACTGCAGTATGGGTTTGTGCTTGCGTAATTTTTTTTTTCTTTCACAACAGAAGGGCTAGTATGCAAAGAAGCTAGCGCAATAATTTTAGATATAAGCGCTCTAATGGATATATACCTAAATAAGTGCAAGTTCCCCTTGCATCCCCGGGCACTCACCCCAATATCCCCAGTAAATGCTGCAAATGCAGCACTCTGACCATAGCCTGTGGTAAAGCACCACCAATTTGCTGTTTCCTGTACACCAGGCAGTGGGGTTCTCACCTAACTAGCAATAACAAAGCAGCTTTTTCCGGAGTCTCAAACATGCTGCTGGGATTTTTGGTACCCGAATGATTCAGAGGTTTGTAACCATCAATTTTGGAGCCGTTCCGTCAGCTGGGACGTGCCCAGAGCCCTCAGGTGTCCCTGTGGGACACAGCACTGCTGCCACCAGGATCAGTTCCAGGATTTTTGCATTGGTGGGTGCTCTCCTGGAGGCAGCAGCAGCAGCAGCGGGTGGCCTCCTCCTCTTTCACACAGGTTTATATCCACCCAGCAAGTGTTGCACTGAGCCCAGGAACTGGTCAGAGACCTCTGAAGCTCCAACCAGCTCAGATGTACCAGAGGACTTGGTCTTCCAGGAGGAGCAAGGGAGACCCTTGCAGGACCCAGCCCCTCGCAAGGACACTGCCAAAGCCCTTCCAAGCAGGAGACATGGCTTCACACCCCACACCCTGTCCCCAGGTCCAGCACAAGCCAGGTTCTTACTCACCATTTTCCAACAGCGGATGCTTTCCTACGTGCTCACCTCCTTTCTAAGGACCACCGGTGGTACCCCAGCAGGACCCGTGCCAGGCGAGCCTCTCTGAAGTCTCCCTCCTCTGAAACCAGAAGCTCTTTCCTAACGGTCGGTGAGAAGCTGCGTGCAACACCAGGAAGTCCCTGTAGCCTGACCACAAAACAGAATGAGGACAAGGAGGACGAGGAGGAGAAGGAGGAGGAGGAGGAGGAGGGGGTGCAGCTCTTGGTGCACCATGAGCTTGGACTCTGCCGCTGTTGGGAAGCTTGGAGCCCACTAAGCCCTGCTGCCCCAAAGAGTGTCACCCAGAAAAGAGCCTGGGGTTTGGGGAGTATCAAAAGCGTCAAGGGTGAGCGTCGGGAGGACGGGGACAGGCTGTTTCAGTGGTGTCCAGCGACCAGACAAGGCACAACGGGCACAAACTGTGACACAAGAAGTTCCATCTCAAGATGAGGAAGAACTTCTTTACCTTGAGGGTGATGGAGCACTGGGAGAGGCTGTGGCATCTCCTTCTCTGGAGATGTTCAAACCCTGCCTGGCTGTGCAGCCTACTCTGGGAGAGCTGCTGGACTGGGTGGTCTCCAGAGGTCCCTTCCCACCCCAACTGGTCTGTCATCCTGTGGTCCAGTGGCCAACGTGACCCTGCCGCAGGTCAGGTCTTCAGAGCCCCGTGGGACCCACAGAGGGTGGAGGCAACTTGTGGTGGTTGCACAGCAAAACCAGCGTGGCCGCACACACGGTGCTTCGCCGGAGCGTGGGAGGGCAGCGGTGGGGGGCACGGCTTTCGGCGTACCCCAGCCTGGCTGGTATTTGCCCCGTGGCAAAGCCCAACTCTGCTGGGAAGCAGGGAAGCCTCCGCAGGTCCTGGTGGCACCGCTTGTCACCTCGGGGGGAGATCCGAGAGGTCAGGCCAGGCGCCGTGGCAGGGATGCTCTGCCCAGCGACGGGTGGGTGCTGGTGTCCCAGCCCCATGGCAGCATGTGTCCCCCAGCAGCGTGTCCCCCCAGCCCTGTGCGGGGCTGTCCTCCCATGTCCCCCAGCCCTGCAGGGCTCTGTGCCATCAGCAGCGTGTCCCCTCAACCCCCAGCAGCGTGTCCCCCCAGCCCTGCGGGGGGCTATCCCCCCATGTCCCCCCAGCAACAGCGTGTCCCCCCAGCCTTGCTGAGGGCTGGTGTGTCCCCTCATTCCTGCAGGGGGCTGTCCCCCCAGCGGCATGTCCCCCCAGCCCTGCGGGGGGCTATCCCCCCATGTCCCCCCAGCAGCGTGTCCCCCCAGCCCTGCCGGGGGCTGTCACCCCAGCATCGTGTCCCCCAGCCCTGCGGGGGGCTGTCCCCCCGTGTCCCCCCCATGTCCCCCACCCCTGCGGGGGCTGTCCCCCCGTGTCCCCCCAGCATCGTGTCCCCCAGCCCTGCGGGGGGCTGTCCCCCCGGTGGTGCCCGCAGCGGCTGCTGCCTGCGGAGGACACGGGCAAGGCCGGGCCGGGGACGCCTTGGCCAAGCGTGGCGGTGCCCGGGGGTCCTGCGGGGGGCGGGGGGCACCGGAGGGTTTGATCCCACCAGCTGGAGGGGGGATGGAGGGGGGGTCGCTGCCGCGCGGGGGGCAGAGCCCTGTTCGGGGGGAGAGGGCGGCCGAGAGCCGGGCCGGGGGCACACGGGGCGGCGGGGAGTCCCCACAGGCGGCCGGGGGAAGGACGGGGCCGGCGGGGAGCCCCGGGGCCGTGTCTGCGGGCGGGGGGCGCCGTCTAGGGTGTCCTGGGATCCCCGGGCCCGCGGGTGGGACGGGGGCGGCAGGGCCGTTCCTGCGGTGCCCCCCGACCCCCGCCAGCCCCGGGCCCCGCCGTGCGGAGGCTCCGCCGCGGCCCCCTCGGCCCGGCCCCTCCCCGCGGCGGCCCGGCGCAGGCGCGGCGCTGGGGCGGGATGGCGGCGGCCGGGCCGGTGGCGGGCGCGGAGGTGCCGGGGCCGGGCCCGGGGGAGGAGGCGGCGGGCGCGGGGCCGCCATGCCCGGGGCCGGCCCGCCTGGCGCGGCTGCCGCTGGCGCGGGTGAAGGCGCTGGTGAAGGCGGACCCGGACGTCAGCCTGGCCAGCCAGGAGGCCGTCTTCGTCCTGGCGCGGGCCACGGTGAGGGGCGGCGGCGGCCTGCGGGAGCCCCGGGAGCCGCAGCCCGCGGCGCTGCTTCGCTCTTAGAACCGGCGCTTGGCGGGGGCTTAGCCCGGAGGGCGCGGCGGGCCCCGCTCCAGGCGCACGGTAGCCCCTGCCGGGCCGGGCCCGCCGGCTGGAGGGCGGGGAGGGGCCGGCGGCGGTGGCCGGGGCCCGCCGGGGGGCCGTAACGGGGCTGCCCTCCATCGGGGGGGCTCCCGCTGCGCGGGCCGGGGGCGCTGGCTGGGCTGGGCTGGCCCGGCCGCCGTGTGAGGCCCCGTGCGGCTCTGCGGCACCTCCCGGCGGCCAGGGCTGGGCACCGGCGGGGCAGCGCCGGCGGCTGGGCTCGGGCTGCGGGGCACCACCGGGTGGCGCTGGGCACCGGCTGCTGGGTGCCACCGGCTGCTGCTGGGCAGTGGCTGCTGGGTGCCACCGGCTGGTGCTGGGCAGTGGCTGCTGGGTACCACTGGCTGGTGCTGGGTACCACCGGCTAGTGCTGAGCTCAGGCTGCTGGGCACCAGCTGGTGCTGGGCTTGGGCTGGTGCTGGGCTTGGGTTGCTGGGCTTCAGTGACTGGGCACCACTGGCTGGTGCGGGGCACCATCTGCTGGGCACCACCAGCTGCTGGGCTTAGGCTGCTGGGCACCAGCTGATGCTGGGCTTGGGCTGGTGCTGAGCTCCAGTTGCTGCTGGGCTTCAGTGACTGGGCACCACCGGCTGGTGCTGGGCACCACCGGCTGGTGCTGGGCACTGTCTGCTGGGCACTGGCCAATGCTGGGCACCACTGGCTGGTGCTGGGTACCACTGGCTGGTGCTGGGCTCAGGCTGCTGGGCACCAGCTGGTGCTGAATTCCAGTTGCTGCTGGGCTCAGGTTGCTGGGCTTCAGTGACTGGGCACCACCAGCTGCTGGGCACCTGCTCCCCACTGCTGAGCACCCACCGCGTGGCACGGATGCCGGTTGTGCTCAGTCCGCTCCATCCTGAGCTGAGCATAGGGCACCCTTCTTCCTTCAGAAGATGCCGTGGGAGCAGCTGGTGTGCAGCCAGCCTCCCAGCCCTGTGCAGGGAACCCCCTGTGTGCGACACACTCGGGGCCTTCTCCTGTTGCTTCTCATGTGCACCGCTGTCCGACGATCGCATTTGTTATTCTTAGAGCAATTTATTGGGAAGGGGAAATTTTAAGGTGGAGGTTCTGGTTTCATGCCAAAGTCGTGCAGGACCTTTCCTCAGGGTGTTCTCTCCTCCTTTTCTCATCCCCTGTGTGAAACACTTCTTTTTGCCTTGCAGGAGTTGTTTGTTGAAACCATAGCCAAGGATGCGTACGTGTACGCTCAGCAAGGAAAAAGGAAAACTCTGCAGAGAAAAGACCTGGGTATGAGGCATATTTTGTGCTATCCTTAGCAAAGTGTTGCAGTGATGGAGGATTTTCCCACCTGTCCCGGTGGGATGAAGCAATCATAGGTGCTTCTCTTTTTCTGAAGATGGGAGAGAAAAACTTCTCTTCTACCAAATATTATGCTAATAATTTCACACACAGGCTCCAAGCCAAGTAAACCTCTTTGAAATCCATTGCTGTACTGTGATGTAATTTCAGATGCACATGCAAATATGGAGTTGGTTTATCCATGTTAATTGTTTTCAATTTGCTTTGCAGATAATGCCATTGAAGCTATTGATGAATTTGCTTTTTTGGAAGGTGAGTTTCTACTTGGTTTCACTTGGTTTCAGTATTTTCTGTAATCTTTTTGGGAGAGAAAGAACTTAACCATCTGCAGAGGCCACTGTTTCCGCATCTTTAATGATGTAACTTGTTATGCCCCTCTCTGAACGGTGAAACACAAATCCAAGTGGACCCTGAAACACATACAATACTTTTTAGCTAGATTTGGTTTTACTTGCATGTGATTTGCTTAAACTTGAAAAAAAGTTACTGCATATTCCTTTGGCAGCTTGTAAACACGTTTCATTTGTCCACATAACTGCATTTCTAATTGCTGAGACTAATTTTTTTTTTTTTCCTTTTCCATTTTTAGGTACTTTGGACTGAGGTGGACAGAGATGGAGCTCTCTGGAGAAAGAAACTGAGGAGATGGACATGGAGTGGAAAACAGGACACTGAGAGTTTGAAAATAGTTCCTGGAATTGAGACACTGAAATGACAACCATAATATTTTGTATAAAGTTTAAGTTGTTGTAAGTTCTTTATTTAAAAGGCAGATTTTTTTTCATAAATATTTTGTATGTCACTTAGCTGTGCCCTGCCGCCACGGTGCAGACTGCTCTCCAGCTTTGGCCAGGTCACACGGCAGTTGCTCGGAGTAGTTGTCCCTGCCTCTCCAGGTACTCTGCAGCACCACAGAGCTCGGAATGGAGAGTAGCTTGGCTCAGGTGCCCAGGCATGGTGAAATGTTTTTTTTTATGGAAATGTATTTTCTTTGTATATGTTTGTTTCTTGGCCAAACACAATTAAATTTTTTATTATTTTTTTTGTTGAACAGCTGTGCTGATTTCTCCTGTGCTGCTGGGATGAAGGGGATGGTGTTCCTGTAGCGCTGCGGTAAATGGCATAGTTTTGAAAGGATGCCTTCTAATAGCATTTTGCTTTCGCTAATTGTGTCCTCAAGGCATCTATCCCAGTGAAGCCCTGTTGTCCTCCAGGAACTATGAGCTCCAGGCTTTTTCCTAGGGGTGTACAGCTTCCATAAATCTCTGTGATTGCTGCACCTGTAAGTAGTTGTAACCAAAAAAACCCACCACCCAGCCTCGACCCAAACCCCTATTTCAAATACCAGAGTGGTGTCAGGTGCCTTATGCTGCCATCACTGTTCTCTTGTGCACTTTCATTCCTCAGTCTGGCAAAAAAACAAAAAAATTTCCCTGGGAACTGGATCGGTTCCCTGCCACGTGCACTTGGCCAAGGTGGTGCAGAGATCCTCACTTCTGTAATTCAGAGGCATGGGCAGCAAGCATCCAGGACATCCCGCTGCCCTCGGCAGGCACAGCTGAGCCCCTTGCATCACCCGAGCACCATCTGTGCCTCTGCTGTTTCCAGGATTTTGGTGGGGGGGCTAGCACTTCCCTGCGTGTATTTGACAAGCTAGAAGGAAAGATGGTTCCTCTTGGCTCCAGGACTCAAGTCACATTGAAAAGAAGCAAAAACAGAGCAGCAGCCTCTCCGTCTCGGTGTGGTTGTGGGGAATATGCCGACATTGCTGGTGTGAGTCCTACCCTGTTGTCATCTTTATCAAAGAGCCAGCTTTGTTTCAGCTTTAGTGTCCCGAGGGCAACAAAAGGGGGCTGTCCCTAGATAAAAAGGCCATTGAATGCAATGAATGAGTTTGAAGGATGAAGGTTCCTTTCAAATGAGGGGACTTAAAAGTGACTCCAAACTGAATTAGTTTGAAAGTGGTGGGAAGAACAAAGACCCCCTGGGAGCTTCCCCAGGCTGGGAGCAAAAGCTCTCAAGAAACGCTTTGAAGTTTGCTGGAGGTCTGATCCCTGTAGACATGTTGTGGGAGGATGCCATCACTGCTCAGGCTGCTTAGGTGTTTGCTCAGATCGCAATCTGAAGACATTTGCTGGCTATATGTGAACCGGTTTGTCGCTGAGCCCTTCACCTGGTGGCCCGCTGAAGGAGGACCTGGTATTAGTATCAGAGATACTGGAGGTCTTTTTGTGTCTCCCAAGGTGCAGTATGCAGGACCCACTAGCTGTCGTCTTCTTCGTCTTCTTTGCTGGGCTCTTGCGTGCTCCTATCTTTGCCAGTAAGTTCCTTTTTCCCTCTCGTTGTCTTCAATGCTGCTTTGGCCTCTTTCATAGGAGAGAAAAGTGCTCGTGTGGGTGTGTAGTGCATGGCTGTGCACGGGCTTCATTCCTATCTGATGCTTCTGTACAGACATGGTGTGTGCTTTCTGCAGTTCTTCGCTGTAAGCAGCACCGAGGGTTGTCTGCACTCAGCAAACAGGTTTTTTATGTTTGATGATGCGGGGTTTGTCTCGGGGGAAGCTGCTGTGCAGAAATCTTTGGGGAGTTCAGTGCCCTTGAGCTGCTCTGTGCTGTGTGTGATCGCTCCTCTTACCCGAGCTCCCGTTGCAGTAATGTGGAAGTAGCAGAGAGCAGGGGACTGATGTCCTAAGATAAAACACCGCTAACCACAACGTTTTCTTGGAGTAATTAAGCAGCTAGGTGTTTAGCCAGGTCTGAGAGGTCAAATGGGTCATGTCCCTTTATAAGGACTCTAAATCTCTCCCTTATACTGGAGCAGTTTGGTTCAGGACAGCAGGTGGCTGGAGACTGGTGCTTGGTGCTCAGCGCCTCCTCTCCGCTCCAGCAGGAAAGGTGGTGAGTTACAACTGGGGTGACACTGGGCTCGGTGGTTTGTGACCGCAGGTGTCGATGCTGACGGCAGAGGGGACGAGCAAGGGAACCTGTTTGCAGAGAGGGGCTGCTGCAGGAGGCAGAGCCATTTCCTCCACGTTGGGCATGGTGAGTCCCCCCTTTGCCCCCAAGAAACCTGCATCCTTTAACCTTCCCCACTCACATCCTGCTCATCATCCCTCCCGTATTCCTTTTATGTTGAAATTATCCTAGTGACTTCTCCCTCAGGGGATTAAGGACAGGAAAATACCATGAGGACTCGTCACCCAGATAATCCCAACGCTTCAAGCATTTTTTGGTAGCATAGGGACTGACGGGCAGCCTGGCCCCTAGGTCTGTGCGCCTGCAGAAAGGAGGTTGCATTTTCTGTACCGGTGTGCTGGCAGGGGGGTTATGTTTGTAGTCTGTGTTCGCCTCCGTTTGGCACTGCATAAATTCAGGACTACTGCAGGCTTTTGCTTCCCAGGATTAACGTTGGAAGGGCTGTCAGCAAGACGGTAGGGCAACCCGACTTTACCGTGCAGAGAAAGTAGAAAATAGCTCCGTTTGTTCACCAGAAAAAAAAAAAAAAATCTGTGGCCTTCAGGACTAGCCTCTGGTCTCGGTTCCCCTTGTAGCGGCAGTAAGGCTACATAAGATGAGCTTCAGCTGTTTTTAGCACCGATATGTGAAAATGGCTTTAAACTGTATAGCTGAAAGTCTGAGGTTTCTTAGGCTCAGTGCACGAGAGCAGTATTTGCACATATTTAGCTTTTGTTGTTTACAAAATATCAGGTTCTTGTGTGAACAGTAGGAATTATAAAATGATCGTATCCAAATTAAGAACTGTCACGAGCAATGACAGCTCATCATCTCCAGAGGAGACAACTTCCCAAGAGTAAATAATGATGAAAATAGTAAAAGTAGGAATAGATAGCGATAAAAATAATAAACACAGCCTGTATTGCTGCGGGGATGGGAGGGCAGGGGTTACCAGTGTCTCCAGCTGGCAAGTGTCCTTTGCAAAGTGACCAGTGGAGCATTCACAGGGATCACCACCTGGGAATGGCTGATACGCTGCAAATTGCTACCTGGCTTGCTGCTCACTTGTTTCCCTGGGCAAAGCAATCCTGGGGCAGCTAGCGGCGGCTACAACCCATGTCTGAGTTTAGAACGTCCCTACACTTCCTGGTGTCCCTACATACTCCCTGGTGTTGCGCAGCATGGTGATGGGGGCTGCCTCTCGCACTGACACTGAAGATGAGGTTTGAAATCAATGCGAAATCAAAGTTTTGGGGCCCACACTGGGTCTGCAACTCCACCAGGTGAAAGCAGATGAATTATAGTGGTGCTGAACTACTCAATGGGCACTTTTAAGGCCAATATTCTTCCCTGTTATACGATAAAAGGAGGTTTTACATCAGTCAGTCCTTTGAGCATGGACGGTACTGTTGGGGAAGAATAGCTCATTTTAGAAGGATTTCCAGAAGAAACAGCCATCAGCCAATAACCACGATATTTTGCAAACTCAAAATACAGCAGAATAAACCAATCTAAACCTGGATGTCACGGTCCTGTCTCCCATTCCCACCTTCCCATCCTCTGCCCGCAGGGCTAATGTGGCAGTGCCGCAGCTTTGGGGAGCTGTGAGATGGGAATTTGGGGGTGGGGTGGGGGAGTGCAGGTTCGTTTTCAGCTCAAGCAGCCCCACAAAGAGGTTCCTTTGGGCGAGGAGAGCTGGGTTTCTCTTTCTCTTTCTGTCCTGGATCCACCCTGAACCCGCTGGGTGCTCAGGCTTGTCCAGTACCTTCAAGGTCTGCAGTTCAGTGACAGCTGAGCATTTGCATTTTCCTTTTGCTAATCAATGTATTCATCTATTCTCACCCCACCCTTCACGAGCTCACTAAAAAAAGTTAAATTGATGGTTTCCTAGGGTAGATTTAATTGCATTCTTTATATTCTGTAGAACACTTACCAGTCTGTTATGAAATGTTTTACTTCTGATCTGCAAGTGCAGTAGTGGTGTCTGCAGCACTAGCTTTCCCTCTGGGATTTCCACAGGTGCTCAGGCTGAAGGAATCTCTTTCCCAGGCAGAATTCCCAGGGGTGGACCCTGTATTTTTATTCAGTATTTGTGTTGTACTTGGCCCTGGTTTCAGCTTGGGCCTCCCCAGCATCACACAATTAGGGAGGAGTAATCGTTTTGTTAATCTCATGTCCCACAGATGTCTCTGGCAGTCCTGTCAGCGTGGACGTTGGAAAGTGCCGGTCCAGCTGCTCATCCCAGCAGATCAGCTCCCTCAACCCCAGCCTCCTGGAGCTCTCCAGACACTCTTCCATGCTTGATTTCCTTCGAAGCAAGAAGGTGAGAAAAGTATGTTTGTGTCATCCCCATGGCAGGAGCAGTTGGGTCTGGGTGAATGTCATACACTGCTGCCTGGGGTTGTGATTTTATACGTGTTTTAAAATACCTGGTTTGGGCTTCTGCATTGCAGAAAACCCATCACTGAGCCTCTTGTCCTTGTTAGCCAGCAAGCAGTGGATTATTCAGGCTAGACAAATGGAAACTATCCAGTACTGGATGCCTTGTGTCAGAGGAAGGGCCAGAATTGAGCTGAAGGGCTATTACAGCACTTACCCAGCTGCTCCAGGCAGCATCCAAGTGCATTTCTGTCCTCTACCAGCCCAGCAGCAGGACCAACTCTTTCAGCCACATCTGCTGTATGTGAGAGCTGGTGTCCTGTATGTAGAAAGGTTGGAGGCATTTTTCTGCCTGGCTGAACAAAACTGGCAGGATCTGTGATTTTCTGATGAGTATCTGGCCTTCGGGGTGCTTATGTCTTTCCGTTATCACGTCCCCTGTGTCACTGCTGGGAGGGACTAGAAGGAGCCTGTGCACCTGGGGACGTGGCTATGCGCAGGTTGCGATGCTTTTATCCTGGGAGAGCTGACATTGCTTGAAGTCCCATCTCCACCAGGATAACTAAACCTGGAGAGGGAATGAAAACAAGCTCTGCAGGGTGCTGCACGTGTGTGTCCTGTGAGTGTTCACCTGGGGGACTGTAACTGAAAAATGTTGTTGCCACTTGTCCCACTGTTGTCACCACTGGTGCAATGTCTTCCAGGCAGGCAAGGCGCACGTTTGTTCCTCAGAGCTGTCGTCATGCTGACCCCTCCGATCAGGAGCCTGGGGTGGAACGAGGACTGTTTAGCCAGAACAGTTCAACTGATTGTAGCAGGGGTTTAGGGAATAAACAGTCTCTGGTGTGTCGCTGGGAAGGGCAGCACCGCTGCGCTGCCGTGTGGGGAGGAAGGAGTAAAAGCTGAGTCAGTTCTAGATCAGAAGGGGTTTTCACCCAGGAGCTGATGCTGGAGGTTGTGGCATGTTTTTACCAGTGTATATGCCACTTGTGCTCTTCTGTGCAGCTGCAGGTCAGGCACCCCAACTCACTGCTGCGGCCGGGAGCCCCACGATCCTGCCCTGGGGGTTCCTGCTGCGAGCCCACCCACGTGCACATGGAGCGACTCCTGCTCTTGGAAGGTGTTCGGGAGGTAGAGGTGGTCGACGGCTGTCACTGCAGCATGTGCCCTGAGGAATGTCTTCGCCTCCCAGCTGTGAAAACCTTCTTTCCAGACTCTCCCTGGGAAGTCACGATCGATGTGGGGAAATGCTCTGATCCAGCCTACAGTGCAGGTATGGGAATGATGGAGTGTGGGGAAATGCTCTGATCCAAGTTACAGTGCAGGTGTGGGAACGATGGAGTGTGGGGAAATGCTCTGATCCAAGTTACAGTGCAGGTGAGGGAACGATGGAGTGTGGGGAAATGCTCTGATCCAAGTTACAGTGCAGGTGAGGGAACGATGGAGTGTGGGGAAATGCTCTGATCCAAGTTACAGTGCAGGTGAGGGAACGATGGAGTGTGGGGAAATGCTCTGATCCAAGTTACAGTGCAGGTGAGGGAACGATGGAGTGTGGGGAAATGCTCTGATCCAAGTTACAGTGCAGGTGAGGGAACGATGGAGTGTGGGGAAATGCTCTGATCCAAGTTACAGTGCAGGTGAGGGAACGATGGAGTGTGGGGAAATGCTCTGATCCAAGTTACAGTGCAGGTGAGGGAACGATGGAGTGTGGGGAAATGCTCTGATCCAAGTTACAGTGCAGGTGAGGGAACGATGGAGTGTGGGGAAATGCTCTGATCCAGCCTACAGTGCAGGTGAGGGAACGATGGAGTGTGGGGAAATGCTCTGATCCAGCCTACAGTGCAGGTGAGGGAACGATGGAGTGTGGGGAAATGCTCTGATCCAAGTTACAGTGCAGGTGAGGGAACGATGGAGTGTGGGGAAATGCTCTGATCCAAGTTACAGTGCAGGTGAGGGAACGATGGAGTGTGGGGAAATGCTCTGATCCAAGTTACAGTGCAGGTGAGGGAACGATGGAGTGTGGGGAAATGCTCTGATCCAAGTTACAGTGCAGGTGAGGGAACGATGGAGTGTGGGGAAATGCTCTGATCCAAGTTACAGTGCAGGTGAGGGAACGATGGAGTGTGGGGAAATGCTCTGATCCAAGTTACAGTGCAGGTGAGGGAACGATGGAGTGTGGGGAAATGCTCTGATCCAAGTTACAGTGCAGGTGAGGGAACGATGGAGTGTGGGGAAATGCTCTGATCCAAGTTACAGTGCAGGTGAGGGAACGATGGAGTGTGGGGAAATGCTCTGATCCAGCCTACAGTGCAGGTGAGGGAACGATGGAGTGTGGGGAAATGCTCTGATCCAGCCTACAGTGCAGGTGAGGGAACGATGGAGTGTGGGGAAATGCTCTGATCCAAGTTACAGTGCAGGTGAGGGAACGATGGAGTGTGGGGAAATGCTCTGATCCAAGTTACAGTGCAGGTGAGGGAACGATGGAGTGTGGGGAAATGCTCTGATCCAAGTTACAGTGCAGGTGAGGGAACGATGGAGTGTGGGGAAATGCTCTGATCCAGCCTACAGTGCAGGTGAGGGAACGATGGAGTGTGGGGAAATGCTCTGATCCAGCCTACAGTGCAGGTGAGGGAACGATGGAGTGTGGGGAAATGCTCTGATCCAAGTTACAGTGCAGGTGAGGGAACGATGGAGTGTGGGGAAATGCTCTGATCCAAGTTACAGTGCAGGTGAGGGAACGATGGAGTGTGGGGAAATGCTCTGATCCAAGTTACAGTGCAGGTGAGGGAACGATGGAGTGTGGGGAAATGCTCTGATCCAAGTTACAGTGCAGGTGAGGGAACGATGGAGTGTGGGGAAATGCTCTGATCCAAGTTACAGTGCAGGTGAGGGAACGATGGAGTGTGGGGAAATGCTCTGATCCAGCCTACAGTGCAGGTGAGGGAACGATGGAGTGTGGGGAAATGCTCTGATCCAGCCTACAGTGCAGGTGAGGGAACGATGGAGTGTGGGGAAATGCTCTGATCCAGCCTACAGTGCAGGTGAGGGAACGATGGAGTGTGGGGAAATGCTCTGATCCAGCCTACAGTGCAGGTGAGGGAACGATGGAGTGTGGGGAAATGCTCTGATCCAGCCTACAGTGCAGGTGAGGGAACGATGGAGTGTGGGGAAATGCTCTGATCCAGCCTACAGTGCAGGTGAGGGAACGATGGAGTGTGGGGAAATGCTCTGATCCAGCCTACAGTGCAGGTGTGGGAACGATGGAGTGTGGGGAAATGCTCTGATCCAAGTTACAGTGCAGGTGAGGGAACGATGGAGTGCAGCTGTGGGAATGATGGAGTGCAGGTGTGGGAACGATGGAGAGCTCCCCTCCCTCCAGGAATATGGGGACGAGCCCTTCTGTGTCACCAGCACCCACATCAGAGCTCGGAGCGTGACCTAACAACCCTTGGGTCTGCTACACAAACCCTCTTTGCCTTTGGGTGGGAATGGGATTGTATTTTATCCTGTCAGGATTTGGGTTTTCTTTTGCCTTCCGTTGCCAGGCCCTTACATCCGCAGGTGAAATGGTATTTCTGTGCCCCTGTGCATGGTGTGAGGATGGAAATACAACCACCTCGTGTTAGGGGAAAGCATCCTCTAACCAGAGATCGTAGAATCAATGTGACCCAGGCTGGGAGGGACCTTGGGGGTCTCCACTCCAACCCTTCCACTCAAAGCAAGAACAACCTGATGGTAAAAGCTCTACTGGAAACAGCCCACACAGCAACCATGAAACACTGGAGTGTGAAATGCCCTTTTATCTCAGCTCCAGTGAACCACACTGATGTTTCAGAAATTAATCAGAAATGAACACTCCAAACTAAATCATTCCAGACGGGTCAAAACCTTCTAGTGGGATAAAGCTGAACTGGTTCCTCCTGAACTGGTGTGCTGCTGTTTGAGTCCACACATCAAATAACCGAAGAGTCACATCGGTGAAGTTGAACCAATCTGTTTTTATCAGAATGAAAAGTCACCTTTTATTGGTTCATTGACATTGAATGAACAATTCATTCAAAAAAAAATGATTTTCCAGCACCGCTTGATAAAATCAGTTCTCCTGGACTTTGTTGATGTCATTTTATTGGCATTTCTGCATCTAAACCCGCCCCCTTAGAACCTTCCCGGCAACTGGGGTGCCACAGCTGTACAACAGCCACTAGAGAGGGACAGAGACCAGTGGGAGTCTTGAGGTGGAAAACAGCAAAGAGGCCTGAGCTAGAGGGGCTGGGGAAGCCGGGTGGGTGGCAGGGAAAATAAAAAAGCCCAAGGGGCTCTGCTTGTGTGTGCCATCCTCCGAGAGAGAGCGGCTGGGCACTGGCACCAGTGCTCCCGCAGCTTGTGTCACCCCGCCGCCAGGCACACAGCAAGTGGAAAAGAAAATTAGGCAGCGTGAAGTGCTTTTTTCCCGAGGTGGGAGAATCAGCATTTACTTCCCAGACGGGTGAGGAGAAGGTGCTGGGCCATGCTGTTGTCCCCCCCCCCCCCCCCGGGGTGGCTAATGGATGGTGGCTCACACAGTGATAATGGGCCAGGGCTGGGAAATGTGGACTCAGCCCCAGCTTTGCCTCTGCCCTCCCTTGGGTCTCAGCACTTTCCTTCTAGATTTTCCCTTGGAAAGTCAGGCTGACACTTTCAGTGTCCTGTTAAAGACTGGCGATGTCAGAGGAGCCAGAGGGCTGGAGGAGGATGTTTAAATCTCACCCAGAAATACTGGCTTCCAGAAATCTGTGGTCATTTTGTGTCCTCCTCTTAAGGCATCCCAGAGACGTCTGCTTTCAGAAAATGCTTTTCCCTCCCCTGCAAACACAGCCCCATCCTGGAACAAAGAAATGTCCAGCAGCTGATGAAGTAGCTGGGAGTGAGCAGGAAACTCTCAGGACCATTTTAAAGCCAGGAACCAAACACAAATCCTGAAGGATCCGCACCCAAGGGCTGGGACAGGGAGAGACCAGGTCCTGTTTAGAACCCAAACCCAAGACTGACTTAACCATTGACTTAACCATCCTTCTTCCCCTCCTCTAGCTCGTGCAGTAGAGATTTTAACCCGAATTTAATTGGAGAGACTTAGGGAAGCTGTTTCTTTCTGCACAGCACGTGTTCAAACTGAGCCAGGCAGGTCAGCCTGTGCCTGTTTCCTTCCAGCTAGATTTGGGTTACTGCTGGGATGCTTCTGTCCCTGAGGACCTGCCTGGCCCAGAGGGACCTGCCACTGTCACAGCATGTCCTGGTATGGGTGGGAAATGCAAAGGTGCAGGCTTTTGGTGTGTGCACCCAAAGCCCCCCTTCGCCCTGCTCTCTGCGTGGCTTCCTTAACCAGGCTAGGGCTGTCGCATCCAAACAGAACGGGGCTTTGGCGCTGCACGTTTTTCATTGAGTTAACGCTTGGATAGGGAAAGCAAAGGCAAAGCAGGACTTGGTCCTGCAGCCCCAGAAGCGGGGCCATCGCCTGCCTTCCCTTTCCTCCCCCCTTGTCCCTTCCTCCTTCCCACGGCGTGGGTAGGGCAGACGGAATAACGCGGGCTGATGCGGGGAGATGCTGTCTCCATCCCAGCTCTGGCAGGTTCATCTGCTTGCATGGAGAGCCGAGAGCCCAGCCCAAAGCAAATCCTTGGAGGTGCCCAGGGGAATACACCTCCAGGAGAGAGCTGGTGATACCGGCTCCAGCACCTGAGAAGCCTGTGCGGGGCACAGGCCCCCTCGCAAACCTGAATGCCGAATGAGTAAATGTTAAATAATGTTCCCCAGCTCCCTGGTGTGAGAGCATGTCACTGGAAAAAGTGCTGCCATGAATATTTTATGTTCAAAGACCTTTTTTTCTCAAAGATAACATGTAATAGCTCAGGCCATCTCCCCAGAGATGGGGCTTTCACAGGGTCAGGTCTGGGACTCACAATTTGCACCCAGAATAACCTCTCTTTGCCCTCTGGTCTGAAACTGAGATGGAGGAACCAAACCTACTGCTGAGTCCCTGAGCTGGTGAAGGAATAAGCCCCAGACTCCCAGCTGGGGACCCTCACACAGAAAACAGCACTTCCCACGCCGGGTGCTGGATGCTGGAGCCTGATGCTGCGTCTGTGCCACATGGCAGACCCCCGGAGAAGATGCTGCAGCCATAGATGCACCCCCAGATTAAATTTCTTTCTTATTTCCTTCCAGATGGACTTTTCTGCATGCCCACAAAGTTCAGCGCTGCTCTAGTCAAAACCCCACAAGGTGGGGAGGTGGTTCAGATGCTGGAGAACTGTGAAATGAAGGAAAAATGCTATCGCGTTTCCCAGGTGGAATATTATTATGAAATCGTGCACAGCTCTGCAGGACGCAGGGAGGAACGGCTCAAGGTTGGTTTCCCGCGGCTTGGCCTCCTCTCTGGAGGATGCTCTGGCATGGGCAGCTTCACCCTGGAGAGCTAAGCACACCCTGGCAACAAACTAGTGGTAAAAATCTCGTATTTGTATTATCTTATGCTATAAAATGTATTTTACCACCACTGATTTGTGTATGCACCAGTGCCGTGAAGTAACAAATGGCCTTTTGTTTGGGGTGAGGCTTGCTTTAAAAAATAATTAAGGGAGCAGTGAGATACTTATTTAAAAAATTCTTTGATCTTTAAGTGTATCTTAAGCTCACCTTCAGTGGAGGCTCTGCTCTCTACTTTAACATACCTTTGCAGACAGGGACCTCTGACTCAAAAAATACTGGTGTGCCCCCAAAGTACTGCTCCTTACCCAAAGTACTTCTTCTTGCAAGTTTTGCCTTGCTGCTGCCCTTTCTCAGGGGGGTACGTTCAGCCTGAGGATGGAGGGTGGGTGGAGGGCACGGTGAGCGGTGAGCGGTCCCCTGGTGTGTCCCCAGTGAGGTGCTGCAGGGGATTTTCATGCTTTTGTTTTGCAAATCTTTGCAGGAAATTGATGTGGGAAGGTGCTTGGGCAGCTGCTCCTGGGGGGATCCCTGCCTGCTTAGGTAAGCACAGCTGCCAGGATCCGGCTGGTCTCATTCCTGGGCACATCTGCTGTTTAGCAGATGTATATCTATCTATCTATCTATCTATCTATCTCACACAATCTGCTATTCAGAGGCTGTTCCCATTCCTCCCTAGGACTGCATCTGCTGCTCCCAGGGCAGGACCCGGGGGGATGCCACAGGAGCGGGTTTTGGGTAACACCCACAGCTCACCCTCTGGGCTCTGTCTAACCGTGTAGGAACAAAGCTGAACCAGAGCAGCGTTTGGAGTGGTGCTGCCACCGCACACTGCTCTGCTGCTTCAAGGGATCAAGATTCACCTGCTGGCGAGGATGCCAAATTTGGCCCACTGGGCAGCTGGTTATAGAGCATGTGGTCCCCCCGTGATATCAGACACAGAAGGGTCCTGACAGTGGCTTTCTCCAGCCTGGGATATGCCATTCCTGATGGCAATGCAGTGGGGTGGGAGGAGGAGGAGGAGGGGGATGCTCTGAGACAGGCTGAGTCCAGACAGTTGCTTCAGGCCCGGAGGGGCAGCACTTTGCGTTGCTTGCAGACACAAAAATGTGGCGAATGCAAAGGGAAGCAAACGAAACCACAAAGCAAGTCATCATCCCTGCTTTGCACAGGCAGAGAGGGAGGAGACAGTTCAGCACTTTACACCATGAGTAAGGAATAAATGTGCCAGAAGAAAGCTGCCTCTCTTCTCCCCCCCCAACCCGCCTCTGGGCATCTGCCCTTTTTTGCAGGTGGTGACCCGCAGGGATGTGGGGGGCCGGGGATGTACTGGGTTTGTCTCTAACTGCAGGGAGTCCCAAGGCAGAGAGAAATGTCTGGTGTGGGCAGAAGCTGCCTCCAGCCGCTGCGTCCCTCACCAGTACGATGTACACACGTTCTGGAGCCGCCGAGACCGCGTCCGCACCGTCGTTGCCATCCGACAGTGCAAGTGCAGGGGGTAGCGGGCCTGGGGCTACTGCAAGACCCCTGCCAGACTGTCTGTAGTATATGTAAATGAGAGAAGGGTATTTTTTGAATAAAAGCTATTTTAAACAGCACTTGTATAAATGAACCCTCTAGAAAATGTTTCACAGCTTGTAAAATAAACATCGTGGGCAATTCGCAGCTCCTTGGGGCTCAGCTGGGCAGCCCCATGCCCCCCCCCCCTCCATCTGCCCAGGCATTCCAGGGGGATGTGGTGTGCGGGGTGGCACAGGCTCGGCTGCTCCCATTTACAAAATGTGGAGCCGGAGTGGGAGAGGAGAGGGAAAAGGGCAGGCATGTCCCTTTGCAGGCAGCCCCAGTTATCCTGTGGGACACCCGCGTGCTGGGAAGAGGAAGGAAAGGATCCAGAGGATACAAATAATTTCCTCCATCCATCAACTCAAGGCTGTCATTGCCTCCCTCCCTAGGCTGGATAACGAACAGCCCTTTCACCCGCCAAGCAATGGCTTAGAATAAATTATATACACAACTGGGCAAGGAGCCTTCAGCTTGTCTCCTGTCGCGTTGTCCTGGCAGTGCTTTGGTGCAGTGCCGGTCCCACACCATCCTGTCTCTGTGCCAAGCCTCTCACAGAGTTTGTACCTCTGAGCCTCATTCACAGCAGGGTTCCCTGTTCCCTGTGAGATCCAACAGGCTTTGCTAACTCTGGCTCTTTTTATCTGGCTGGTATTGTATAATGCTATTTTTTTCCATTAAGTCGTGTGGCATTAAAACAAATATTAAATGTAAAGTGTACAAGTGCATTGTGTCAACACGTCTGCCTTCACCAACCTGATTTCTCCGTCATTGGGGAACAAGAGCAAAAAAACTGGCTTTTATCCCATCATCTGGAGTCCGTAGGGTTCTTGTGGCATTTCATTAATATTGAACATTCAGGAATTGGCAGCAAATGCTTTTTAATGCCCAGGAAGCCAATCGGCTATTTTTTAAATGAAAAAAAAAAGTTTAATTTCGGTTTGGTTCCTCCTGCTGCTGAGTTATTGCCCCGGCCCAAGAACTGGCAGCGCTGTGGAAGGATGCTGCAGCCACCGGCACTGCTGGGTCTCTGCTGGAAGCCTACTCTGCACCGCAGTCCCAGCACCCTGGGCTCCCCTGCTGCATGGGTGGGACATGGGACATGGGACTGGGACGTGCACCCTGGGCTCCCCTGCTGCATGGGTGGGACATGGGACTGGGACGCGCACCCTGGGCTCCCCTGCTGCATGGGAGGGACATGGGACATGGGACTGGGACGTGCACCCTGGGCTCCCCTGCTGCATGGGTGGGACATGGGACATGGGACCTGCAGCCTGGGCTGCCCCTGCCGCATGAGGGGTCCCTGGGCACCCCCCACTCACGCTTCACAGGGACATTGGATGGGGACAACACCAAGCCCCCTGATGTTCCTCACCCCTGGCAGTGGCCAGGGCGTGGGGCAGGGTGAGGTGCTGCAGCAGGACAGGGATGGGGAGGGGATGCTGGTCCAGCCTGCCTGGCTCTCAGGGAGGCCGCATTCCTCCACACAAAGGTCCTCCTGTTTGTCCCGCTAATGCCATCATTAAAAACCAGTTAGCCTCCTACAGAGAGCAAACGCAGCCCAGCCAGGGCCTTGTGGAGGGGCTGCGTGGCCCCAGACCCCCGTGTGCCCTGCCAGCCCTGGGGAGGCTGGGGTGAGCCCTCCTCCGCTCCCCGCTTGTGTACTGGGGCTAATTGGTGCAGGTGCACAGGAGCCCAGCTTTGCACCTTGTTAGCATGGCAATTAGCATTCTTTACCCTCCTGATTGCTCTTGTGCATATTTTCCCTCCAATCCATCTTTCCAGCAAGGTATAAATCCAGCGCTGGGGTGGCAGGGGGGAGTCGAGCTGGGGCAGGGACACCAGAGCCATGCTGGGGACAATCCTGCTGCTGCTGGCCCTGGCCAAGCCGGCGTGCCCGAGCCCGGCCGGTGCCGCGAGCCAGCGGGCTGAGGCACTGAAGAGGCTCCTGGAGGTCTTTGGCATGGAAGACCCTCCGCCCACCCCGGCTCACGTCAAGCAGCCACCCCAGTACATGGTGGATCTATTTAACACCGTCGCCAACGCAGACGGTGTCACCAAGAACCCTGACATCCTGGAGGGCAACACGGTCCGCAGCTTCTTGGATAAAGGTAACGGGGGGGGCGCGATGCCAGGGATGGGGCGGTGGGAAGGGGCCGAGCATGGCTGGCAGAGGCGCTGCCCCCAGTTTGAGTCCACGTCTCAACGCATCCCTCCCTCCAGCCCACGGCGACAAGATGCGGTTCCTCTTCGCCCTCTCCAGCGTGGCCAAGAACGAGAAGATCCTGACGGCCGAGCTGCATCTCTTCCGGCTCTGGCCGAGGGCGGCCGATGGGCCCAGGAGGCACCACTTCTGCCAGGTGAGGAGGGGGCTGGAACGGGAGGGGGATGGGGACGGGGACGGGAGGGGGGATGTGCCCCAGCCTGTGCCCAGGGGTGCCACTGCAGCACGGCACGGCACGGCTCGGTGCAATCCATCCGGCAGCGTCGCGTGTTGCACAGAGAATCCCCAACGATTTAACTGTGGCAGGTTCTGAGGCACCGTCCTGATCTGTGCCCTGACCTGGCCAAGGCACAAACCCTGGTGACACCTCCGCCACCTCCCACCGCTTGTTCCCCAGTCCCTGTCCAGGGGCTTTCCCCCTCGGGCAGGACACACTGGTGGCAGGACACACTGGTGGCAGGGCACTGGTGGCAGGGCACTGGTGGCAGGGCGCTGGTAGCAGGACACTAGTGGCAGGATGCTGGTGGCAGGACACGCTGGTGGCAGGACACGCTGGTGGCAGGGTGCTGGTGGCAGGGTGCTGGTGGCAGGACGCACTGCTGGCAGGACACACTGCTGGCAGGACACTGGTGGCAGGGCACTGATGGCAGGGCACGCTGGTGACAGGGCACGCTGGTGGCAGGACACGCTGGTGGCAGGGCATGCTGGTGGCAGGGCATGCTGGTGGCAGGACATGCTGGTGGCAGGGCACTGGTGGCAGGACACTAGTGGCAGGGCACTGGTGGAAGGATGCTGGTGGCAGGACACGCTGGTGGCAGGACACGCTGGTGGCAGGGTGCTGCTGGCAGGACGCATTGGTGGCAGGACGCATTGGTGGCAGGACACACTGGTGGCAGGGCGCTGGTGGAAGGATGCCGGTGGCAGGACACGCTGGTGGCAGGGCACACTGGTGGCAGGGCGCTGGTGGCAGCCACCCTTTGCTTCCTTCCCCAGGTCAGCATCTACCAGGTGCTGGCGCAGAGCCAGCCGGATGCTCCGGGCGGGAAGAAGCTGCTGGCAGCCCGGCTGGTCTCGCTGCAGGGCGCGGGCTGGGAGGTCTTCGCCATCACGCAGGCGGTGAGTTGCTCTTCCCCCAATTCGGGGGGCACTGAAGGAACCCTGGGGGGGTTGCATGCCGGAGCTTTTCTTAACCCATTTCCCCCCCCAGCAGCCTGTCAGGTTCCAATGCGTTTTCCTGTCTCTGCAGCAATGGGGGGACACAGCCCCTGGGAGGGGGGGTCAGAACCTGCCAAGAGCCCCGGGGTCTGCTCCGTCCTGCCCCGGGCTGCTCCCGCTGCTCCGCAGGTAGCGCTGGTGCTGGCTCCTGCCTCAGCATCCCCTGTGTGCAGCCCCGGAGCAGCACGGCCCCTTCCCACGGCTGGCAGATGGACCATGGCCACGGGGGTCTGGTTCTGGGGGCCATGGGGACACCGGTGCGGTACCTGTCCCAGCCTGTGGCTCCACGGTGATGCCGGTTTGGTTCCCTAGGTTCGCGACTGGACCGAAGATGAAAGCAGCAACCAGGGGTTGGTGGTAACAGTCCAGGGCCTGGGTGGGAGCTCGCTTGACCCCCCACCGCTGCAGTTCGCGTCGGGCAGGGACCACCACGAGAGCAAGAAGCCCATGTTGGTCCTGTTCACGGACGACGGGCGCCGGGGAGCATCCCTGCCCGTGGCTGGCTTCCCAGGTGGGTCCCACAGCGCTGGCACAGGCCCCTCGGTGCTGCCATCCCCTTGCCCCTGGGGTGCTGGGGGGCTCCCTGAGCGAGGGCTCCTTCCAAAGCTCCTTCTCCAGCCAGAGAGAGGGGCTGTCCCCTCTCTGGTTTGGTTGGTGTGGGGGTGCAGGCTTGTGGATGCACATCTGGGTCTTGCTTGCCCTGATGAGTGCAGCTGTGGGGTTGTCACCTCCTGGTGGCTCTGCCCAGGCTGGTGACAGGCTGTGCCCAAAGCTGCTGCCCCAGCCGGCTGCAGACAGAACCCAAGGGAAGGGGTGGCCGGGGGGGGGGGGCTGCACCACATTCCCCCCCCTCCCAGGCTGGCGCAGTGGGTAACAGTATCAGATGCTCCATTCCAGCAGATTCACCGCCCCAGGCTCCCGCTCTCCCCGCGGCGATGTCGGTGCCCAGGCCGGGGGGGGCCACGCAGCACGCGCTCACTGGACCGCCTGCAGCCCTGCCAGCGGCACCCCTTGTCCGTGGACTTCGAGGAGATCGGCTGGTCCGGCTGGGTGATCTCGCCGCGGGGGTACAACGCCTACCACTGCAAGGGCTCCTGCCCCTTCCCGCTGGGCGAGAACATGCGGCCCACGAACCATGCCACCGTGCAGTCCATCATCAACGCCCTCAAGCTGAGCGAGGGCGTCAGCAGCCCCTGCTGCGTGCCCGACAAGCTCTACTCCATCAACCTCCTCTACTTCGATGACGACGAGAACGTGGTGCTCAAGCAGTACGACGACATGGTGGCCGGGAGCTGCGGCTGCCACTGAGGCAGGAGGAGCGGGAAGGTGACAACGCCGCGGTGGTGGAGGATGCTCCTGCTCCCTCCAGAGCATCTCCGCAGGGGGCTCTGTCCCACAAAACCCTCTGGAAGAGCCCAGGGCGAGCAAAGCAAGGGGGTACCCAGCTCTGCTCCGGGTGGCCTCAGGTCCCCACCATGCCCAGGGGACAAGCTCTGACTAAATCGACCCAGGGCCACAGCTCCCTTTTGGGGTGCCCTGCGCAGGGGGGCAGGTCCCCTGCCCCACGCAGAGCCTTCCCGCAGGCTGTACTATATGTATATAGCAAAAGCACTAATATATGACAGAAACCGCCTGTACAGTGTCCTGTAAATGTCTGTACATTGCTGCATTTTTGTGACTTGTAAAATGAATTCAGAGGAACTATTAAAAGTGCTGTTTTCCGAGGGGCTGCTTGTGGGACCACCGCCTGGGATCCTGGGGGGGGTGGCCGGGGGCAAGCAAACAGCCTGCAAGCCCAGGGAGGGGTGGTGCGAGCCGAGCCATGGTGTCTCTGGGATGGGGGGTACAGTCTCTGGGGGGGGGGGCACAGTGAGGGGGGTGTGTGTGCAGTCTCTGGGGTGGGGGGCACAGTCTTTGGGGTAGGAGGGCACAGTCTCTGGGGTGGGGGAGGCAGCCTCTGGGGTGGGGGGCGCAGTCTCGGGTGGGGGGCACAGTCTCTGGAGTGGGGGACGCAGTCTCTGGTGGGGGGGCACAGTGGGGTGGAGGGTGCAGTCTCTGGGGTAGGGGTACAGCCTCTGGGGTGGGGGGGAGGTTCCGTTGCTGAGCCCTGTTCCTTTGCAGCAAGTTTCCAGCAGCAGCAGCTGAACCGTGTCCCCGGCTGCCACCAGGACCCCCCAGCAGCTCTCCTTCTCCAAGCCCACCTTGCAACTACCCAAACCCTACCTGGCAGGCACCAGCTTACCCAGCACCCCACCGCTGCCTGCCCTGCACCCTGGGGTCCCCGTCCCCCTCCCACACAGGGGAAGGGGCGAATCCCCCCTGGTGTCACCCCAGAGGGCAAATCCTTCCCTTCTGCCCCGGCAATGAGAACGTGGGGCAGAGCCCACACGCCCTGAGCAGATGCAGGGGTCCCAGATCCTCCTCCAGAGCAGCCAGAGCCAGGCTCCCCATCCCAAACCCAACACGCAGACCCCATCCTCCCACCGATGGGCAGGAGAGGCGGCTGTGAGCCCTGGGGACGGCCCCTCCTCACCCCCCCAGGGACGAGCTGGGTGACCGAATTCATTACCGAATGACAGAGTGGCTGGCCAACGATCCAAGACGGCGAGTGGTTTTGCCCTGGTTTATTGAGTGCCTGTTCCTGGGGGTGGTCCCGCTCCCGGCGCTGCGGCCGCAGGGTGCCCGTGGCTCCCGCCGCATCCCACCCTGAGCCAGGACTGTCCCCCCAGGCTCCGTGGGTGGTGGGTTTAGCTGGAAGGATGTGGGGCTGCCACCTTTTTTGTGGCCTTTCACCCAAAGCCCCCCATCAAACTCGGTCAGCCTGGGCTGAACATCTGCCCAGCCAGGTAGGGGTCCAGGGCTGCCACCTGGGGAGGGGGCTGCATGTGTCTCACTGAGGGAGCAGAGCAGCTCCTGCCTCACCGTGGGTGTCCCCTTCTGCCATCCTCAGGGAGGTGATGGCTCACCCCGTGCATCCCACAGGTCACCCTGCATCCTCCGGGTGCCCACAGCCCAGCCCAGGCTGGGCAGATGCCACCTTGGCCACCCACGTGGCCAGTACTTTACCGATGGCTCGGTGGGACATGGGGGTCAGCACGCAGGGTCACAGCACTGTCACCGTCACATTCCACCCACCCCCCCCCAAACAGCAGCAGAGCCCCCGCAGCTGCTGCTGTGACTTGCTGCTCGCTCCCCACATCACGGGGCTTCCCCAGGGGACAGGACCTGCCGGAGGGGGGGGCAGAGCGGGATGGAGGGGGTGTCTGGGGGGGGGGGATCAGTGATGACAGCGGGGGTCGGCTCTGCAGCACTCGGACAGCTTGCGCAGGGCTCGCTCCTTCAAGCGGATCCTCCTGGAGATCTTCAGTGAGTGGCTGGTCTCGTTTTCGTGGGCCTTCAGCTTGGCGTAGTAGTCCGAAAACTTGTTGAAGAGGATGGAGATGGGCATGCCGTTGAGGATGATGCCAAAGGAGATGCAGCCAAACGCCACCATCCTGCCAAGCACCGTGTCGGGCACCGTGTCTCCATAGCCCACAGTGGAGAGGCTGACCTGGCCGAGGACAGGAAAGGATAAAATCCCACAAGAACGAGTCCAGCAGACACCACCACCCCACCACCCCCCCAAAACCAATGCTGGGACCCCCCTCCCCCTGCTGCTGCAGGGGAGCCAGGTACCACCTGGGAATGGCGCTGCGCCCTGCTCCAGCTGCCTGCATGGCTGGGCTCAGCTCCCGGAGCTCACAGAGCCCCAGGAGAGGGCTGGATGAGGCCCCAGCAGCAGAGGCTGGAGACAAGCCCCCCAGCTCCCTCCTCCTTCCATGTGTCTCTCCAAACCCAGCTGAGCTGAACCCTTCCCAGCAGCCAGGCTGTCTGCCGGAGCTTCCTGACCCCATGGAGCCACGGCTCCAGCGCTTCCTGGCCGTAAGCTGCCCAGTCCCATGGGAATGAAGCTTCCCAGACCCTCCCTCCGATGGAAACGGAGGCACTGCCCAGGAACGCGCCCAGAGGAACCGCATTGGGATGACAGACAGGGGAGTGGGATTTTGGAATGGAGGCAGAGGGGTCCAGGCTTTGCACAGAGCCACGCAGACCAGGGGCAGGGGCAGCTGGGGACGTTCAAATACTCCAATCTGGTGATCCTGCCAAGCGATTTTGCGCTTCCTCGAGGAGGGATGACTTTGAAGTGGGCAGCCGGTAGTGGCCAAGGGGGATTGTAAGAGCAGAAGTGACCTGTGGGGTCATTTTATCCACAAATCAAACCACCCTCATAACCTCTGGCTCTCCAGTGCTTTAGCGGCTCCTCGCATGGGAGGTCATCCCAGGTTTATTACAGCGCTTGGCTCAGCAAACTGCCGGCTCCCGGCATGAGCACGGCCACAAACAGGGGCTGCAGCCCACCCCTCTGCCCCCTCTGAGGACACAGGCTGAGGCAAGCTGTGACCGTGTTTCCTTAGTTCCACATGTGGCCCCAGGGTCCCCAGCTCAGCCCCAGGAGCTCTGACCCCCTCATGCCTCCCCAGCTCATCCAGGCCACCGCGGGTGTCCCAGGTGGCTGTCCCCGTGCCACGGGGTCTGAACCACATCCACCCGCCACGGGTCCCACAGCAGGTAAAGCCCAGGACGAGTGACATCCCCCTTGCCACGAACCCAGCCCTGGAGGTTGTTCCCAGGCCACCACCTCTGTCCCACCATCCCACGTCAGCACTGGCTTTTGAACCTCCGAGCAATCTCTGATCTCTCAGAGTGTGCAGGGCTCTGGGAGTCCCACCATCGCTGAGCTGGTGGGAAACCTGGGCCCTTTGCTGCCTCCCGGCCAGCACCAACAGCAAATCCCTCCAGCACCAGGGCAGCCCCTGCCCACAGAGCCCCACCAGACCCCTTCCCTGGGGGAAGGTGCTCACACCTTACCGCTGCCCACCACCACGCGCAGGGGATACTGGTGAAGGCGGTGCCTGGGACATCATGTTCCACCGAGTGCATGAGAGCGGAGAAGGTGAAGATTCCCATGGCAATGAAGAGGAGGAGGCAGCAAACCTGCTGGTAGCACTGGCGCAAGGTGAAGCTGAAGGCTCGGAGGCCGGTGGAGTGGCGTGCCAGCTTGAGGATGCGGAAGATTCTCATGAGCTTGATGAGCTTGAGTACTTTGCCCAGCTTGCTCACATTCTCCACCTTGTGCAGTTCCTCATGGTAAAGCATGTCTCCTTCATCCAAATTTTCAAAGAGGATCTGGACGTAGAAGGGCAGGATGGCCACCAGGTCTACAGCATTAAACGCCGCCCGCAGAAAGTTCTTGAGGCTGGAGGAGGAGATGAGCCGCATGAGGTATTCGGAGGTGAAGAAGATGGCACAGATCATCTCCAGCTGCTCCATCCACATCTTCCCTGTCTTGTGTTTCATCTCCTCCACTGTGCTCAGCGTCATGCCCATGATGGAGATGAGCACAAAGAAGCTCGACATGACAGCAATGATCTTGGCTGCGACAGAAGAGTATGGATCCTCAATGAGGTTCCAGATCATTTTCCGAAACCGCCCCAGAAATTTGCCTTCGAACTGCACCGTTGAGGACAGGGGCTCCAGCTCTGCCTCCAGCTCCTTTTGTATTTTCAGGTACTCGCTGAGTTCATCCTGCTTTTCCTCAAACAGGATCCGGCAGCAGCGCTGGGAGTATTTCAGATGGATCCCCCAGTACTCCGTCTCCTCCACAAAGTTACTGGGACATACCTCATCCATTATCCACAGGACCCCACTGCAATAGAAGTGGAAGATGTAGTGGAAAATGGAAGGATCTCTGTCGAAGAAGTACTCGTTCTTCTGCACTGAGTAGTCATCGCAGAGCTGCATCTTCTTCGTAGGGTCGGTATAAAGGGCCAGCTTCCCAAGCCTGGTGATGGGATACTGGGCCGCCACCTTGCAAGCGATCTGGAACAACTGGCCACCCACGTTGATGTTGAGCAGGTACTTGTTCCTTCGGACAGGAGTCTTGCTTTTCTCCTCGCTTCTGTCCATCATGTTCTGCATGGAACTCCATTGCTTCACCAGGCTGTCCTGCGCAAAGGGGATGTGGACCTCCTCCTCCTCTGGCGTCTGGCAGCAGCCCCTGCGGTCCCCTATCTTCAGGCTGGCCGACAGACTTGCACGCCTCATCCCCAGCTGCCTCATGGTGCCCGACCCTGCCAAGCGGCGATTCCCGTTACGGGCCGGGGGGCAGCAGCCCCCAATGCATGGGGATGCTCCCACTGGGCGCAGGCTGGCGGGGACGGGCACTGGGAGCTCAGAGGAGCGGTGGTGAGCTGCTAGCCCAGTGGGCACTGGCCATGTCACTGTGCCATGTGGCACCCGCCAGGTCCCAAAGCCGATTGCTTATCAGCTTGTGCTTTGCATTGTAGGAGTCGGAGGCAGCTAAGTGTCTGTTCCTTAAGACAATAATGAGATTGAAGCACCAGCCCTTTATGTAAGCGACTATTTCCAGCTCTGCGCTTTTCTTTTTCCTTATTCTGTTCTTATTAGCGTTTGTCACACGCTACCCTGTTCCCAAGGAGGGCATCCAGGACAGCAAGTTGAAAGGAGAGCGTGAACTTGCCTTGGTTTAACCCTGGAAGCCCTCCCTTGCCAGGCACAGAATGGTGCAGACACGCAGGATTTGTACCAGCTTTGTACCCCCACAGCAGATGCTGCTCTGGGCACCGGTCCTTCATTAAGCACACAAGCGCTAATGCAGCTGCCCCTGACCTGTCAGCTGTCACAGCCTAGAGGAGGGAAATGGCTGTGACCCCCCAGCTCGTCCCTCAAAACCCCCCAGCACAGATTTGCAGGGAAGAGGTGAAGGAACAGCCTCACCCTCCGCGCGGTGCCCGAGCGGGTCCCGGCGTGACCGGCTGCTCCCGTACCGGTGCCTGGTGCCACCGGCTCCCCACACCGGCTCCAGTGCCCCACAGCAGGGGCAGGAACATGGAACAGGGCTCCAGAGGTGCAAGCATCCAGCAGAAGCCCCCCTTGAACTACTGGAATTGAAGAGGAGGCAATAATCCTGGGGATTCACAAGTAAAAGGGGAACCAAGGTTAAACACACCCATCTTTGATGTCTCACCCTGGAACACAACCCCACCTGAGCACCTAAAACATCCCGTTGATTTCCATGAACTGATCTAATTAACTACAGAGACCCAGAGCACAAAGCTGCTCTGAGGCTGAAAAGCAGCTCAGGCTCCGCTACAATTGAAGCCTCTGAGCCTGGGGATTAGGAAAACAAAACCGCTTCTGGCACCAGACAGAGGAAGGGAAATTGCTGTCACAAACATGGCCCCAAGTTTTGGCACAAGATCCATAAAAATGTCTTTCTTGCAACCCTGAGACACCCAGCTTGGGGGATCCATAAAGCAAAACCCACAGGACCTTGCAGCGGGAAGAGGCTGCCAGCGCCCAGTTTGCCCAGCAGCTTTGCTCCCATCACACAGCATGAGGGCTCTGCCCTGTGCGACAGGACAGCCAGTCTGGGCTCAGCTTGAGCTCAGAGGATGACGTGGGACAGACTGGCAAGAGGTGACCTCCACCACATGGCCCCGACAGCACAGGGACCCTGTCTAGGGCTGAGCTGGGATTTCTGAGGCACCCTGCTGCTCCAATGGGTGCCCCGCTCCATCCACTTGCTCTAATACAGAAAAACAAGCTCACACAGCCTGAAGTTTTTCACCTTGTCCTTGACGAAGCTTTCCACCCATCATCTATTCCGCAGGAGCACCCCGGTGCCAGCTGTGCCTCCCATCTCCACCCCCTCCATTCACTCTGCTCCCCAGATTTCACTTTTTCTATCACAGCCGAGGGGTGCTGGAGTCACTCCAGCCCCAGG